>NC_053446.1:23475348-23807947 GCF_007990345.1 Gossypium hirsutum
AGATATCGAAAGCGCGTGAGACATAACACTATAAAATAACTTCAAGCACAAATTGTTAACAACCTCCCTGTTTGACTATACCTATACTTTCCTCCTTGATGTTATAAATGAAGATGGAATGTGTAAAAACACAGACAATATTCAACCAACTCAAGATACAATAGATAACTGGATAAGTGCAATAACAAGAAGGATTCTATAATATACCTAACTGCAGTTCCAGGAAGATCAACCAAACAGATGAATACACTCCACAAAATATTAGTCATGCACTAAAGCAAATAATGAACCACAAAGCCACATGATAAAAGAGGAAAGAAGACGGTGAAGAACTTACATATCACACTGGTTAAGTATCAAAAGCTTATTTAGTACGCATGATTGTCCATTTGACTTGCAAACTGAATCACAAGACTCTCCTTGCCTTTGTTTCATGGGAAAAAGAGAAAACATATTAACTCGACATATATTACATATTAGAATCTAGAAACAGAACCAACTGCAATGGAAATTCACCTTCCAATGACAACATTAATACCATTCAGTCTGGCTTCTACAGGTGAGATGGATGACCCTGACGCATGGAAAATTCAACCATATAATTTAATGCTAAATTTCTACCTACTGAGTTAAATCAGAAAGAGAACTGATCAAACATCACCGCTATTTGAGTTCAAAAATATCAAACAGATAGGGCGCCATGTCTGCGAACAAATATATGTATGCATGTATGTACAAAAGATCTTTTGTTATAGCTTATGGGCTTAATAATGATTCTTGGTTATCTGATGCTATTTAATTATTTAATCTATGCTTATTTGGAAAGTATACTGGAGTAGTCTATATCACTTTCTACAAGCTTCTGGATTACTGAGATCCACTATTTCCATTCCCTAGTCATCTTTTATCCTCACAATTCCCTCTGTTTCTTTCCTTTTTCTCTGATTTTACTCCGTTCTTCCTTTTCATACCTAGGGCTACATCAGAGGAGCAGAAATTAAGAAGATATGAGTATGCAAATGTAAAGTAACTAAAAAGGGATGAACTCGAAGAATTTGATGATAATAATGATAATGATGTCAAAAAAAAGGTTATGTCTAAACGTACCAGAAGAATTTGATGGCAAAGAAAAGCAATGATGAAAATCATTAACATAGGCATTTTCATGAACCTGTAAAATAAAGCTCATTTAACCAGCCTGAATCATAGTTTAAACAAAAAAAAAATTTGCCCTTACTTGAAAATTTCACTATTGAAGAAAATGACACAGGTCAATAAATTAAACAGGAGCTGTCATTGTGGTTTGTAACTTATAGCATTAGCATGACAGTTTTCACCAATGGTTTCCAGGACATCACACCTGGGTATCACTTACCACACTTTCAGAGTTATGCCGACACCTCCCAGCACAAAAGTCAAAGACACTGAGATATGTCCCTGCCACAGAGGGAAAAAAGGAAGAAATGTTATGAAGACCTAGTACCTCATAGAGAAACCACATGGCAGCTATAACATTGCTGAAATATAAACTACCAAAAAATTTCTTATTAAATATATCTCCAGTAAGACAAACTACCACATTAAAAAACCAAAAGCCAGTAATTACTCAAAAATAAGGAATATATCATTCAGAATAAATTTTTCACAGTATACAATTTCATAGTGCCAAACTTAGGTATAACCATCACATTCAAAAGAATACTGCAAGATGATCTCCTAAGGAGATCTTTAAGTAGCTAATATAGTGCCAGATAAGCTGTCTTTCAAATTGGTTCTTAAGAAAGGAAGCAAAAGAATTACTTCAAAAGGGCACAGGGATCTATGATTCTCATAAAATATGAAAATTCACTTTTGGAAAAAAAAAATCCAGAGAAATAAGAGTGGCTGAGATTTTCTATTGCAGCAGATGACAAGGGTTAAAAATAAGCCATCAACTTATATGAGACATTACAAATATAAAAAATGTTCATGAAAGACTTTCATGCCATCAAAGCTATAGACTTCATCCAATTGCCCCTCTTTATAAGGAAATAAACAATTGTGGCTAACTAAAACAATATACTTACCTGATGTAGATGGCTTAGCTATTTTTAGTTTCAAAACTTGTTCCTTTTGTGTCTGCAAAAGAAATCCTAGACTAAATTTATTATGCCTAACATATGTATGATAACTAGTTAAAAAAAAGAAGTGGTTGAGAATGATACTCGTGCAGGGTGTAGGCAGCATGAAACACAAAATTCATAGGAGTTACAACACTGTGAAAGAACGTTGCATCCACTGCAAATACGAACCAAAGGTGTTACAAGACACCATAAAGATGTGTCTAAGTCAATATCATGGAGACCATAGGGGAGAAAAACTCACCGGCAAGAGAATTTGTCTCCTCTTTCAGGACAGCAACGGTACTGCGGATCCAATGAGAGAGCATCACACACATAGCCTACAATGTAAATACTGTTGTGAAACTAACCAAACCAAAGGATGGATAACAGGCCTGACTTATTAGATACAATGGGTAATACAAATCTCACAGTTAGAACTAGAGAAAGAGTTAGGCAAATTCTCAAGTAGTGACAGTATGCAAATTATAAAGTTGAATGTAAATTAAAGCAACAACCATGAAATTAACACATCGGATCAAACTTCATACTTTCTCCTGTCCATTATACCAGTCTTTTTCACTCCATTTGCTTTGTTTGTGACCATTGTGCAGGTATAGCAGAAGATTAAACAGCATAAAGTTCACGTCTATCTTCGGTAATAACATTTTCAAATCAGTTTTAAAAAGAATAATGCTTTTCTTGAAAGACAATGAGCAAGAAACTATGTATATAATCCCAGATTTTGCAAGAAAATAAACAACTTCTAATTCTTTTCATTCAGTTTTTCCTAGATATTTCCACCCATTAATTCCATAAAAAACTAAAAACCAATTTATTGTTTTCTTCATAATTTACAAATTACAAAAGTTGAACATGAAAATGCAAAAAAGAAAGATGATGAACATAGTAACTTATTTACCATTATCATCAGATAATAAATATCTTCCTTGAACTGTTGTTCTGCAAATGCGCCTCTCTGGAAAGCCAATCTCCTTTCTACAATTCCATTAAAAAATGAAAAAGAAAACCCAGAATCAAAACGCAGAAACAAAACTAGCCAAAAGTACTTCGTGGATAAAAAAAAAAATCCTTGAAAATACTTTAACCCAGATAGTTTAGATTGTAATGGACCTGGTGGCAGCAATTGTCGATGACGATTGAAAAAGGAGTTGTATAACGAAAACCCAGGATAAACTTAGCCATGATTTGGATTTTGACATTATCGTCTTGGATATTAGAACCGATCAACAATTTCTTATTATTCTTCCTTCGCTGTCTCCCTCTAGATTCGGTACCCGAGACGACAAATGCAAGCTATTTGTTGAAGGAACAGCCCGACTGCCCGACCCATCAAAATAGGAGCGGCATAAATAGCAATTAATATTTGGGTAAACTACGCCCCACTGCAATTTAATTAAAATTACGTTTTAACCACTTAATTTTTAAATTTTACAACATTATTGGGTTGTTATAAAATAGTTACCCAACCATTAAGTTCCGTTAATAGAGTACCGTCCATCTAATGTGGCATATTAATATGTCACATATTTTTCATGTGTTTTATGATGAGTAGAATTTGTAACACAAGTACATGTGTGTCGATAAAGTAATAAGTAATAAAAAAATATTGTTCTCACAAGAATAAAATTCTAAACGGTTAAGTATCAACTATTCAATTTTATCTAATCCAGATCAATAAAATAAATTTTGATAACTAGAAAAATTAAACTAAACAAATTATGTAAATTTTATTAAACTTAAACAATGAAAACTTCTAAGTTTCTCAATCAATTTTAGAGACTTGGAACTCTAATTTCACCTAATTTAGTTAATCAATTATCTCTAATTCGATTGTTCAATCTATGTACTTACTAGACTAGGATTCAATGGCACTAACTTGACCCTTCCAATATCTATCTAAGTTAATCTCCCTTTCTCATTAAGTATATTCCTATGCCAGACAAGTTGAGTGAAGTCGCTAAGAACAAGCCTATTGGATTGATTAGGGCATTAGGTATATTCCTATCCTAGCCACAAATCAATTGGTTTGTCAATACTACTAAAATTAGTCCTAATTTATTCGGTCTAGATCTCAACCTTAATCTTCTCTTCCAAAAAAATCAAGGTTATCAAATTAGTACAACTTGGTGATTAAATAAGCACAAGACTAAATAAATAATTAACAAGGATTGAAACAAGTGAAGAAAAAATAAATCAATTAACTAAGAAATATGATCTATTATCATTTCAAGAAAATAGAGTTTAGTTCATAATGAGTTGAGAAAACAACACAAAAGAGATTTACAATGAACTTGCACTGATAAAAATAAAAAGAAATAATCTAGAGAGAAAATAGTTAAAAAATTTATGTTGAGTTCTTCGAATCCCTTTTTCATATTTTCTTTACATGCTTGAAGTTTACCTTGGTATGAGAGTTTTTCTTTAGCCTCTAAGCAATTTCTTCGCTCTTTTCTCCTTTCTTTCTCTTAAATTTAGTTACCATTATTTTTAGGGGTTTTTTTTTCTTGTGTAGCTTCATTGAACATGAAATTTGCGTTGGAGCAGACTACTTGCTATGATAATTTCTGAATTGAAAAAAAATGCTCCACCACATTGAATTAGATCTAGTGGAGCAAAAGACTTCTCTTCTTCATTCGATACCTAAGAGAAGAAAGAAAAATGGTAAGGAAACCCAAACTATCTCTAAAATTGATAAAAATTGAAAAAAATTAATCCAAGAAATATAAAATGTAATAAAAACTAACCTCAATGCTAAAATTATCTCTTAAAATACTATGAAAATTATACTAAAATAACTCTAAATATGAGAATTATCACACCCTAAACTTAGATTTTTGCTAGTCCCTAGCAAAAGACAAAGAAAAAAATATTTAACCAAATCAAAATTAAATTTATTAGTTTTCGATGTTTAGAAATTGCCTTAGTATCTCAAATCAAAATCCAGTTAAACAATCTCTAAACCCTAAGGTACTCCCTACAATCAATGCCAAGTATATGTGTGTGTGAATATTTTAAATCTAGCAATTAGATTAGATAAAATCAACGTGAGGTAAAACATCATTGAAAAAGTCTCATATGTGTGTGCAAATGGGTAAAGGATGACCAACCAACAGCTCAAGATGATGAAGATGTTGAGGGCAGTCACGATGAGGTTCCAGCTCCTCCTCCTACTCATTCAGTTGGCTCCTCTCAAGTTGCTCCTATTTCAGACGAGCTAAGTAACGTGCTTCTTGGTGCGATTAACTCTTTGGGAGATGAATTCTGAGGTTGTCGAGTAGAGGTCCACGATGCGTTTCATAGTATGGGGTCTAGGATGTCTATTTTGGAGGATCAAGTGGCTCAATTTTTGACAAAATTTCCTCCACCTCCTCCACCTCAAGAGGATTAGGATAGGCTTTGCATATTCATACATTTTATTTTATCTTGTTTCCTATGACTTTGTCATCTTAAGCTAAATGTTTATTTTGGTATATTGAGATACTTTGATGTTTACTCTTATGTTAGTTCCTATGTCTCGTTTGCGTCATCTTATTGAACTAATCGTTTCTCTCTTAAGCTTTATTAGTTTTATTTTAATATAACAAAAAGGGAAAAAGAGAAAGGCAAATTTAATTTTTTAATGATTCATATTATGCATATGCCAAATTTAAATTTAATGACCAAATTTTTTGAATTTTTCAAAATGTCTTTAACTGACCAATTTATAAATGAATGCCAAAATTTTGATAATGAAAAACAAATTTTTCTAAGGCCTAAATTGAAAATGATTTTTAGAAAGGGGGAGAAAATTTATTCAAGACTAAATTTATCAAAATGTTTTGTTATATGAAAAAGGGGAGATTGTTGAACCAAGCTTTACTTGGCAAATAATTTTAATATATCAAATATTATATTTTGAATAAAAACTATTTTAAACGTAACTTGGCAAAAGTTCCATTTAAAATGACATCTAAAAAGAAAAATGGTTGAAACTCATACTTAAAAAATATTTTAAGGTCAAGTTGTTAAACAAACCTTTAAACATTCTACAAATATGTTTAAAACTATTCCAGGCCAAAAAGTATCTATACTTTTTTGTCAATTATCGATACATTTAAATGAGTGTCGATAGATTCATAAATTTATTGATACATTTTTCGGTATTGATACGAAAATGACATTCTTTTTTCTAAAATGTTTACCAAGTATTGATTCGGTATCGATACCTTTTGTTTAGTATTGATAAATTTATTTAAGTATCGATAGTAGCACACCTTTATCAATACACTTTTTAATATCAAAACTAAATTGGCATTTTGACTTCCAAAGGATTCATTCAGTATCAATACGGTATCGATACCTTTTGTTTAGTATCGATAAAATTATTTTGGTATCGATCAAAATGCTTCCAATAGTCACTAAACTAGGCATTAAATGTTATTGGTATTGATACTCGTAAAATAATGTCGATACTTATTATTGCAGGTAAAATTAATACATTGGTATTTTCATCCAAACGGCTCTATTCAATATCCCAACAATCACAACGGTTGGAAACCAATTAGAATGTATAAATACCAACTTCTAAAGGACCTACAACAACAACAGAGATTATTAAAGCTTAAAGATCAATCAAACAACCTTTGTGCTCAATTTTTCCATACTTTTCTTACATACATTTATAAGCTTCATTATTATTCTATCAACTTAGGTGTGTTTCTTTGCAAGTGTGCTTAATTGGCAACACTTTGATCTTGTAAGAGTTATTTCTTGTTTGCTTATTTGTTTCTCTTTGAGAGAGTTTGAGTCTTAATATTAGTGTAGAAATCTTAACCGAGTCGTAAAGTTAAACCTTTTGATCAAATTAGTAAATTTAGAAAAATCATTAGTTGTGGAAACCTAAGGTAGCGGAGTAGGCAATTGGGGTCGAACCACTCTAAATCATTGTGTCAATTGTTTTCATATTCTTTTATTACTTCCGCCAAATTTTTAAAAGGCCAATTCACCCCCTTCTTGGCTATTTCGATTGAGTTTTCGATCCATTATCGAGCTAACATTATTGAATCGATGAGTGGCTAAGTCCTTTAAGGAGATTAACAAGCGGATGTGAGAGTAATAAATGGAAGAATGAGGGTTTCCCATGCGAATTAGTTGGTATAAATTTATGTATGCTTAAACCCTAGGATTGACAACCCTAGGAAGTAATCTAGGTTAAACGAGGTCGAGAGATAAGTTTGCCGAGTAAATCGTGATTTATCCCAGTCAAGAAAGTGAAGTTGAGAGATAAGTGAATATTAGTTGATTAATTAATTAGTAAAGGCCGAGAGGTAATAGTGGTTAGTTAATAACTAATAAAACTCGAATCCAGGAGTTAATTGCAACCACTGAAGCGAATTAATCTTCTACTGATTATTTGAGAGTTTTTTTGTTTGTCAACTTCTTTTTAGTTGTTTAAATTTTATTTTATGACCTTAATAGTTAGCATTAATCATCGTAGTATAAATTTTAGTGATTATTGTTTAGATTTGCTACTACAAGACAATTTTTTAGATTTAATCTAGCTTCTCTTGGATACGATCCTCGAAATGTTTATCGGTGTTTCGTTGTAACACAAAACTATATTACAATTTGACATATTCGCTTGCAGATACCACACTTTAATTGTATATTTTATTTGCACGATTTTTACTCTAAAAGTTCGCACGTTTGGATGAGATCAATTATGCGTATTATATATATCTGTATAATTTTTTCTTCACTAAAAATTTCGTTTCCCACATTGTTTTTATAGTAGGTTTTAATATATAGAGTCCATCAAAATCAATATAAATGTAGTGTACTTTAGTATTCTAATATTTATTAGAACTAAAGTTTTATATTATATATAATTCGTATCTCTATAAATATAAAATTTAGAAAAATATGAAAAAAAATTGTTATTAATCAATAAAATACAAATTCTGTTATACTATATTTTTTCATTCTCTCTATTCTAACAAATTAAAGATAAACCTTCTAACCCAATTAAAGATAAACCTTCTAACCCAATTTTAAATTATTTTGTTATAGTTTTGGGATTTACTTAATTGACCCGATCCGACAACTATTTCTGATCTCCCAGTAAGCGTGAAATAATGAAACTCAGCGGGACTTCTCGGGCTGGAAGCCAAAGCCAATGTCTGCAACTCACAGCCAGCACGTGCTTCGCTTGGTCCTCTCATGCCGCAGCATCAAGGCCCTCGTCACTCAGCCGGGGACATCCTACATCGTCGCCATGGCCTCCTCCACCGAGCAAGAATTCCTCATCCAATACCGATCCAAGCTCGACCAATTCCCCCGCTCCCGCCGCTTCTGGGACTCCAAAGTCGCTTCCAAAGTCGGTGAGAAGCTCGGCTTCCGCTTGAAGGAAATCGGCATCAGCAACATCGCCATCGATGTCGATGAAGAGATCTCTAGACCTATTGACCGCCGTAGATTGGTTTTGCCGGTCTTTGATTCTTTACGCCGAGCCGGTGTGGAGATCGATGGTGCCGAAAGATTGAGCCAAATTGGCCATAACCAGGGTTAGTCTTTCATTTCTCAATCATTTTTGCCCTATTTTCTGTAGTAAAAGATTTGTTTTTACTGGTGCTTTTATTTACAGAGATTAGGCTTCTGAATAAAATTTAGAGTGATTCAAGTCTGTTGCTTTTTGAAACCCAACTCTGGTAGCTTCTTTTCTATATTGGCATATTGCTTGTAGCAAATTTTGAAACCAAACAATTGTAAGTTTAGCATTTTTATCCATTTCCGATATATGTATTTATCATTGAACAAAATCTGCAAGTAAAACTTGTAAAATTCATCTTTGAAGAGATATATGAATATGCTATTTAGTTAAATGTTCTGGTTAAACTTTCTTCCAAATTTACTTTTGCATTAAAATGTCTGAGTAAAGATTAGAATTCAGCTTTGAATTGATATATATCATATATGAACATACCATTGAGCTGAAAGTTCGAGTGAAACTTGCTCCATAGTTTATTTTGAATTATATATTTAAATGTCCGAGAAATGCTTGCAGAATTCATCTTTGAATAGGATATATGAACATATGGTTGAGCTAAATGTTCGGGTGAAGCTTGCTTAATATTTTATTTAAGCTTGCAGAAATTCTTCCTTGATTAGATGTGAACATAATATTGAGCTGAATGTTCCGGATGAAACTTGCTTAATTTATTTTTAAACTAAATGTTCAAGTAAAGCTTGCAGAATCCATCTTTGAATAGAGATATATGAACATACTATTGAGTTCATTGCTTGGGTAAAACTTGCACTTAATTTTCTATTGAATTGAATGTCCGAGTAAAGCTTGTAGAAATCACTTTTGTACTGAAAGTTCGGGTGAAACTTGCTCCATAGTTTATTTTTGAATTACATATTTAAATGTCCGAGAAAAGCTTGCCAAGTTCATCTTTGAATACGATATATGAATATATAGTGGAGCTAAATGTTCAGGTGAAGCTTGCTTAATATTTTATTTAAGCTTGCAGAAATTATTCCTTGAATAGAGACGTGAACATACTATTGAGCTGAATGTTCCGGATGAAACTTAATTTATTTTTAAACTAAATGTTCAAGTAAAGCTTGCAGAATCCATCTCTGAATAGAGATATATGATCATACTATTGAGCGGAATGTCCGGGTGAAACCTGCTCAATAGTTTACTGTTCAGCTAAATAATGTTTGTAGAATTCATCTTTGAATAGAGATATATGAACATACTATTCAGCTTAATCTTTTGTGAAGCTTGCCCATAATTTACCATTGAATTAATTGTTCAGGTAAAGCTTGTAAAATTCATCTTTAAATAAAGGTGAATGCACATACTATTGACCTAAATGCTCGCTCCATAATTTACTATTGAACTAAATTTCTGAGTATAGCTTGTAGAATTCATTTTTGATTTGGGACATATGAACATAAATTGAGCTAAATGTTCAGGTTAAACTTGCTCCATAATTTGGTACTGAACTTAATGTCCATGTAAAGTTTGTAAAATTCATCTTTGGATAGATATACATGAATATACTATTGAGCTAAATGTTCAGGTGAAACGAGCTCCACAATTATCCATTGAACTAAATATCCAGGTAAAGCTTGTAGAATTCATCTTTGAACAAAGGTATGTGTAGTTGCTATATGTCTGGCTTAAAGCTTTCTTGAGCAAGCAAGGCTGAAGCTAATGACATGTCATTAAAATTGTTTATGACCCACTGAAACTCAATGCTAATTCTAGTTCCCAGCTCTTATACAAATTAGAGAAGAATTTGAGTTTTTATTAGATTCTGACACATCCACATATGTTATGGGGTGAAAAAGAAAAATAATTTGTAAAAGTAAAATGAAGGTACCCACTGCCCAGTGCACAAGAAGCTACTTGATGAGTTGATGACTAGTTCTTTTTTAAAGAAAAACATTGAGAAAAGATAATTACAAGACATAAAAATATCTTTTCTTGCATATTTTTAATTTTTTATTGCTATTTTTTTTGAACTTTATAAGTAATTTAGTGTTACTTAGACTCATAACACAAATTCAGTAAATTTTAAGAATGGTATAGATATACAAACTTGTTTGGAAAGAGACAAGAGAAGCATACGGTGCAAAATGCAAACAAATTTTATTTTGGTTATAGATTATACACACTCTCCTATAGGCTCCAGCTACTGCCGAAAAGCCTGTACGAGAGTAGAAATGTCAAAAATGGACTGTTGTTGGCCACTCAAGTAGTTACTGAGTGCTTTTAGTGTTGGTCATAAAGGATTTTAAGTTTGGGTGGCTAATGCTTAATGACTGACCTACTATCAGCAATGCTAAACCTTTGCAATCCTCGGTAGGATTGGAATCAGAGAACCGGGTCTTTCTAGCAGGTAGTTATTATAGTCGACAGTCTTAGGGGTTTTGCATGCGTGCCTTTATGAAACACTTTGAGCCTAGTTACTTAATACTATTTATAGTAATAACATTCTATTAATTGCAATTACTGCCAGGGTGAAAATATTACTATATATAGTAACTTTAAGGAATGCCCTGAGGGTACTCCTCAAAACTCTCTGTGTTTATCCACAAGATATTAATTCCTCTAACTTTTTACAAGGCTTGCTTTATAGTCTCCTATTTCTTTTAGAAGGAAATCCTTCGACTCTAGTTGGAGTGGAATTAAGACAGAGACGAAACTATCATTATTTTGAGCGAGTACGATTAGATTAAAACTTGACATGCAATGTTGATAAAACGGAAAACTATATGCGCCAAGATTTTGCTTTATAGAGGGAGAAATTGAAAGAAAAGATAATTTTCTTCCTTTTCATTTCTTCATGGAGTTCAAAAATGAAATTATTTGAAAATGTTAAATTTATTTATTTATCATTTTATAAATTTGTTTTTATGCATTAGAATAAAAAATAGAGATCTTTCTATTTTTTTTCTTATCAAACTTACTCAAAATTTATTTTCTTTCTATTTTTTCGCTCAACCAAATCTTGGTACCATCTCAAAGAAAAACATAGCGTGTTTGGGTTGGTGGCAGCAGAACTAGTGCCTGGTTCAAAATGAATTTGTGGAACTTAGAAAAATCAAGAAAGTTGGAGAATTTCCACATTGTACAAGTTGATCAATAAATGGCGCCTTTAATACTTTGAGTTGGAGCTTACTACAGCTGACATGTATTTTCTGTGCCATAATCGTATTTAAGATGCTATTATAAATTTTGACACTTTTTTGTACGTGATCATGTGTTTTTTCATGTCATGTTGGGGGTCTCGATATGAGCCTTAAGAACTAATTTTGACTGCATGCCTTGGATGATGTGGATTATAATATATTTAACACATTCGGCCAAATCAGAAGAATGAAATGATACACATTTATTTAGGATTTTTGGGAAGAATGATTGCATTTGAACCATAAAACTGAAAACTCTGGCACAAGTTATTAATTTGCCCAATCCCAAACTCAACAGTTTCCAATTGGCTCCAGCTGGTCTAATACAAAAACCAAGCTGTGATGTCACTTTTAGCTAATAATCCATCTCTGCCCAATTCAGCAGGGCTGCCTGCCAGAACCTAACATAACAATTATAGTCACAGCTCATAGCTTGGCTTATATTACTATTTAATTAATTAAATTTATTCAGAATTCAGATACTTCTACCTAATAAAAATAAATAAAAATCCTATTAAAAATGTCACAAATGAAACAACTGGATTATATGTATGTCTTTTTCATTTATTCAAAATGTCACACTGCTACTTAACTACAACAATAAATCAAACCTTAGCTTTCAACTTGAAAAAAGAAACCACAAGGAATCTTCCTTCCTATCAATAAATAGTGCTAAACATAACGAAGGTAAAGAAGCTATTACCAAAGTTGCTATTCTTTTACCACCAATAATTACAAAATGATTTTCCTCCTTTCTTTTGTTGTAATTGGGTATACACTGTCAGCAATAATTAATTCACTTGTCACGAGTGTTCTTCGAAAAGGTAAACAATTGACTATGAAATACGTTTTATTTCCATGATCACAAATCAAACCCTCGATCACGGTATTAAAAGATGAAGCAACTAATCACCACACTACACCTCGTGGAGTGTTCTTTGAATGTCCTAATATAGATTTCTTTGAGAAGAATGGGTTAAATATATCATTCGCTTGATAGAGATATTGGACCTACAAAACAAATGGAGAGTTGTGAAGGTGTTAGAGCTTGTACTTCAAGATGCTCTCTACTGCTTAAGTTAAATAAGGGAAGATGATGGTTGACAAGGAGAGTAACTTATAGAGTAATAGTAGATGTCGTTCTTAACTTGAGCTTACTACACCTAACCTTTCATACTAATAGCTCATTGCATTCTTCGGATTGTCATTATATAAGAATGCGTGTAAAGCGATAACCATTCCTTGCATTTGATTGTTTGAGGTTAGTATTCTCTTCTCAAGATTATGCCTCCAAACCTTTTGTTGTTCTCGTCCTTTGATTTATGGTAAGTATCATTTATCATGTTGATAATAAAAAATATAATAATTTATTTTTAAATATAGTAAATTTAAAATTTTTTACCCAAATATAAGGCATAACTGAAGGATCATTATGGTAAGTGGATGAATCAATTAACTTTTGTTAGCTTTTCTTTCAAATTTACACCTTGCTGGCCATGAACTGTCTTTTTTTATAAATAAAATAAATTTCTTTTATTTTTGTCCGTAATATATTTTCCTTTTGAGGCATCCAAAGTGGTTGTTGGCAATCATTTTACCAAATTAAATAAAGTTGGAATTTTCTGTTCTTTAAAAGGAAACATTTGCCTTCTTTACAAAAAGCCACCTTGTTTCTTTAATCATATTTGTTATTATCTAATAATTAGTCAAACAAAAAGGGTTAGAGACAGCTCAACAAAAAAAAGAATATACATGTTTTCTAGGCTTGAGTTTGGCCACCTCCCAAATCTTTCAATTTTTATGTAATATATTAAAAAATAATAATTATTTTACCTTTTAAATTAAAAAATATTTTAACCTTTTATTTAATTTTTCACTTCCTTCAGCCCTTGAAAATACGTTGTTTGTTAAATTCCTCAAAAATAGATAAAAAATTAATATCTATTAACTTTATTGACATGGAATCCATGCGAACATCAACAATTTTTTAAATTAAAAATCATATATATATTTTTTATAATTTTATAAGTACTAATTTTAATGGTTTTTAATTTTTAAATACTTTTTTTTATAACTTTTTAAATATTTAAATGTAAAAATTAATTAATTGTTGGTGTGATTTTACATAGCGTCAGTTAACTGTTTCATCTATTTTGAGGTAATTTGAGAAATTAAATGATGAGTTAAAAGAAAATATATAAAAAAAAGAAAGTAAAAGTAGTGAGTCATAAAGTAACAATAAAAAATGTTATAAATTTCTTTTATGAATTTAAATATAAACACACATTATATTCAAACTCTACCCATCCACAACAAAACACTGTGGGACATTCGTTTGTGTACCACACCTTGTACATCATCCAATAATAATA
This sequence comes from Gossypium hirsutum, assembly GCF_007990345.1. Classification (NCBI taxonomy): domain Eukaryota; kingdom Viridiplantae; phylum Streptophyta; class Magnoliopsida; order Malvales; family Malvaceae; genus Gossypium; species Gossypium hirsutum. The sequence continues at coordinate 23,489,528 of NC_053446.1, forward strand.
TCAACTCTTTTCTCATCATTTTCTTTAATTATTGTATTAGTTTATTATTTTTTAAAGAAAATATTATTATTAATTGGAATTGCAAATAATAATATCGATATATAGTGCAAACGATAAAAAGCTATTATAAATTAATGCACAAAGACCATATCTACAAAATAATTTCAAAAAAGAGAAGGACAAATTGACCGTAATTGCAACACTTGAATAATTGAGAAACAAATCAGAGATAAATCAATTTGATCAAATTATTGAAATTTCCATTTTTGACACGCAATCATCAAATCAACTTGACAATGAACACCAATCGATCAATAAAAAACTGCAAAAGCTTCAAGAGATCCATCGCATCAATAATGCACAAAAGACCAAGTCTCATCTTCCTCATTATCCTGAATATGTCACCATCGCTGTGATCTATCGTGATAAAACCCTTCGAGAATGACTCTTAATAGTTTTGGTAGCACCTTTATATTGGCAAATCTCACATATACACTAGAACATAACTAAAAATTAAAAGTAAAAGTAAAACCACATATGCTTTTAAAGAAAACAAAATGGACAAAATAAAAAACCATGAAATTGTGGACAAATAAAACCATGAAACTGTGAACAAACCATGATAATTTGGCCTGAAATTAAAAGCAAAATGAAACTACGAAAAAAAAGTTAAAAGAAACTGCAAGCAGCAACCAGCCTGAAGGTTGGCATCGTCTATGACAAAGTAAAGATTTAGTTTGAAATAGTTGAGCAGCTAGATAAAAACCTTTAAATAAAAAGATATAACGTGTATGAGTGTGTTCAAACTCACATAGTCTTATACTAATAATATCAATGTCAATCAAACTAAAACTTTAACCATAATGTTATGGATACTTTTTAATTATAGCAATAATTACCATCAATTAATCGTTATAAACCCTGGACGGAATAATTATCTTAATTCAAATATCAGCACTCAATTTTAACATTGAAAAGAACGTGAAAGGAAACTGAAGTGGTTTGGAGGGACATTAATCAAGTTTTGTGACCAAAAACCTTTATACAATATTTTTATTTTGCTTATAATGTGGCTAAGATTAGGGGTAATGAAAGTTAAATTTATTGTAGTGGGTCCAATTTATTAATTGTTGATTTATCATTAGGTGCATGTAAACAAAAAAAAAATGAGTGTAAAGTGCAAAAAGAAATTAAGTAATTGAATATTCTGTGGAGAGATAAATTGAAAAGAAAACTTAAAAAGTATATATTTTATAATTAAGATATTCTTTTGTCTATCAAAATTATTTCTTCCTTTCAATAATATAGTCTTTAAGATTGTATTTGATTGGGTAAAAAAGTGGAAAGACAGGAGTGAGTGAAAAAATGAAAAAAAAAAATCTTGTGCCTGGTTAAGAATAAAAGTGAGAGGAAAAAAATAGAAGAAAGAATTATTGTCTTGATGGGCGTCGAAACTACCAAATATAAATTCCTATGACAAAATAACAGTAAATTGAAATATAGAGTAGTAGGTTCGAATCCACAGGGGCTCGTTGTCTAATTTCGTCTTTTCTCGTGACCAGAATTGCTGTCGCGGTAACAGTCGTGCCCACGACTAGTGTGTTGCAATGCTGGAAAATAAAAATGGGGAGTTTTAAATTGATTAAGATAATTAAATAAGGAAATACGAAAAATAAATTAAAATAAAATAAAAACAGATTCGAAAATGCAAAAATAAATTTAAGAAAATAAAATAAATAGATAAATAAAATATTTTTTAAGCTTAGCCTTAGCCTCGGTGTACTCCATTCTTGAATCAATCATTGAAATAAATTTTCCCTTCCAAGCGATAAGCTGGTTATAGCAATCGAGGATCCCTCAAACCACTAACTCTTCCTTTCGTAGTCGATCCTGGTATCACCTGCAAATCAACCCTTGTCAAATTTCCAACCACGTGGCACGTACCTGTAATTTAAGACTTCGACAGCCTTGCAATTTGAAAAGCCCAACTCGAATTAATGGCCTCAACCGTGTGGGTTGTTTAAATCCGACCACTATCTCCGTTAACGGAATCCAACTAGCTTTTCCAATTGAACACGCCAATTTGTTCGGAAGATTTTGAATATAGCACTGCCGACTCAACTTTCCCACTGTACGCCAATCGATTCCAACCCAACGCACATTTTTTGAATTGAAATTGAATCAACTTTGAGGGACGAATTTGTACTATCCTATATACCGAAAAGATAGTGAATACCAAATTGAGAGGTTTTTTTGAGTAGATTCGTATCTCACGATTATTTTGTTAGAACAATTTCCGAGCTAAAGCTAAAAAGGGTTTAGTTAATCATGAAAAAAATTATGCTTGAAAATAAATGATTTAAATGGAATTGTGAAAAGTGGAAAGGGGCAAGGCCTTCGAAGGGAATTAAACCAAAAGGTTGAAATCAAAAAAGGAATGAAAAAAGAATGAAACTGCATAATTGAATGGCAAAGACGCAGGAGAGAAAAAAAAATAGAGAATTTATTAAATGCTAAAAGTAAATGTGTGTTGGCTGTAGTGACTTGTATTTATATACACTTTTACTGCTAAAATTTAATTAGGTTTTCTTAAATATTATCACTAAATAATCTTAAATATTATCATTAAATAATTCTAAATATTATCACTAAATAATTTAAAATTTAAAAATAAAATTTAAACTAATTATAGAGTTGTAACAATATAAAAAATTCTTCAATCTTTATTCAACGACTTTTGAAAAAAAATCTTCAACCCTTCAATAATATCTTCAATTTTTCAATCAAGGCCTCCTCTTTTCTTTTTGTTCCAATTTAATCCCTTTTTTGTAAGAGTTTGAATTCAGCACAACTTCATTCTTGATAAGAAAAATCCAAATTTAATAGCATTTTATCCGATAATTAGCTAAAAATAAATATATTAAAAATACGACATTATCTTGCTATCACTTCCAAATTGGAATGGAAAGAAAAATTATGTTATTCATCCTACTAGTTTTTTTACCCCTTCAATTTTCCATCCATTCAATCTTCTTTTCATCCTACCAAACAAATCCTAAGATTTGAACTTACACTCTCTCTTAAAAGTGTAATATGTCTTGTCATTACATTCAATACTTGTTGATATACTTAAAAGTATTATGGGATAAGATATTATGATATTCATATGATGTAAAGAAGTAAAGTTAAAAAGCTAATTAATGTCTAAACAAATTGATTTGGACTCTTTTTATTATTTAAAATGAATATTCTGAAAGTATATTAGATACCAATGCTACATTGACATTTTTTTAGGTTTATTTTAGACTTGAAATTTTATAATTTTTATAATTTCTTTTTTATTTTTGCTAATGAATCATCATGTCAGCTTTGTGATGATTGACTTAGCAATAATTAATGGCAACATGAATAAGACCGTTAGGATTTAACAATCAACAAGATTAATAGATGAATATTATTAGTTGGAGGGATCAATTGGGTGCAAAAAGTTCTAAGGGGTTATTTTTTTAGAGTACTTTCAGGGATTTTTTTTGTATCATTAAGCCATTTTCTTTTGTTAAGGCTTCTTTATTCTTATGCATTAATAATTGATTTTGTAGTGTTGGCGATAAATCCGATTAAGCAACGAACAAAGTGAATAAAATAAGAATCGAAAAGATCGAACATGAAAATTTTACGTGAAAAAACTCCTCAAGAGAGGATAAAAAACCACGGGTGAAAGGAGATTTCACTATAACAAAGTAGAGTATAAAAGATGGAGAGAGTTAAAAGAAAAACCGAAGTCCCATAAGAAAAACCCTTTGAAACAAAGAAAAAAACTCTCTCAATCTAAATATTTTTTTTGTTGTGTAAAACCTAAAATAATTAAAGCCTATTTATAGGTTGAAATTCGTAGTATATATGACTACAACAACTCTAGGTTAATTAGAGTTTAAGTGGGAAACTAAAAACAAATTTTAACTAGGAAAAGAAAAGTCAAAATAAATTTTGGTCAAAATAAGAGATATTCTCCCACAAATCTCCACCATGATTTGTATTTGGACCAACTCCCTTATTGAGCGTTGTTACGGGCTTAACTAATTCTTTGTCGAATACTTACCAAGTCCAAACAATGCTTGAACTTTAAAACTAGAAGGCTTTTTGTCAACATGTTGATCTGATTGTGTTACGTGCCAATTTTAAGAATCTGAATATCCCCTTGAATGATCACCTCTCGAACAAAATGATAACGAATGACTATGTGCTTCATTCTCTCGTGATGCATTTGATCTTCGGTGAGATGTATGACATTTTGACTATCACAATATACGACAATTGCCCATTTTTCACTTATCAGTTCATTGAACAGGTCCCTTAACTAAATTGCTTCTTTTACTACTTTTCTAATTGCCATGTATTCTCCTTCAGTAGTCGACAAAGTCACTGTAGCTTGAATTGTTACTTTTCAACTAATTACACAATTCCCAAAAGTAAATAGGTAACTTGTGAGAGACCTTATTCGATCTAAATCTCATGCATAATTAGAATCAACATATCCGGCTAGATCCTTTTGAGTTCTTCCAAACTTTAAGCACATGTTAGAAGTACCCTGTAAATATTTGAAAATCCATTTAATTGCATGTCAGTGTAACTTACCAGAATTTGCCATGTATCAGCTAACAACACTAACAACATGTGAAATATCGAGACAAGTGCATACCATTTCATACATCAAGCTTCCAACTGTGCTTGAATAATGTACTTTTGACATATACCTTTCATCTTCTTCATTCCGTGGGGAATCTGAAATTGAGAGTTTAAAGTGTGCAACTAAAGGAGTACTTACTGGTTTTGCATCTTACATCTCAAATCGCTCAAGGATCCTTTTGATGTACCTTTGTTGTGATAAAAATAATTTCTCGGAATGTCTATCTCTCAAAATTTCCATTCCCAAATTTTTTTTGTTACACCTAAATCCTTCATCTCAAACTTAAAGTTAAGCATGATTTTAAGGCGATTAATTTTAGATGGATTCTTAGCCGCAATTAACATATCATTAACATAAAACAACAAATATATAAAAGAACTAGCATTAAGACATTGTAGATAAACACAACTGTCATGCTTACTTCGAGAAAAATCAATACTCAACATGAAGGAGTCAATTTTTATACCACTGTCGAGGAGACTGTCATATAAAGCTTTTGTAAGAGACAAACATGATCTTCTTTACCTTCAAATTTGAAGCATTCCAGTTGTTGTAAAGGGAAAACAGTCTTTACATCTAATTGCTTTAACTCAAGATTATTTGACACAATAAGGCCCGAATGGATGTATGTTTCACAAAGAGAGAGAAAACATCATGAAAATCAACTCCCCCACTTAACTATAGCCCTTTGCAACCAGTTTTATTTTATACCTAGTGTCGTTAGGACCCAAACCTTCATTCTTTTTAAACACTTATTTGCAACCAATGATTCTTATATCGATGGGTGATTTAACTAGCCTCCAGGTTTCATTCTTTTGAAGGGATTCCATCTCTTCTAACATTGGAACGAGCCATTTGCTAGAATTGGAGGCTTGAATTGCCTCATAATAACATGAATGATTGGTTGAATCAATGCTCTCAACGACACTTAGAGCATAAGCCACTAGGTTTCATTCACAATATTTCTGTGGTGGTTATATTTCTCGCATTTTCCTACCATGAACCAACTTATAATTAGTTAATTGAGATGGTGAAGGTACTTGAGGGTTGGATGGAACCCCAAATAGATCTAAAGCAATTTCAAACTTACAAGAATCAAAATTTTGTTCTGTCGTCACGACATCGTGATACTCTTCGTCTGGATGAGACCTCTGTTCATCGGGTTGTTGTGATGTTAAGTATTTGCTCATCGTGATGTCGCCCCCTGTTTCAACTTTTGACTGCATCTTGCTTGAGACACTCTAATTTGTTGTGTCCTTAAAAGTAAAAGCCTCATTTTCTTATTGGAACATGACATATTCATTAAACATAACATCTTTGCTAACAATTATTTTGTCAGATTCTAAACACCACAACTTAAAACATTTTATACCGACAAAGTACCCCAAAAAGATGAATTTAATGACCCTTAATTTGAGCTTTCCTTGGCTAACTTTAGCAAAAGTAGGACAATAAAAAATTTTAAGATTAGAATAATTAGGAGGATTATTGATCTGTCGTAATTTTGTGTAGCAGATTAAACTAGTTTTCGCACTTAAGGAGTCTGGATATAAGCATTTTCATTATATTTTAGTTAAGTTTCGTTAACTTTACTTACATTCAATAAAATGTGCAAATTGAGTCTTTTATTGACCTTAAGTGCCGAATGAAGCCTAAGGGAGAGCTAACGTACCTTGTAAGTGTGTAGGAGACCATTAGAAGACAATTTAGATCGATATTGGACGTTATGTCGCAACATGGGAGGCCCAATGTCACAACATAGAAAGTAGAATAGAGAAAGTACGAAATTGCCTTCGATGTCGCAACACAGATTGAGGGTGTTGTGATATACCTTTGAAGACGTCTCAAGAAGGAGTATATTGCCACCTCTATCGTGACACATGTCCTGTTGTGTTGCGACATCGACTTTGGGATGAAAATTAAACACGAAATAGAGGCGTTTTGGTCCACAATTGAACTTAAAACTCAGGAACATCAACCGGCCTAGGGTTAAGGACGACTGCCTCCTGAAGGCTATAAATAGGCTCCTTTGGCACATGTTATGGACACTATTTCATTAGCTTAGATTTTCTCTTTAGATTTAGTTTTTTTCTTGCTTTCTTAGTTTTTAGGGTTAGTTTATTCTTTTTTTTCTTTCAAGAGATCTGATTTGTGAAAGAGATCAACTTCTGTGGATTCGTGCTTATTATTAATATCAATCAAGATTTTCTTAAACTCTCTACTTCAATTCATCCACTATGATTAATTCTTTCATCTATTCCATGTTGTTTATGAAAACTATGAGGAACTAATCCTTTTATGGGGGATTAGTGAGTGGAGGTATGATCTATTAATTATTTTATAGGGTTATTCAATGGATCAACTGTTTAGGAAAGGAAGAACGTGAAATAAACTCTGGCCTAACAACCCCGGGAAGTCATCAAGGTGGGAATTAACCCAAAATTGGTATTGCCCATTAGTGAACACCTTCACCCCAAGTTAGTCTGGACTGTGAGGTCAGAAGTTAAGTTGTTATTGCTGACTCGTTATGTTAGTGGAAGATCAAAAAATTCTGCTACGGTAGCGACTAGTTGATTGACGAGAAACCCGAAGCAACATTTGATGGGGATTACCGAAGCGAGCTAATCACCCATGATAAAGATTTGATTTACTCTACTATTCTATCTCTTGAATTTTATTTATTTTATGTTATTTTATTTTATTAACCTAAAAACTTTAAAAACCTTTCTTTTATGTTCTCGTAGTATAAATTTTTTAGAGTACTAATGAGATCTTTTAGTGTTTAGGAAAGAATTGATTTAGCACTCGCCTCCCTTAGGTATGATCCTCAGGCTATTCACTTACTTCATTGTAAAACTATATTACAACTTGAGCCGTATACTTATCGGTACCGCCTTATCGTTTTATATTTTATTGCAGTATTCACACTCTGGACGTTAGTACGTCTGAAGGCGGTCAATTACCTAACCGTATCTCCTATAGAACCTTACCATTCAATGCTTGATGAGGAGATCGATTTACAAAATAACTTGTCAGGTTTACGGCTTCAGCCCAAAATTCCTTCCCTAAGCATGTATTAGAAGGTATGCATTGAGCCTTTTCAAGTAAGGTTCTATTCAATATTTCCGTAACTCTATTTTGCTATGAAGTTCCAACAATGGTTCAACGTCTATCAATTCCTTCTTGTTTGCAAAAATCATTAAACCCTAACGAACAGAACTCAAAACCATTATACGTTCTCAACTGCTTCACGAATTTTTCGGTTTGTTTTTCTAACATTGTCTTCTACTGTTTGAAGATTCTGAAGACTTCACTTTTTTGTTTCAAGAAATAAACCCAAAATTTTTTTGAGTGATCATCAATAAAAGTTAGGAAATATTTATTACCTCCTTTTGAAATGTCAGAAGTTGGACCTCATAAATCAGAATGAATGTAATCTAGAGTTCCTTTTGTTCTGTGCACTGTTGAACCAAAACTGACTCGGGTTTGTTTCTTGCTAATGCAATGCTCGCAAAAACCTAACTTACCAACTCTAGTGTCTTTGAGAAGACCTTTATTACACAATATTTTCATACTTTTCACACTCATATGAACCAGTCGCATGTTCCAAAGTTTGGTTGAATCAAAATCGGTGGAGAAAGAGTCACTTTGTGTCATCGCGACGTCAGGTTGATTCTTGTCGTGACGTGGTGGCAATTTTGGCTTTTTTCGGTAATAGTAGCTGCACCAGTCACCATTGACCCTTACAGAAGGTATATGCTACCCTTTTTCTTTCTTCTCATCACAATAAGAGCCCCATGAGAAACTGTTAAACCATTTGACTCAATGAATATCTTGCAATCATTAGAATCTAAAATTCTCAATGAGATAAGGTTTTTTTAAATTAGGAACATACCTAACATTTGAAAGTGTTCGAATAATGTCATCGTGCCTCCTAATTTGTATTGTTCCAATTCCAGATATTTTACACGGAGAGTTATTCCCCATTAGCACAACTCCACCTTCAACTGAACTGTACGTGGAGAACCAGTCCGTATTAGGACACACGTGATAAGAGTACCCTGAATCTAAGATTCATTCAGAATTAAGAGTAGAGCTTTCGCTCATTGACACCAACAAGAAATCATCACCTCTGTCCTTGGCTACACTAGCATCAACAACTTTAGCTTTCTCTTTTTCTTTCTCGTCATTTTCGACATCCCTTTTGATTTTATTGTAAAGTTTTCAACATTCTGCCTTAACATGGCCCACCTTTTTACAATAGCCATAATATTTGTCACGATTTTTGGATTTAGATCTTGCTTTAGACCTATTTCGATCTATCTTTTTAGTTTGTTGTCTACCTATTGCAACTAGAACTGAGGCTTGCCCGTTTAATTTTTTTGTTTGGGCCTAACTCATTGTTGAGTTTATCCTTACTCAGAAGATTCCCCTTTACATCCTCGAATGAGAGATAATCTCTCCCATAAATTAAAGTTTACCTGAAAGTTTTAAAAGAAAAGGGAAAAGAGTATAAAAGCAATATAGGTTGGTCATCGTCACTAATCTCTGCTTCGAGATTCTTTAAGTCATGAAGAAGGTTAACAAACTCGCTAATATAAGTTTTGATGGACTCACCTTCGACTATTCTGAACGTGTAAAGACGTTGTTTTAATCTTAACCTGTTGGCTAGAGATTTCTTCATATATAAGGCTTTGACTTTTTTCCATAACGTAACGATATTTTCTCGTTCAAAACACCCTGTAACACATTATTCGTGAGGCATAACTGAATAGTGGATAGAGTCTTTTCATTGAGCTCTTCCCATTCTGACTGATCCATATCTGAGGGCTTCTTCCCTATAATGACCCTTTTTAGATCGTTCTAAAGTAATATTGCCGTCATTCGAACTTGACACTACCATCTCTGAACCGATTGACTATGGAAATCAAACTAGCTGGGATACCAGTTTGTTAGGGATAAACCCATTTAAGCAATGAACAAAGTGAATAAAATAAGATTCGAAAAGATCGAACACGCAAATTTTACATGGAAAAACTTGTCAAGAGAGGATAAAAAATCACTGAGAAAAAGAGATTTCACTATAATAAAGGAAAGTACAAAAGATGGAGAGAATTAAAGAAAAACCTGAAGCCTCACAAGAAAAACCCTTCGAAACAAAGAACAAAATTCTCTTAATCTAAATATTTTTGTTATGTAAAACCTAAAGTAACTAAGGCCTATTTATAGGCTAAAATTCGTAGAATGTATGAATACAACAATTCTAGGTTAATTAGAGTTTAAGTGGGAAACTAAAAACAAAGTTTAACTAGGAGAAGAAAAGCCAAAATAAATATTGGTCAAAATAAGAAGTATTTTCCTATACATAGTTTTTTTACATAGGTGGATAATTGGTTTAAGGGGAAGTGTTATGTCGAAGATGATTATTGACCTTATTTGATTGTGCTACTGTGTTTTTTTTTATATAAAAATTCAAAATTAGGAGATTGTTAATGCCATTTACATGGGCCAGATGTAACTCCAGTTGTAACTTAGCTTGCATCTGGAAGGCCAATGTAACTTATCATATTTGGTTGACTTGAAGCATTCAAATTATGACTTGCTCATAGAATATTGAAATACATTATTAATAACTTATTTATCCAACTTATCCCATGATACATGAAGATAAAACTAAACAAGAGAACTCAACATTGGTAGCCTATTTATAGAAAGCCTATTTCATGTGAAATGGAATGGGATTTAACCAAGAATTAATAGGATGATTTTATTTTCATTGCAAGTGTTGGGATTTTGTGCCCTTAGTGCAGATATTTCATGAATTGTGCTTGTAGTTTTTTGAACAAATTGGTTAATAAAATTCCCATGATTAAATTATCATCTCTTGTACAATTGTCCTTAATGGTTTTTGCATGAAAAACAAAATGAATAAGTAAATATTGACTCATTGATAACCTAAGGTTTAGATAATACCAATTATCCTCATAGGGATGAATTATGATATGAGAAGACAACTTATATTAGCGGGTAATCTAAATGGTTCATAGTTTGAGGAATCAAAATAAAAAATTGGTTTAAAGGACTACTATGTTTTCTATGAAGTCCATTTAGGGAGATAACTTATCTCGGCTATTGGAGTGCTTGACTACTAGAAAAAATAGAAATATAAGTGTTAATTTTTGGATTGACAACACATCAGATAGGACCCAAGACAAATTTATCTTGAATCTGTTTATGGATTAATTCACTTGTGATGTTCATAGTGTGGGTGACCCTAATCCTAAGTAAGTGACTAACTATGTATATAACTCATATACTTTGATGTATTAGGAGCTTGTGTTTAATGTAGTGGAACTGAAAATTAGTATGTTAGATATATGACTTGTGTATGACATAACTTCACTTACATCATTCAAATTCATAGCTCAATTAAAGAGTAAATGAGATCCTCTCACTAACATTGCTTTTATTATGAAAAAGGGATGTGGTCACTGACCATTCGTCATGGATGAATGATTGTTATTACTATTTGGTAGTAATAATCTTTTTCATCGTGAAAGATGTAATGATGGCTATAAGATAAAATAGGATTATATAACGAATTTAATCCAAAAATATTTAAGGATATCTTATGAGGGTAACACACTAATGACAAGTTCATTGGACAAAACATAAATCTAAGTTGCTTTCGTGATGGTATATTATAGATGTTCCCATGGTACTTTTAGTGGATTGACTCCATGACCAAATGATGTTAATTAATAGAGGAAGAGTTAGAACTTAATTACAAATTATTTAATTACTAATTTTATATGTGTGGTTGGTCCCTCTGTTAGCTGAAGACAACCTTGGATGGATTGCAAATAGAATCGATACGATAAATAAATGCAAACAACCAAGAGAAATAGATTGTAAGGGTTACTATCAACAATAAATGCATTTTCTTGAAATATGTAAGAGATGACTTAGAAATTAATATAATTTCTTTTAGTTTTCATTTAATTGAATTAAATTAAGTAATTGAGTTCAAAATAAAAATTAAATTAATTAGTCATTACAGTTTTACTAAATAGGAAAATTAAATTTATTTGCTCATAGATTTTAATATGATAAAGTTGTCACGACTTTGATGGAATTAGAAATGGGTTGAAAAAACAATTTAATTAAATAAATCGTATGTTGGGAATAAAAATTTGGTTATTAGTTTGAATAATAATATGAGGTTGTTTTAATTTAATTTAGAGCTAAAATGCACTTATAATTGTACCTAGTACATAAAAGGCCGAATGAGCCCATATTTTATTAGGTATGGGCCATACATTGGGAGAATCACAGTGTGCGTGTTGCCCATTACAATGTGCCCTAGTGGGACTCTTAGTTTTCTATTAAGATATTATTTTTCCCTGTTTTCCTATTCTAGTAGAACTCTTGTGTTTTTTCCTATAAATATCGACTATGGGGTAGTTGAATCTACACTTTTGATACATTGGCACTTTACCGAAATTTAGGAAAAATTTATTTACCTACAAAAGAAATTCTATTTTTCGTGAGTACACATATGTAACACTCTATACCTAGTTTGACCACCAAACTCGAGCTATAAGGTATTACAACAGTTAGCAATCAATATCATTTCTGAATTCGACATAAATAATCAACCAAACTACAAAACATTAATAATAAAAGTATGATATGATTTACAATAAAAACCAAGCCTTATTCGAGCTTACGAAGCTCTAAAACCAATTTGGAAACAAATTAGGACTAAATTAAAACTTTTACGAAAAGATAGGTAAAAAGCAAACATAAGGGTCACACAGCCGTGTGGCCAGGCTGTGTGGTATGCTGAAGTCGTGTGGTGATTGAAGACATGGCCGTGTGCCTAAACCATGCAACAGACTGAATTCGTGTAAGACAGGGTCACAAGGTCGTGTTGCCAGGCCGTGCAACAGACTGTGGCCGTGTGGACCAATTAGCACCTAAATTAAATAAACCACATGGTCATACCTTATGTCTGTTTATAGCACATGACCCTACGGCAGACCGTGTACCAGACAGTGTGAGCCTAAAATACCTTCCAAAACAAGCAACCTTATCCTAGGTTTACTTAAGCCACAACTCATGCAATATGCTAACCATTTAACCAATTCAAATGCATCAAGAACTTACCAAAATATACCATATATCATCCATCCTAAGTGCCTAACCAATATGCCATAATTGGCACCTTAATTCAACCATTTGTCACAACCAAATATTCATCACCATTCATACCACAATTCACCTACCTAAACATTCTCACATAACCATAATTTCAAATACCAAAACATAACATTTATAAGCACTTACCATAACCTTACCTTAAGGGTCATATAACCTAACTTAGCCAATTCAAAATCTACATCACCCAAAGTGTTACTTAAGAGCTCAAACATACAACATCCAAAGCACATAAATGTCATACCAATACATTCCATAGTACCGTAAAATTTAACCTATGGAGCAAGATCAAAGCATTTCTTACAAATGGACATTCAAATCCATAAAGTTAACATCTTAACTAAAATATCATTTTAACATTCAAGTACCCTTTGAAACCACAACTTGCATATATATATACATTCATAACCGAAATACCTATTCACATGCCATTTATAACCTATTCCAAAATGGATAAAAATCTACTAAAAGAGTTGATGGATAGTGTGATCTCCAAAGATGATCCAATTGACAACATGAATTCGATAATCTACAGGGAAGAAAAGAAAATGAGGTTAGCTTACTTAAAGCTTAGTAAGTTCGTATAATTAAACACAAATACTTGTTAATTAAAACCTTACTAATTGAAATTAACATACAACTTAGTATTCCTTGCCATGTTACAAATTCCCTACCATACCAAAATTGTTAGTCATGAGCATATAGCATTATTAAGACATATAGATAGCATAATACACATGCCATTTACATTCAGTTAATGAATAACATTTCATGCCATATAATTTCATTTCCATTCATTTCATTAACTTGTTTTGCCTGGAGAACTTTAGTAAATTAACTTTGGATACTCAGGATAACTTTGCTCACACAAGTTGACAATTGAGACATTAACCATTACTCGATTTGCTCACACAAGCTGTCGAGAATCCGTAACAAATGCTAGATTTTAACCTTCGGTATGGTATCCACCATAGGTACATAGTACCTGATAAATATAACATCGGCACATAGTGCCTGATAAATATAACACAGTACAAAGTACCTAATAAATATAACCATGGGTACTTAGTGCCTCATAAACCCTAATGACATGTCATTTGTATCCTAATCATTCATTAAGCTCACATGAACCTTAAGTCAATTCTATACTTTTTCCATGTTTATAACATAATACCATATTCAACATGATCATTTACAATTCATATAAAGATACAATTCATTTCAAACATGTATAATTGTCATATTCTCCAATTTAGTCCCTCAATTCCACTTTCAATACTTATCTCAATCAACGATATCAACATATAAATATGTACACATACATAATATGAACTTAAGAAATTATTAAAAAATATAAACATAATGCGAACTTACCTAAATGAGATAGCAACAAACACCACACAGAGGACTGCTCAGTAATTTTCCCCTTTCCGCGTTTATCGATTGGTTGGTCCATTTCATGATCTATATAATAATTTAATTCAATTAACAGTTCTAAATACCTTAAATGCTCAAAATTATGCATATGAACCTTTAACAACAATTTATAATATTTTCCTAAAATTTTACATTTTATTCAATTTAGTTCCTAAAATTGAAACATACACATTTATCACAATTAAGCCCAAAATATGTTAGTGGAACTCTTTTTTACTCTCTTACGGCCCACAATTAATGAAATTTTACAAGAATTTATTACTAAATTCATTATATTATCATTTTAGTCCATAAATTTAAAACTAACAAAAATCTCTTTACAAAGTAGTCCTATTTAACAACCAAGCTCACAAATATATCATTTAACTTCAAGAACATCTAAAAATAATTAATGACAAGTTTTAGAACCTTTAACAGTTTTACAAAATAGTCCATGGGTTATCTAGATTAAGCTACAACGATCTCAAAAATATAAAATTTACTAAAAACAGACTTAAATTCAACTTACATGCAAGGAGGACAATCGAGTAAACTATAAGATATTTCAACAAGGATGTTTCGGTGGGAGAGAACAAGAAAAGAGAAGATGATGCTTCTGTTTTGTTTTTAACAAATATTATTTTATTTTTACTTAAGTTTAATTATTATAATTTAAACATTATTGTAATTTAATAATCACCATTTTCCGTCCATTGGAAATAACTATGACATATTTTCCATTTAAAAGCATTCACTTATTCATTTAGACCCATTTCATCCATATAAACTAATAGCAATTAGCTTTTCCAATTTTTTACGATGTAGTTTTTTTTTCCTTAGTTAACTAGCCAAACGTCAAAATTACCAGACCAAAATTTAATAGAACACTCTAATAACCTTTTAAGTATTAAATAAATAATATTTATTGACTTAGTGGTCAGAATTGTGGTCCCAAAACTACTACTTTCGACACCACTGAAAATGAGATATTAAAACTAGGGGTGTTCATTCGGTTAACCGACCGGTTAACCGACCCGAAATAACATTAACCAAATTAACCGACCTTTCAAAATCTTTAACCGTTAACCGAACTGAAATTTTTTTCAAAAAAATTAACCGAACCGAAATTTTTTCGGTTAATTCGGTCGGTTAACCGAATTAACCGAAAATTATATGTTTTTTTTTATTTTTGGTTAAAAATTAACCGAATTAACCGAATTACCCGAATTAACCAAATTACCCGAATTACCCGAATTAACCGAATTACCCGAATTAACAAAATTAACCAAATTGAATCACTACATAATTAAATTATTTTTAGACTTTTAGACTTTAGTTTTAGTCTTAGTTTTAAAATTTTATTTTTATTTATTAAATTATTTGTAATTTAATTTTATGATTGGGTTGGGTTGGGTAATTGGGTTGGGTTGAATACTTGGGTTTAGATTGGGTTTAGGTGAATAGTGGGCCTATTTATATATTATAATTTTATTTATTAATTTTTTCGGTTAACCGAAAAAATTCGGTTAACCAACCGGTTTCGAACCGAATTAACTGTTAACCAAAAAATCAAAAAATAATTAACCGACCCCCGACCGAAAAAATTCGGTTAACCGACCGATTAACCGAATTCGGTCGGTTAACCGAATTTTTTCGGTTTTGCCCGAATTTTGCACACCCCTAATTAAAAGATGATAGTGAATTTCGGTTTGGTTCCCCATAGGGAAAGTGGAAATTTACATTTTTCATGTTCATTTCATGATAAAAGCCACTTTCTTAACAAACAAGGTTTTGAAGATAGTGGAGAAGATCATTTGGCTGGAAGCCAGGATTCGAGAAGTTTCTTTAGTCTAGAAACACATGTACTTAATTCGATAAGTCTCCTTAGTCGTTTGTTTTGTGCTTTGATGTCTTAGGAAGCTTGTGCATCACTTGCCACTTGCTTCCACATCAATTGGGCCTTTAGTCTTGCATTCTACACTCATTTGAACATATTGAGTCACAACACTTATAAAATGTGTTAAAAACACTTATTTTACTAATATTTAATCTTAAGACCTAATTGCCAAAAATGTAATATAAAATCATAAATTGCATAGAAAATGAGCCCTTAAGTGCGAAATTGACCCGGATTGATTACTATTTTTGACAACAGGTCAAATACTCTTACACTTAAGTCTTTGCTTGTCCTTAAGCAAACAAAACAAAACGAAATAAAAAATGAAAATAAACTAAAACTGAAAACAAGAAATAAACATGCAAAGAAATGAAAACGTACTTGAACTAGCTTGATACACGAGATTAGATCGGAGCATCGACACCAGGAAGTGCCTAAATATATAACTTTACCTAGAAATTTAAACAATTGAAGGTCATTTACACCTAAACAGACTGGTTCAATGATTTACAAAGCAAACAAGTTAAAGAAAATTAAATATATAGCTTCATCAAAATGTAGATATGAATATAATATTTATTTTTGCAGTGTATAGTCAGTTCGAATATTTTTTCATACTCAGTTTATTTTTGTTCATGCTTTGAACTATAATGCAATAATATTTCCTTGTATAATCCTTTATGATTTTTTTATTTGTTTGTGTCCATACGATTGAGATTTTTCTCATACACTTTTTTATAAGGGTTATACTAGTCATACTGCATTGTTTCCATAACCATGAATTTTACCGAGTATTTTCTTTTTAATTCTAACATCCTAGACTTCTACAAATATAATTACCTATTCATATCTACCTTTATCACTTGGTATATTTAATCTTTTTTTTCCTATTTACAATTTAATAAACTAAACAAATTAGTCTAAATATAAACAACCTAAATTATTTAATTTCATGCTAAATTTACAATTTAAACAAACAACCTAGGTATACGCTAGAGGTGATTATGGGCCGGGCCCAAACAAAATTTTAGGCCCGTTTTCTAGGCCTGAGCCCGGCCCGACCCAAAATATGGGCCTAAAAACTTGTCCAAACCCGACCCAAGAGAAAATTGCTAAGCCGAAGCCCGGCCCTGCCCGACCCATATTAAATATATATAATATATATTTGATTAAAAATAAAAAATTTATATTTGATTAAAAATAAAAAAAATATATTTAATATAAAATTCGGGATGGGCCAAGCCGGGCCCGGGCCAAAAAAGTTTTACCTGAGGCCCGGCCCGTTTTCTAAATAGGCCTTATTTTTTTGCCCAAACCCATATTCGAGCCAATATTTTTACTCGAACCCTCCCATTTTTCGGGTGGACCGTCGGGCCGGGCCGGGTAGCCCAACCTATGATCACCTCTAGTATACGCTCCTAACCAATTACTTGTATTTCTACAAGCTCAAGCACATAGAAAACATGAAAAAAAATTAAAAACTAAAAATGAAAGAAAGTAAATAAAGTAATAAATTGAAAATGTTTAAAAAATTTCCCAAGTCACCCCCACACTTTATTCAACACGTTGTCTCTAATGTGCAATTAAAAATATAAAGGATGGGACTACTCCTCCTTTAAGTTTTGGTCACAATGGTAGTGCCGTCATAGATTTCGAGTTTCCTACAAAGGAAAATCAACAAACGAATATAGGAAATACTAAATCCTAACTAATTAAAAATTAAACCAAAAATTAAAAATAATTCCAAATAAAAAAAGTAAAAGGTCCCAAAAATAAAAATAAAAACTTGTCCAGAATTAGTTGAACTTAGGTTCTGACTCTTCATCAGCATTGCTTGGTTTGCCTTCCGACTCCTCCCGCGGGTCTTCCTCTGGATCTTCTTCTTCTTCTTCTTCCAATTTCATCTCCTTGCTTGGTTCGATCTTTGCCTTGTACTTATCAGTTGGAAATTGTGGTAGCTCCATCTGGTTTTTCCTCGCATAATCTTAATAAATTGGTTTCGCTTTTTGCATCCATTGAATTATCCATTCCAAATTAGGTAATACATTCTTACCTAGATGGGGTTTCGACATAATGGCCCTCTTTCCTTTCTTGTTTCCCACCAAGTGTTTTCGATTTGGTTCGTGTATTGGCAATTTCGATGGTTGTAGGTAACATTCTGAATTTCCCATTGGTACTCGTGCTTGTTTACACAAGGCCCTTACTAAATGAGGGAAAAACAATTCAACCTTGTTTTTCTTGACACAAAACAACATGCTCTAGTAGATCCATGTACGAACACAAATTTTTTCTTTCCATAGTATGTCATACAACATCGTGGCTTAGAATGTATCTATGTTGCACATGTTAGCGCCTAGATAAACTCGAGTATGGATAAACTGTAGCCATATTATTGCATTTGGAGTTAGTTGTTCTTGCAGTATTGATGTTGGAAAATTTGTTCCCGGATGTAGTTCCCACGCACCTCCTCCATTCGTTTGAAGATTGACTATGTCATCTCTTTTCTCTCTCGAAAAGTGCATGAGATCCGTTCGTTGTATAGAAGAATAGAGAGATATATGAGTGGCATAATACCTTGATATTTCCAATGGTGATATTGGAACTTTTTTGCCTCGAATAATTACCCGATGCCATGGCAGGTCCCATTCTTGATTCATCTCGGATTCTTTCAAGGCGGGGTAAAATTCTTAGAAAACTAGGATACATGCGTGTTCCTTGGGGGTTATACAAAGTTTTTCCCAATAGAGTGATACTATTATGTCTCTTATCTCACTCATCAACGATGCTAAGAGTTCGAAACCTCTCTCTTGAAGTGAAGCTTTCCGCTGAATCTCTCAAGTTTTTTCCTTCTCCCTTTGTTGAAGATCTTTGAAGTTATCAGTAATTAATTCTTCATTCTACAAGTTTCTAGTCATGGTTTTGGAGTTAATAAGCAAAAAAGAGGCAGAAAATTTGTGAAATCCCGAAGAAAAGGGTTACAAACGTTGCGTTGGGTGACTATGACGGTTTGAAAGGTGTATCAGCTGGTAAGGGTAATATATAGAAGCCATCTAGGGCTTTACTTTTCATCCAAACTTGGTGAAAATCTCTGAAGTTTGTTTGCGTTGAATCAAGACTAGAAAGTTGCCAAAAATGGCTTGCATGTCGTGCTATAGGGGTGTATGGCACGACATGACGATAAATTTTAGTATTCTTAGGCTCATAGGGGTTGTGTCACACCATGGGATTGTTATCTGAGGACATGGCTTTGATTTTGCCTCTCCGGGACTTGTAGAAGGTCCTTGGTTGCCCATACATGCACCCTACTGACGCATAGCTCCTCCGTTGTACTCGGAAACTTGTTTCCTACTAATTATAACACAATAAAAAGTCAAATTCCTAAATCTAACAAATAAATGTAAAATATTTACAAATTAATTATGTTCGATGGTTAAAAACCTATGTTGTGCTATTGGACTTGTTCGACAATTCCTTAAACTTTACCATCGAATTCATTTGTTGGTCTCGCCCATCTCAGCTCTTCCAATTGCTCCGTCTCCAACTGGAGTTTTGTCATTTGTCCAGTTCTCTCATCTTATGAACACCTACACTTGCAGAACTAGAAAAATACCTTTGATCGAGGTTATAGTTATGGTATGTTTATGGTGAAAATTGAGACCAAAATTCTCTCTCTTCTTCATGTATGATTATATTTTATAAGATGTGGCATTCTCGTAATTGTATACATGTTTTGAGAATGATGTGAAAGAATATATGATATTATTTTATTATTATGGATGATAAAGTAATTTTGCCAAAGTTGTGATTACTAAAATTTTAATTGCAACTTATTATTATTTGGAGCATGTATGTTTTAGATCGTAGACTATTATCTCCACGCAAGGTTTTTATTTTATTATTTATTTAGATTAAAATATGTGAGCTAGAAATGGACATAGGAATTTTCTAACCTAATTCTTTCAGGCGAAACCTAAAAAATCGAGACGCATCTAAACCAATTAAGACGACACAAATCTGATCCAAACAAACCGAGAAGTGACCGACGGTGGTCTGATAGCGATAGCCAAACTGTTTCATTGTAAACTTACTATCTTACAATTTGACCTGGATACTTGTAGACACCATTGTTCTATGTTTTATCTTTTTGTTACAATATTTCTAGTCCAGATGTTCGTCTGTCTGGCGGTAGTTAGCATGACAATAAATTTTGACATTTTTTCCCGAAACTATATGGTTGGCTTATCATACAGATGCATGAGCATACATGCACAGTCAATAAATATCATCATGCTATCACATATAAAAGCATAAAATTTAAATAACTCTGACCAGCCAAAGTTTCCATAATTCCATCCTAAAAAAATAAAAGTATAAAATCCACCCCAAACCATACTTTGGGTCTTCTATTTTGCCACTACGGACTTTTGTTGTGGTACCAGTTCACATAGTTGACGTCATTTTTCTGCCCTCATTTTTACATTGTTGCCGCCATTGTCGGGCTGCTGCCAAACTGCCCCCAACCATTGTTGTCGACCACCATCGAACATCACCGGGTTGTCATTGACCATCGCCGACCATTGTTGACCACCACTGACCGCCACCAACCACTGTCGTCGGCCTCCGTCGCTGGCCCTTGCCGTCGATCATCACCGTTGGACCACCACCAACCTCCAACTGCCAGACCATTGTCGATCTTTTTGCCGATTAGGCTAGGTTGAGTTTGCACCGTCTCGGTCAGCCTGGATATGTCTCAGTTCTCCTATATCTGTTTTCGACTCATAATTTATTCTAAAATAACAAAATAATCCTACTAAAATAACAATTACATTTAGTTTTCTGTGAATTACAATTTTGACAAAATTACCATATCATACAAAATAATAAAATAATAACATTAGCATACATTCCCCTAAACATGCATATAATTATAAGAATTTCACATATGATCAAAATTAATCACACATGAAGAAGATAAAAACATTTTGGTATTAACTTATAATATAAACATAGCACAAGTTGGCTTTGATACCGATTGTTGGAAAAAATCCGATTCAAAAATAGTTTTCTTGCATATGGAAAACTAAAATTTTGACTTGCATATGGAAAACCAAAATTTTGACAATCGAGCTGATTTGTGATATTTATAGTAATAAACCTTTTTCTAAAATCGCACCTGTGTTTTTTGGTAGATGGATCCTTATCATTCCTAACTTTCAATCAAGCGACATTCTCTGCTATTCTTATACCACAAACTGCTTCGAGTGTGAGCTTGAACGAATTCAAATCAAATATAGAACCATAAATTATTTACTTTACTTTCAGTGGAAAAAAAATTCTCTTTTTAATAGAAACCAGTTGAATTGTTATTCTGAAAAATATAATTTATACTTAGAAAATAAATTCTCACTCTTTTAAGACAGAATAACAATATCTCAAAAATTTTGTATTTAGCCTTATTGATGCCATCTATTTATAGGGAGAATAAGTAAAACCCTTGTTGAATTATTAGAGATCTATTTCAATAGAAAAACAAAATCCTAGTCTAACTATGAGAGAGATGGGCGGCAAACCTAGTTAAATATGCCTCTCCTGTATCGGGTCCAATTATAAATGCTTCCTAGACTTTTAACCCAACACTTTAACATTCAATCCAACTCAATACATGTTTTTCTTTTTTTCCAAAATAAAGAATATAAATTAATTTAAATAAATAAATAAATTTCCCAATTAAATAAATTTTTTCAACCCGATTCTAATTCCATTAAGATCATTGCAACTTTATCGTAAAAAAATCGATAAGAAAAAGGATATAATTTTCTATATTCAACGAATTTACCATGACCAATTAATTTAAGGCATAATTGTAGAAAATACCGTCAAAGTTTATGAGTTTTTATAGATTTGAAAATTTGGTATTTGGTTTTTTCGTCCTTTGTGGGTGCGATGAATGGGTTGTTTTCTCATTTGGGTGAAATTTGGAATATGGAGTAGCTTAGGCTTAGGTTTCAGTTTATGGGTGTGATAAATGGGTTGTTTTCTCCTTTGTGGGTGCAATGTAGTTTAATCTCATGCCTGAGGATCAACTATTGAGTCCCAAAGCAACATTGGTGAAGAAACTCCGCGATGCAATTCATTAGCTGAAGCTTAGATATGGACTTGGTTGGCCGTACAAGAAGAGGGAATGGAGTGGTGGTGGGGGGTTCGGATGGTGAGGAGTGAGAGGGAAGGTTGCGGCAGTGGGAGTTGGAGATAACGAAGAGAACAACTAAAGGGGAAGAGGGAAATAGGAGAAGAGCAAACAAAATGGAAAAATATGTTAAACAATTTTTTATAGATTACGCCATTTAAGGCGTTGTGCGCTTACGTTGCATGCCACATAGTCTAATTCGTTGAATTGTGGTTTGATTAACGATCAATTCACGTTTACCATTAAAATTGGATCACTTTTTGAAAAAAATTTAACATTGAGGGTGTCAATCTGAAAAAAAATTTTAAGGGCTCAAACGTGAAAACCCATAAACGTTGAGGGTATTTACTACAATTATGCCTTAATTTAATTCCATTTTCGAACTTCAATTATTTAATTAATTAAATAATAATTTGAAAACCATAAATTAATTTTCCAAGTCATTTCCATTTAGTGAGAAAACCACATTCATTTTTAGATGTTTCTCATTTTTCAATCTTAACCATTTCTATCTATTTTTGTTCATTTCTGGTTTCAACGAGCTAGCAGAGGGACCGATTGGACATATGTGATTAAGGCTTAAATAATTTATAATTAACTTTTAGCTTTTCTCCTATTTATTATAAACTTATTTAGTTACGAAGTTATTCCACTATAGTATCATGACTGAGCTTTCCCTAATGATATACTATTATAAAAGCAACTCAATCAGTGCTCGTCAAATGACCTTGTCATAAGTGTGTTACCATTATAGGATATCCTTAATCTCTTTGAGATAAATTTACTCTCCCAATATGATGTTATTTTATCTCATGGTAACCATTACATTTTCCTTCATGAAAAGTCAATTACTATTAAAATAGTAATAAAGTCATTCATCACAAATACAAACAACCCATGGTCATGTTTACTTTTCATCTATCATGTAATGCCAATGAAAGGATATCATTTACCTGTGTCTTAGGCTATGAATTCCACTATTTTGAATAATATTACATCCTGCAGAAGTCATAGACCAAACGCACTAGCTTTTGGTTCCTTATCTATTTGAAACTCAGGCTTTTACTTACATCAAAGTATATGAGTCACGCATACATAGTCCTTCATTCACTCATGATTTAGGTATGCCAAACTATGAATTTCACAAGTGAATAAATCCATAAACGGATTCAGGATCTATACTTCTTGGGTCTAGTCCAATGTATTATCAGTCTAGTGTCACGGGGCTAGACCTTTCGTCTCGCAAACCGTGCGGCCTTAGGCGATCCGTTTGCTCTAAACTCGCCTAAGTCACCCTTTACGCCCAAAAGTGAGGATTCCTTAGAATTCCTCCAAGGCACCAACTTGTATAGCGGAAGCGATTGTGCCAAAAGAAGCTAAGCCAAAGAACAACAGAAAGAGCGCTCGCAAAGTGTTTGAGTAAATACTCTCAATTCTTATTCACAAAGAATAATGAAACAATTCAGGAGTGAGTACAAATGAGGGGGAGGCTCTCTATTTATAGTTGAGCTCCCCCAAAACCGACGGTCAAGATACAATTACATTGACGGATGAGATTTAACCATATCCCTTAATTTTAGGGATTTACAAGATAAGCCTTATCAAATCTAATCTAATCTTTACAAGATATGATTCCTTCTATCTTCTAAGATTAGTTACCATATTAGCCTAAGTTGCCATCTCTTCGCTATCGGGCCAACCAGGCTTCAATCTGACAGGCTTCTCCAATATCTCTTTGAATCGAGCCAGTTCTTCTGGGCCAAATGATCCCCATCTGAGCAACAGACCTCCATTGGATGCATTTGGTGCGCTGGTCACGGGCTTTGAACTGCGGCCCGTGACATTCTCCCCCACCCATTCTCGCAACGTCCTCGTTGCGACTTCCGAATGGCACTGACTTGATTCGCCTCGGTATCGTCTCGGCGCCTTAGCCTTTCCCTTCCTTTGGGACTTTTTCCTCGGCTTACGTCGCTTCTTAACTCGAGCCGTCCTACTCAATGCATTTACTTTGGTCAACTGTCCCACATGCATCGCTTCCTTTTTCTTGAAGTCTGATGCACCACCCACCTCTCCCATAGGTGGAAGCCTTGTCGATGACTCGGCCAACTCTGACGCTTCACTTAACTTGAGCCTCATTGGTCCCAGCTTCACTGTATTCATCGCAACCTTTTCCACTAAGTTCGATGACAAACTCACCTCTTCCTTGGGTGGAAGCTCCTCCGACGACTCACCAAGCTCAGACTTTGCCTTTCTTTTGACTCCGGCTTGCTTTGGACAGTTCCGCAACTCATGCGGACCACGGCACAAGAGCACTTAACTCGCTTCTTTTGGCTCCTCTTTGCCCTCTTAGCTTCGGCTTTTCCCTTGCTCGAACCAAGCTTCTTGGGCTCCTTGTCTGCTCCATCGTTCCTCTCGATGACAGACTTTCTCGGACATTTCCGCAACCTATGTGGACCATGACACAAGAAGCACTCCACTGGCTTCTTCTCGCTTTCGGCCTCCTTGGCTTCGACACCCCTTGCGCTCGAACCAAGTACCAAGGCCTTACCCACCGGCTTCTCCTTAAGCGCGGATTTCTTCGGACATTTCTTTAACTTGTGTGGACCGTCGCAAAGAAAGCATTTCAGCTTGTCCCTTTTTCTCTTGGGTTTCTTCTTCCCAACTCGTGGTTTCCCATTACCACCATTGTTGCCGTTGCCATAGCCATTAACTCTATCTTCATTGTGATCCATTTCACATACGCCCCTTCCATCGGACTTGGAAGACCCAAGCTTGTTTTTCCCTAGACCAAGCTTGACCACGGACTCAACTACCGTCATGGCTTCTGACAGCTTTTGGACACCTCTTTGTTCCACCTCCTGTCTGACCCACGGCTTCAATCCCTTTTGAAAAGCAAGCAATGCTTCTTCATCGGTCACATCTGAAACTTGGAGCATGAGTTCCTTGAACTCTTGAACATACTCCCCCACTGTGCCCCGTTGCATTATCCCTTGCAACTTTGCCCGAGCTTCTTCCTCGGCAAACTCTGGGTAAAACTGTCCCTTCAATTCGCGTTGGAACTCTTGCCACGTCCCAATCTCACCATGCCTTTTATCTGTGGTCCTACCTCGCCACCATAAAAGCGCAATGTCAGTAAGAAACATTGAAGCAGTGTTTACCTTAACCGCATCCTCCATGATACTTTGGCACGGAAGTAGTTTTCTATCCTCCACAAGAAATTATCCACCTCACATGCAGACCTTGTCCCCACAAGCTCATTCGGCTTCGGGACATCCTCATTACTGAGTGCTGCATTTGCCACTCCTTTCCCCACGCCTGCTCGACACAAGGCCAGCTCTCCCTCGAGCTCTTCTATTCTTGTGCTCAAAGCCCTCGTCGTGGCCCTTGTTTCTTCCTTCAAAGCCATCATCATGGCCTCGAGAGCATCATTCCTGTCCGACAGCTTATCCCTATGTGAATTAAACAACTCGTTTACCTTATCCATGGTGGAACCAAGAGACATCTTTACATAGTCTCTGGACTACTCCTTCCAGTTTGCTATGCGATCCTCGACCCCATCGAGTGCCTCCTTTACATTCTCCATGGATCCCTCGAGTTTTCCCACACATTCCTCTACTGCCAATAATGTCTCCCTCAAAGACTTCCTCGCCCACCTTTATTCGAACTCGTCTTTTGACATCCCAACGGTGCCTTTGAACCAACAACTCGAATATTACTTGGTTCAAACCTTGGCTCGGATACCACTGGTCACGGGGCTAGACCTTTCGTCTCGCAAACCGTGTGGCCTTAGGCGATCTGTTTGCTCCAAACTCGCCTAAGTCACCCTTTACGCCCAAAAGTGAGGATTCCTTAGAATTCCTCCAAGGCACCAACTTGTATAGCGGAAGCGATTGTGCCAAAAGAAGCTAAGCCAAAGAACAACAAAAAGAGCGCTCGCAAAGTGTTTGAGTAAATGCTCTCAATTCTTATTCACAAAGAATAATGAAACAATTCAGGAGTGAGTACAAATGAGGGGGAGGCTCTCTATTTATAGTTGAGCTCCCCCAAAACCGACGGTCAAGATACAATTACATCGACGGATGAGATTTAACCATATCCCTTAATTTTAGGGATTTACAAGATAAGCCTTATCAAATCTAATCTAATCTTTACAAGATATGATTCCCTCTATCTTCTAAGATTAGTTACCATATTAGCCTAAGTTGCCATCTCTTCGCTATCGGGCCAACCAGGCTTCAATCTGATAGGCTTCTCCAATCTCTTTGAATCGGGCCAGTTCTTCTGGGCCAAATGATCCCCATCTGAGCAACAGACCTCCATTGGATGCATTTGGTGCGCTGGTCACGGGCTTTGAACTGCGGCCCATGACACTAGTCAGTCACATCTATGTCTCTATCTTTTGGGAGTCATCTGCTCTAATGCACAAGAAAAAACATCTCCCTAATTGGACTTGATAGATGAAATATTAGTCTTTTAATATGTTTGTTCATTCTGATTAGACTAAGGACATATACTAATACAAGTTGTCTTTCCATATTACGATCCAGCCACATAATACCGCCTAGCATTAGTTTAAACGTTAGACAACCAATGAACAACATTTGCTTTCATTTTGTTTTACGTGCAAAAATCATATGAGAAAATTATACAAAGTATTGATGTAATTCATGAATAATTTAATTAACCAATCTATTCAAAAAAATTACAAGTGTAAATTGACGAAAATACTACACTTAGGGCATCAGATCCAGCATCACATGCTATAGATATTTGTATATCGCAATATACATTTGTAGTATTACCAATTCATTTCAAACATCATCTAACCAATTTAAATTTTTTATCCCTATTAACCTAACTTGGACTTGAACGAATACACAGATTCTAATCAACACACCAATTTGACACCTAGTGCATCATCGGAATGTCTAAAGTTAATAAATTAAGCTTAGCGCTCATCAGCATAACCAAAATAAAATGTGTGTCTAGCACTCATCGAAACATCCAAAGGAAAATGCACCCAATGTTAACAAACATATAGTTAAACTAACTCATACTCAATCTATCTTATGGCATTCCCACTATATCCAATTCTACCCAGACAATTAATAGGGTACCAATAATCTAATTTTCATTATACAATCCAATTCATATATAATTTCACATTCAATTTTATAATCTCATTTCAACTCATCATTAATACACAAATATTTCATATCATATAGCATGTTTCAATCCATTTTCATATCACATATCATGTCTAAAATAATCATGCTATTTTCTATTTTATTCAATTTAGTCCATTATCTTGATATTCAATAATAATTGTACAGCCCAAATTTACCCGGGCCTCACCAAATAACAGGTCCAAAAATTTAAAACCTACCCAAGCCCAATTACAAAACCCATTACCCAAAACACAAATCAAAAAAAAGAAACCCTAACCCTAGGTGCGCCGCACTTAGGGCCTTCTGCATCTGCCGCCGCCGTCAATCATCTCAGCCACCTGCCCTCTGACTCGCGCCGCTCGCCCATCACCCCACTTGCCTGCAAAGAAGAAAATCACGCAAAGCACAGTGGCAAACAGAGAAAAAGAAAAAAGAAGACTAAAATAGCAAGTAAAATTGGCTATAAAGCCAAGTATCATCTCTGTAACAAGCCCCCCCTTTTTGCAAAAAAACATTCAAGAAATAAGAAATAAAAAAACAAATTCAACAACCCCATTTTCGGTATTTTATTTTCTTTTTCTAGTTTTTTTTTCTCTTTATTTTTTTTTTCCTTTCGAATTATTTGTGTTCGATTTTGTTTCTTTTATTTTTTTAAAACTATATATATAACATATAAAAAAAAGGCAAAAAAAAACATACCTTTTGAATTTTCCGGACATCGTGTACGGTGGCCGGCGCGACGGCCCCATGACCGGAGGCGGCCGGACCCTAGTCGGAGGAGGGACTGAGAAGAGGGAGAGTTGAGAGAGTATTTTGTGTTTTTTTTGAAGAGTGGAAGAGAATGAATTTTTGCTAAAAAATTGGAATTTTATACCCCTCTTAAACGGCGTCGTTTAGGGCTTGGCATCATAGCCCTAAAACGACGTCGTTTAGTCTTTAGACCCGATCCACCCGACCCGCCTGCCAAGGATCCGCGTGTTTTCTATGGTTATTTGCGGTTCAGGCCCTTCCGCATTTTCAGTCTGTTTCAATTTGGACCATTTGTCTTTTTTCTCCTATTTTAATTTGGACCACGGATTTGTTCCCTTTTTTAATTTGATCCTCAATTAGTTGGGCCCCTAAGGAAGGGACGCGTGGCCTGAAAATCGGGTTTATTACCCATTTGGTCCTTCTTCCTTTCGCGCCCTTCTATTTTGGTCCTCCTTTGTGCATTTTATTATAGTCTTAACCTTTAAATTTTATTTTTATCACAAATTGACCCATTTTGTTATTTTTGTTGTTTTATTAACTAATCTAGCTATTATTATTATATTTTGCCATTATATATATGTATATTTACGTCACCATTATTATACCATTTAGTTTTACATTGTTATTGTTATATTTTATTTATATTTACTTATTTAAATTTTGAATATATTTGTCCTATTATTATTATTATTATAACTATTTATATATATCATCTTATTATATATTTATATCTTATTATATATATCTATATATCTCTTTATAGACACGTTTTTTTAGCTTATATACATACATATGTTTTGTTATACATACATACATATACGTCTATATCCATCATTCATTTTTATAAAATATATGTATATACGTCTTTTTTTTACATATATATGTACATACTTACACTGTTTTATTTTACAATATACATACTTATATCATTTATCTTATGTAATATATATGTATGCACATACCCATTTTTTTATATATACATGTACATATTTATACTTTTATAATATATATACATGTGTATGTACGTGTTTTTATATATATATACACATACTTATACATATTATTTAATTTTAAAATCTATATTTTTCTTACATATTTTCTATATTTTATAATTCACATACATATGTTTTTTATATATATATCGCAATACATATTAGCATCGTGTTTCATTTTGCCCAATATATCAAAATCCATTTCAAATAAATTAAATCTCGTGTTTAGATATTTGAAAAGTTGTGCCCTAACTTACTGGGTTTCGATTTTCACAATAAATCTAAACACGTGAATATTTTCAAACTCGAGTTTTCAAACGATCTCGGGAATTAAGAAAAGATCGTGTCCTAACTTACTGGGCATGATCCCTTTTCTAAACCCGAGATAATTAAAAGTCTTTTTAAATAAATAAATTTTTCGGCATGTACTCTCGTATCGTGAATTTGATACGTTGTGTCCTAATGCATTGGATATGACATGTCGTTTTCTCGAGATGAGGATTTTTTTAAATAAAGGCAATATTTTGCATTTGGAAATTCGAGAAAACATGCCCTAAGGTGCTGAGTGTCGATTTTTCTCGTTCAACCAAATAGCTAAATATCCTTCCAAAAATTTCAAAATAAGGTAATATTTTGCATTCGAAAATTCAAGGAACGTGCCCTAATGTGCTGGGTTTCGATTTCCCGATTGACCGAATAGCCAAATATCCTCTTGAATTTTAATCCATGCCATTCGAGTTTTTTTTTCCTTTTTTTCGGATCGTATTTTAAATTTCTTTAAAGTTTTCAGTTTTTCGACACTAAGACATTAAGTAATCAACTAGGTACCAATTTTGGGCGTATCGAGGGTGCTAATCCTTCCTCGTGCGTAACTGACTCCCGAACCCGTTTTTCTGAATTTCATGGACCAAACTTGTTGTTTTAATAAAATTAAATTGTTTATTAAAAACAACCATCTTTTCAAGGTGACCCAATCACACCTCATCAAAAAGGATTGGTGGCGACTCCCGTTTTCGTTTTCATTTTCAAAACCCAAGTCGACCCCGTTTTTCATCCAAAAAATGGTGTCAACAGCTTGGCGACTCCACTGGGGATTTTAAATAAGAGAGTTAAGCCACGAGTTGATTACTTTTTGTCTTTTTGTTGAAATTTGAAAACTTGATTTAAATATACGATCCTCTCATTGCATTTCATTTGTTTTGAGTTATAGTTTTTCTCATATTTTGTATTTTAAATTTTTATATCTCTGCACATTGCATTGCATAACCGTTGGTCACACCTTTTTAAGTGGGAATGAGAAGCTAGTCCTTCGTGAGGTTTTCACCTCCGTGCAGGATAGCGGATCACTTTCGGGATACATCTGTACCTATGTCTTCGTGAGATTTTCATCTCCGTGCAGCCATAGGGAAATGTATTCCCCTGAACCGAACTCGGTCTATATGAGCCTATAATGGGTGAGGATCGAGGAATCTGCTGGTTCGGGTACCCTTACTTTGGAGCCAAACCTCATGTAGCAAACCTTAGGAGCCCACCCTAGGTAGAACCACTTCGAACCCTTAGTATTCACCCGAATAGGTGTTCTAATTATTCTTGCTTGCTTTTTCTTTGTAGTAACCTGTTTTCTTTTCTGTTTTGATTGCATTGCACTTTCATCATTAAAAGAGGTGTTGATTAATGTTCGGTTGTTAAATAGAGAGCTTGTCATAAGGAAATGGGTCTTTTGATAAATTGGAAAATAATACGGTTGCTCGAATATGTTCTGAGAAAACACAACAAGAGAAAGATGATAGAGGACAACACAACTATTGCTCTGATGCCCGAGGATTCAAGATGACGAAGATTATTCAAGAACCGCTGAACTTTCCTAAAGAGGAGCCAACGAGCATCACGAGGATGAGCGAGCAATAAGCTGAGGTCCGGATCAAGCAAAAAGGAGATAAAAGAGACATCACATTTGAAGAGTTCGTGAAATTCATCTTAACGCACGAATGAAGAAAAAGATCGTTGTCTTGGAATATAAGGGCAAGGCCGTATATATATATCCACTTTATGTAAAGAGATTTGTTTTCTAGTAAAGTTGTTCTAATAAGAATTGAACCAAGAATCGACGTCTCTTTTTGCATTCATGCATTTGTATTACATGATATCATATGTATTAACAACCATTAAAAGACCCTAATTGAGTAAAATTACTTCAGCTAATATGGAAAATCAACATTCTTGTGGTACCCGAAGAAAAACATGGACCAAAGATTAAAAAAACTTGAAAGATTCCAAAAGGGGAGGCAATACCAACTACAACTGCAAATACAATAGCGGTAAGCTAAGGTCCAGCAAGATAGAGTTCTGTGAAGGGGTCAAAAAATGTTCATATCAATGTCATACATGAAGACAACTGAAAAAGGACCTCATTAGATATTCGCCCTTATAAACTTGGGAGTGTTCTAAATAATCAGACTGTAGAAGAAATCTTTGTAGCCTACCTAGAGTAATATTCAGAACACACTTGTTGCTTTTAGCCTAAAGGCAACAAGAAGTCTTTTGTGAAATAGGCTCATGTCTGAACGTCATTATTTCAATAGAATGCATCTTTGCGATCTTTTGAACCAATATTCTTTTATTTCTTGAATGATTATTCTTTCATTCTTTCATCCAAATCATTCTTTCATTCATAATCATACTGTGCAGATAATTATTCTTAAATTCATACATTCTTTGTATATTCTCTTGTACCTACAATAGGTCCCTGAATATCAACGACATGAATGACACTGCTACAGACTTAAAATCTCCTTTTGAGCGAGACATGTGTTTAGAGGGATCTCACGACTTTGAAGATGACACAGATTGTAGCCTATCTCCGGACTTGTTGAGGATGTGAAAACAAGAGGATAAATAGATCCTACCTCTCAAGGAATCATTAGAAATTGTGAGCTTGGTGAAGACTAGAATTGACCTGACCATAGAGACGAAGCAAGACCTTGTTGAGTTACCTCTAGAGTTCAAAGATGTCTTTGTATGATCATACCAGGGTATGCCTCGATTCTTATAATAAAACCTGTATAATAGCACGATATCAAAAATTTACAGTGCGAACGATGTAATTCTTTGCCGGGGCAATGTCTCTCTCGTTTAGTCTGTATAGCTTTGCCCATTTGAAGTCGAGTCTCCATCCCTTCAAGATGTTGTTGGATTTTATCCTGATTAAAGAGGAAGATCTAAATTTTTCTGTCGTAGTTTCGTCCCAAAAGGGCTCTATGAAAGAAATCTGGTACCAAAGAAGGTTTCTCACATACAAGATGAAAGTGGAAGATCTTATGTGGAAGACTTTAGAATAACATTGATTCTGGTCGAAAAGCATGACCAGGACTTGCCTAATCTCATGAGTTCAGACTCAAAAATAAAAAAAATCAAAAAAATCAAAAAAATAAAAAAAAAATCAAAAAAATCAAAAAATCAAAAAATCAAAAAAATCAAAAAAATCAAAAAATCAAAAATAAAAAAAATCAAAGTCAAAATAGGAAAAAAGAAAAAGAAAAAAGAAGAAAAAGAAAAGAAAAAGGAGAGGTCAAGGCGAAAACCCGCAAAGGGCGCTTTGACCAAAGGTGGATCTGAGTCGAAAACCCGAAAAAGGGCGACTCAAATTTTGAGTAAAAAGGGGCATGGACATCACCATTATCGAAGACTTCTAATGGGCATTGCTTCATTTTTTGAGAGGCTACTTCATGGATCAAGGTCATCCTATACTGATACAGAATTTCAGATAGGATGGTATTGGAAAATGTATTGAACTTAAATGATAGCACGATAACTGATGTCTGAAATCAATTCAGAAGCAGACACCACGTTTTGTCACCGAATTACCTAGAGGTGAACAAGGACTGGCATGAGAAATTACCATTTGTCCTCATTGTTTATCAAACATCTGTACTGGGGCAACACCTTTCTTTTTGGTTTACAGGATTGAGGTAGTTTTACCTATTAAAATCCCCTCATTGCTTGTTGGAGGGATCCTATCGCGATGTGATCAGTTGACCCTAGGAAAAGGGTTAGAAGCTATTCATCAGGGTCGGATGTACCATAAATAAATAATATAAGCCCATAATAAACAGGCTCGTCTCAGAGAATTCCACGAGAGGGCTGGATGTTGAAAAAGATTCTTCCTTAATGAAAGGATTCTAAAGGGAAATGAATGTCAAACCAGGAATGTCTCTATAGTGTAAAGAAGACCATTTTCAGAGGAGCACTGATCCTGAGTGAGATTGCCAATCCTATAAACTCGGATCCAATTGAGAAACATTTCGTTTAAAGAAGAAGGAAGGACCAAGGTGAGAACCTGCAAAGGGTACTTTGAGTCAAACAAAAAAAATGATGAAAAAAATGAAAAATGAAAAAAATGAAAAAGTAAAAATGGAGAGGCTAAAGGGAAAACCCGCAAAGGGCACCTTAGGCCAAAGGGGATTTGAGTTGAAAACCCGAAGGGCGGCTCAAATATTGATCAGAATGGGGCATGAAGTGATCAGATCGGGGCATGTGGTGATCTTGCTATACCTGAAAGGGTAAGGCAACGTCTTGGGGCATCGACAGAGTCATGTAGATCTCCTAAACACATGTCAAACTCAGGAAAGTCTTCAGAAAGTTTGTACAGAGAAGTTCAAGCTGCGATATCTAGGGCACCTAACCTTCATACTATTTATATATTGAATTTGTTGTTGTTCTGGGAATACTTCATTCTTTTTCAAGATACATGTTCCAATCAATTCCTCTTTTATTCTTGCTACCCTTGATAATTCATTCATTTCGAGCTATGCTCTCAATCAATTCTATTTTATCTATCGTTATGTTCTCTTTGCAAGCATGTTGCATTAGAATAATGATTAATGGACTAATAACACTTTCACAATGGAAGTTTTGCATATTACTCTAGAAGTTTCTAAATAATATAGGAACCTGAAACAGGACTATTGTTTAGAAAACACCAAGTTTAAAGGGCGAAATATCTAAGAAGGAAGGGTCTAAGTTAAAGACTACCCTTTCAGATTTTGTTGTCCAAACATTGATTAAGCAAAATGACAAGATACCGTGTTGGTGACAAAGCTTCAATGAACAAACAAGTAATGATCACCGAGTGATAAGTAAAGGTTTTCTTGGAGAATAAAATTTTGCAATTGTGCATGAGCATTTGGTATGACACCTTGGGAATAGGGTAAAGGACCAAAGAGCTTCACATTTTGTATCCTTGAATTACGATAGGAGAAGATTGAGAAAAGTCATATCTTTCTATCCTTGGGTTATAGAGGGAGAAAGATGGTTCAAATTTTGCATCCAGTGGATTGAACTTTGACGTTCACAATAGGGGGCAATCAGATTAAGTGTTTCTTTGGATACGCCTGCCGAGCAAGAAGGCGTTGTAGCACGTCAGTGATAAAGCCTTAATATGCTTTTGCATGATGATAACCTAAGCATTAATGAATCATTTTAATGACATTTTGCATTCATACACATCTAGTTAGGAGCATTTGATTCATCCTGATCATGTCATCCTAATCACTAGGCATAAATAAGTTCATAAAATAGAACATACAGGTCATGTTCCCTAGAGAACAGATCAGTGAAGACAACAGATCTTGCATTCCTTCATTGACAGCGAAGTAGATCGAAGACACAAACCTTGCCTCTCTCGGTTGTGATGGAGCTGGTTGAAGACAAAAGATCTTGCCTTCCTACATTGACAGCGAAGTAGGTCGAAGACACAAACCTTGCCTCTCTCGGTTGTGATGGAGCTGGTTGAAGATAAAAGATCTTCCCTTCCTGCATTGACAGCGAAGCAGGTTGAAGACACAAACCTTGCCTCTCTCGATTGTGATGGAGCTGGTTGAAGACAAAATATCTTGCCTTCCTGTATTGACAGCGAAGCAGGTCGAAGACACAAACCTTGCCTCTCTCGATTGTGATGGAGCTGGTTGAAGACAAAAGATCTTGCCTTCCTGCATTGACAGCGAAGCAGGTCGAAGACACAAACCTTACCTCTCTCGGTTGTGATGGAGCTGGTTGAAGACAAAAGATCTTGCCTTCCTGCATTGACAGCGAAGCAGGTCGAAGACACAAACCTTGCCTCTCTCGGTTGTGATGGAGCTGGATGAAGACAAAAGATTTTGCCTTCCTGCATTGACAGCGAAGCAGGTCGAAGACACAAACCTTGCCTCTCTCGGTTGTGATGGAGCTGGTTGAAGACAAAAGATCTTGCCTTCCTGCATTGACAACGAAGCAGGTCGAAGCACAAACCTTGCCTCTCTCGGTTGTGATGGAGCTGGTTGAAGACAAAAGATCTTGCCTTCCTGCATTGACAGCGAAGCAGGTTGAAGACACAAACCTTGCCTCTCTCGGTTGTGATGGAGCTGGTTGAAAACAAAAGATCTTGCCTTCCTGTATTGACAGCGAAGCTGATCGAAGACACAAACCTTGCCTCTCTCGGTTGTGATGGAGCTGGTTGAAGACAAAAGATCTTGCCTTCCTGCATTGACAGCGAAGCAGGTCGAAGACACAAACCTTGCCTCTCTCGGTTATGATGGAGCTGGTTAAAGAAAGATCTTGCCTTCCTGCATTAACAGCGAAGCAGATCGAAAACAAAGCCTTGCCTTCATTGGTTGCAGTGGAGCTGGTTAAAGAAGCAGATCTTGCCTTCCTGCGTTAACAGCGAAGCAGATAAAAAACAAAGCCATGCCTTCATTGGTTGCAGTGGAGCTAGTTAAAGAAGCAGATCTTGCCTTCCTGCGTTAACAGCGAAGCAGATCGAAAACAAAGCCTTGCCTTCATTGGTTACAGTGGAGCTGGTTAAAGAAGCAGATCTTGCCTTCCTGCGTTAACAGCGAAGCAGATCGAAAAAGCCTTGCCTTCATTGGTTACAGTGGAGCTGGTTAAAGAATCAGATCTTGCCTTCCTGCATTAACAACGAAGTAGATTGAAAACAAAGCCTTGCCTTCATTGGTTGCAGTGGAGCTGGTCAAAGATAGCATATCTGGCCTTCCTGCGTTAACAGCGAAGCAGATCGAAAACAAAGCCTTGCCTTCATTGGTTGCAGTGGAGCTGGTTAAAGAATCAGATCTTGCATTACTGCATTAACAGCGAAGCAGATCGAAAACAAAGCCTTGCCTTCATTGGTTGCAGTGGAACTGGTTAAAGAAGCAGATCTTGCCTTCCTGCATTAACAACGAAGCAGATCGAAAACAAAGCCTTGCCTTCATTGGTTGCAGTGGAGCTGGTCAAAGATAGCATATCTTGCCTTCCTGCATTAACAACGAAGCAGATCGAAAACAAAGCCTTGCCTTCATTGGTTGCAATGGAGCTAGTTGAAGATAGCAGATATTGCCTTCCTGCGTTAACAACGAAGCAGATCGAAAACAAAGCCTTGCCTCCATCGGTTGCAGTGGAGTAGATTGAAGCCAGAGATCTTATCTCCTTGAGATTACAGCGGAGCAGATTAAAGACACTATCCTATCTCCCTAAAGTTACAGTGGAGTGGATTAAAATAAAGGATCTTATCTCTCTGAAGTTACAGTAGAGTAGATCGTATCAGGTCTTATCTCCTTGAGGTTACAGTGGAGTAGACCAAAGAATTTCAGATCTTATCTCCCTGAGGTTACAGTGGAGCAGATTGAAGCCAGAGATCTTATCTCCCTGAGATTACAGCGGAGCAGATCAAAGACACTATCCTATCTCCCTGAAGTTACAGTGGAACGGATTGAAATAAAAGATCTTATCTCTCTGAAGTTACAGCAGAGTAGATCGCATCAGATTAAAACCAAGGATCTTATCTCTCTGAAGTTACAGTAGAGCAGATCGCACCAGGTCTTATTTCCCTGAGATTACAGTGGAACAGACTGAAGAATTTTAGATCTTATCTCCCTGAGGTTACAGCGGAGCAGATTGAAGCTAGTAATCCTATCTCCCTGAGATTATAGTGGAGCGGATTAAAATAAAGGATCTTATCTCTCTGAAGTTACAGTAGAGTAGATCGTGTCAGATCTTATCTCCCTGAGATTACAGCGGAGCAGATTGAAGCTAGTAATCCTATCTCCCTGAGATTACAGTGGAGCGGATTAAAATAAAGGATCTTATCTCTCTGAAGTTACAGTAGAGTAGATCGCATCAGGTTTTACCTCCCTGTGGTTACAGTGGAGTACATAGAAGCCAGTAATTCTATCTCCCAGACATTGCGGAGTGGGCCGGAGCGCCAATGCCTATCTCCCCTAAGTTGCAGTGGAGCGGATTAGAACCACAGATCCAATCTCCCTGAAGTTGCAGCGGAGCAGATTAAAACAACGAATCTCATCCCCCTGAAGTTGGTACGAAGAAGATTGAAGCTACAAGTCCGATCTCTCTGAAGGGCAGTAGAGTGGATCGAAACAACAAGGCACAGTGGATTGCGAAAAGGCTATCTGAAGAAGAAAGGCACCAAGAGGTCAAGACTCGGCGAGACCGGGCAAATTTGGTCTTTTTTAGTCTTTGCTCTGTTCTCATTACACGACAACGAGCAAAGAGGGGCAGCTGTACAGCCCAAATTTACCCGGGCCTCACCAAATAACAGGCCTAAAAATTTAAAACCTACCCAAGCCCAATTACAAAACCCATTACCCAAAACACAAATCAAAAAAAAGAAACCCTAACCCTAGGTGCGCCGCACCTAGGGACTTCTGCATCTGCCGCCGCCGTCAATCATCTCAACCACCTGCCCTCTGACTCGCGCCGCTCGCCCATCACCCCACTTGCCTGCAAAGAAGAAAATCACGCAAAGTACAGTGGCAAACAGAGAAAAAGAAAAAAGAAGACTAAAATAGCATGTAAAATTGGCTATAAAGCCAAGTATCATCTCTGTAACAAGCCCCCCCTTTTGCAAAAAAACATTCAAGAAATAAGAAATAAAAAAACAAATTCAACAACCCCATTTTCGGTATATTTATTTTCTTTTTCTAGTTTTTTTTTTCTCTTTATTTTTTTTCCTTTCGAATTATTTGTGTTCGATTTTGTTTCTTTTATTTTTTTAAAACTATATATATAACATATAAAAAAAGGCAAAAAAAAAAACATACCTTTTGAATTTTCCGGACACCGTGTACGGTGGCCGGCGCGACGGCCCCATGACCGGAGGCGGCCGGACCCTAGCCGGAGGAGGGACTGAGAAGAGGGAGAGTTAAAAGAGTATTTTGTGTTTTTTTTGAAGAGTGGAAGAGAATGAATTTTTGCTAAAAAATTGGAATTTTATACCCCTTTTAAACGGCGTCGTTTAGGGCTTGGCATCATAGCCCTAAACGACGTCGTTTAGTCTTTAGACCCGATCCACCCGACCCGCCTGCCAAGGATCCGCGTGTTTTCTATCAAGGGTTATTTGCGGTTCAGGCCCTTCCGCATTTTCAGTCTGTTTCAATTTGGACCATTTGTCTTTTTTCTCCTATTTTAATTTGGACCACGGATTTGTTCCCTTTTTTAATTTGATCCTCAATTAGTTGGGCCCCTAAGGAAGGGACGCGTGGCCTGAAAATCGGGTTTATTACCCATTTGGTCCTTCTTCCTTTCGCGCCCTTCTATTTTGGTCCTCCTTTGTGCATTTTATTATAGTCTTAACCTTTAAATTTTATTTTTATCACAAATTGACCCATTTTGTTATTTTTGTTGTTTTATTAACTAATCTAGCTATTATTATTATATTTTGCCATTATATATATGTATATTTACGTCACCATTATTATACCATTTAGTTTTACATTGTTATTGTTATATTTATTTATATTTACTTATTTAAATTTTGAATATATTTGTCCTATTATTATTATTATTATAACTATTTATATATATCATCTTATTATATATTTATATCTTATTATATATATCTATATATCTCTTTATAGACACGTTTTTTTAGCTTATATACATACATATGTTTTGTTATACATACATACATATACGTCTATATCCATCATTCATTTTTATAAAATATATGTATATACGTCTTTTTTTTACATATATATGTACATACTTACACTGTTTTATTTTACAATAGACATACTTATATCATTTATTTTATGTAATATATATGTATGCACATACCCATTTTTTTATTTATACATGTACATATTTATACTTTTATAATATATATACATATGTACGTGTTTTTATATATATATACACATACTTATACATATTATTTATATTTTAAAATCTATATTTTTCTTACATATTTTCTATATTTTATAATTCACATACATATGTTTTTTATATATATATCGCAATACATATTAGCATCGTGTTTCATTTTGCCCAATATATCAAAATCCATTTCAAATAAATTAAATCTCGTGTTTAGATATTTGAAAAGTTGTGCCCTAACTTACTGGGTTTCGATTTTCACAATAAATCTAAACACGTGAATATTTTCAAACTCGAGTTTTCAAACGATCTCGGGAATTAAGAAAAGATCGTGTCCTAACTTACTGGGCATGATCCCTTTTCTAAACCCAAGATAATTAAAAGTCTTTTTAAATAAATAAATTTTCGGCATGTACTCTCGTATCGGGAATTTGATACGTTGTGTCCTAATGCATTGGATATGACATGTCGTTTTCTCGAGATGAGGATTTTTTTAAATAAAGGCAATATTTTGCGTTTGGAAATTCGAGAAAACATGCCCTAAGGTGCTGGGTGTCGATTTTTCTCGTTCAACCAAATAGCTAAATATCCTTCCAAAAATTTCAAAATAAGGCAATATTTTGCATTCGAAAATTCAAGGAACGTGCCCTAATGTGCTGGGTTTCGATTTCCCGATTGACCGAATAGCCAAATATCCTCTTGAATTTTAATCCATGCCATTCGAGTTTTTTTTTCTTTTTTTTTCGGATCGTATTTTAAATTTCTTTAAAGTTTTCAGTTTTTCGACACTAAGACATTAAGTAATCAACTAGGTACCAATTTTGGGCGTATCGAGGGTGCTAATCCTTCCTCGTGCGTAACCGACTCCCGAACCCGTTTTTCTGAATTTCATGGACCAAACTTGTTGTTTTAATAAAATTAAATTGTTTATTAAAAACAACCATCTTTTCAAGGTGACCCAATCACACCTCATCAAAAAGGATTGGTGGCGACTCCCGTTTTCGTTTTCATTTTCAAAACCCAAGTCGACCCCGTTTTTCATCCAAAAAATGGTGTCAACAATAATCATAACAAATCAATTCATACGACCATTATTAACTCACCTCTACACTCAATCTTGCAATTTAACATGAATATGAAAATAAATAGATTGATCTCGACTCATAAAAGTACAAACAAAATTGTTGCATTACTTGTTGACAACTCTTGCATTTCCTTTCTTTCCATGACCCGATGTTGTCTTTAGCTAGGTAAGATAATACGAAAAATAAAAATATCAATTTTCATCCAATTCACATTTAAATACAAAGCCAAACATATTTTTTATTTTATTCAATTTAGTCCCTAAACTCGAGATGTGCATATCTTTCGATATTTAGCTTCGAATCAAAATTTGATTTCACATTATTTCATTAGAGACCCTATACTTTCTATTCTAGCATAGTTTCATGACATCTTTTCAATTTATTCTTTTTGGTCTCCAAAGCTACAAAGTTAACTATCAAGCTTATTAAGCTTTACAATTTAGTCATTATCATGATCTAAGCTTAATTTTCATCAATTTCGAGCCTAATTCATCAATTTCTCAACTATGGCAACTTACTAAAATTTCAACAATTGAAAAAGTTGATACATGAGCTAGCTAAATCAAGCTCCCATGATTATAAATCTATAAAATTTACATGAAAACTATCTTGATTACCGTATTATTTTGTATGGTCGAAAGTTAAGCTTCAAAGAAAATGGAGTTCGATTTTCTTTTTGGACGAACGGTAGAAGATGATAAAAATCATCTTTCTTTCTACTATCAAACTATTTATACCTTAGTTAATTAATCTTAATTCATTAGTTTAATCATAGTTTAATTTACTTTAATTACTATTAGTTAATCTTAATGATAATAACCATCATCATCCACTATCTCAAGTTTAATAATTGTTAAATAACATTTTTAGCCCTTGGAATAATTACTTTCTAAATTCTCAAGCATTTTATTAATTAAAACTCATTAGCAATTGAACTTTTACAATTTAGTCCCCGAGTTTTACTTAACTATTTTTTCGGCTAAATCACATAATCGAACTTTAATATATTTTTATATTAACTTTTTAAATATTCCTATTTTATATTTATAGAATCGATTTATGAAATTGGAATTCTGAAATCGTATTTTTCGACACCACTAAAATTTGGATTGTTACAACAGCATTCCTTCGAACACGAGTAACATCAAAGTTATGGCATATCGATCAATTTTTTCAGCAGTTGCGTTAACATTGGGGGACATATTTGATTTTTTTTTATCAATCATGTGCATTTCACCCCATTCCTTTTCAAATCAAACTTCTACTTCAGAATAGAATCCAACGATTGGTAGAGTATAGGTCAATTGCACTATCATTGATTATTAGTTGCTTGTCAATTGAAAGACTCATTATTTTAGCTACAATTTAAATTTTATAGTAACTTCTTTCCATAAAAAAATGAAAAGTATGCATTTTCGTCCTCCATTTTTAAAGTAAAATGACAAGCAACTGCGACACCATTTGCATTTTAACTACTACGAATAAACCAAACCTTCGCAGGTGATCTTCGATATGTAGATCTGACTCACCAAAATGAAGATTATGTCGGGCAAACAATTTGATTTTCATCCTGTTAAAAAATTGCACAAAAAATAATATTTAATTTACTAAAAGTTCCAATACTAATAAAATTTGATTGTAGTTAAATCTAATAATATCGAAATTAAATAATAGAATTGAGTAATTTTATTATGTTCATGTCTAAAGAGTTATGTGTTCATGTTGAAATTTTAATGCAATAATTTTAAACAATTGGTTACAGAGAAATAAGTTAAAAAAAGAATGATAAAGTAGAAATTTTAGCATTTAATAAAAAAAGGTTTCAAATTTTATGTGAAATAAAAAAAGGGGAGTGAATAATCCATGTTTTTCATCTGTCATTTCTCTAGCATGTTTTTCGTCTGTCCTTGTTGACATGTTTAGAGTCAGTTTTCTGGTGGTTTTACTGGCCTTCCTATCTGAGGTAGTGCTTCAATGGAGGATGAGTTGACAAATATGCATCTTGCCAACAAGGATGATGAGGCTTTTCATGAGGATTCGAAAGTGTCTGATGATGATTTTTATTTTTTTTGGTCAGAACCTTTTTGACAGATAGTGTGGTAAATTTTTCATCCCTGTGAAACACTATGGCAGATTTATGGCACCCAATTGGGGGCATCGCCATTTCTAATTTGGGTGAGATGTTGTCAATTTTTCATCCCTGTGAAACACTATGGCAGATGTTGTTGATTTGAACAGGGTGATTGAGGGAATGCCGTGGTTTTTCAATAACCATTTACTATTGCCGCATAATTTACAAAGTGGAGAAGATCTAGTTCAGTTGCCTCTTAATAATGCTATATTTTGGATTCAAATACATGATTTTCCACCGGTGCTTATGTTGGAAACAATGGCACGAAGGTTTGGGTCTTTTTTTGGGAGAATTTATGGAGTACGATACCGATTTTCCTTTATTGGGGTTGTAGCAGTTTATGAGGATAAATGTTTGTCTAGATATATGTTTGGCACTTAAAAGGAAAAAGAAGGTCCTATTAGGTGATAGATTGTATTATGCTTGGTTTCAATATGAAAAGCTTAGTCTATTCTATTTTATCTGTGGCAAACTTGGACACGTGGAAAGTTTTTGTCTGGTGAGGGTGAGGGTGAGGGTGGATCCATCCCAGATTATTTTTGGTTAAGATATTACATTGAGAGATCCGACAAGGCGAGATCCAGTGGGAGTTAGTCGTTGGTTGTGAGAACCAGATGGAACGAGAGGTCAAACCATGTATAAGGAAAGGGAATCTTCATGGCGTAATCATGTGGATATACCAAGAAATTTTGATCCTATTCCCAATTTCAAAATCAGTGTCACTGATGGGGGATACTCTCGGGAACTCATGGAAATACTTAGATTGGAGTTGGGCGTAGAGGTGTTGAGTCCAATGTGGCTGGGTTTATGGAATTAGGTTCGGACGATAAGGATAGTCCAATCTAGATGGATGAGGGGGAAAAAGACAAAGAAATTTGAGTAGCAAATTTATTATTTTGATTTAAGAAGGTATCGGTGTACTACAATGCAATAAAGATATATCCGCTAACTCTGCTAGGCAGGGTAACTGAACACAATGAAAATCTGGAACATCTGTGGATTGGGGAAGCCACGGGCAATTCATCATCTCGGGAATAAACTGAGACAAGTTCATCCCCAAAATTTGTTTATAATGGAAACATGGTTTTGATTTATTGTGGGAGTGATTTTTTGTTGTTTTTTCAGATATTTGTTTGTTGGGGCAACGTTTGGTATATCTTGTTTTCTCCCTCTTTGTTAATGGAAGCCAACTATTTATCTAAAAAAGAAAAAGGAGTGAAAAATTATAGCGAGTCCTAACCTTAATACCCATGGTTTTTTTTATTATAATACTCATGGT
This sequence comes from Gossypium hirsutum, assembly GCF_007990345.1. Lineage (NCBI taxonomy): Eukaryota > Viridiplantae > Streptophyta > Magnoliopsida > Malvales > Malvaceae > Gossypium > Gossypium hirsutum. The sequence continues at coordinate 23,533,483 of NC_053446.1, forward strand.
TGTTGAAGTGTAGCCAATATACTTTATGGTACCTTTTTTAGTGTTTCAAAGATTAAAAACACCAAATTCAAATGAATGATCATCAGATGCCATCGTAAAATATATATATATATAAATTTTTAAGAATTTACTAATGTTTTTAATGATTTATCAATATATCTAAAATTTACTAATATTTTAAAGATTTATCAGTATTTCTAAGCTTTTATCAAAATTAATCATTTACAAAAATATTTAAAGATTTATCAATATATATAAATATTTATCAATATTTCTAAGACTTCTAAAGCTCATGGAAGAAGTGTCGCTTTTTGAGACATAATCTCAAAATTAACTTATTTTTTAGAAGTATTAAAAAAACAATATTCGGCCAACAACTCTTGACTCAATGAGAAGATCATTATATTATAAGAGAAATTATTTTATGAATTTTTTCCACCACATTATACGTACATTAGATTGAATTTTCAAATAAAATTTTTTTTCTTTTAATTGGACAAAATTATGAATAATGTGACGAAAATAATCCATAAAATAATTTGTCGTAGATAGGAAAATTTAAATTCGATCCAAATCATCTCATTCTCCTCCCCTAATTAAATATATTCGAATAAAAAACTCAATTAACATCCCTTAATTTTCGGAACCGTTTGGAGGTTTTGTCATCATGCGGCTGGGAGCAGCCATCCATTTTCAATAATCGTGTTCAAAAAGAGACGCTAGAGTTACAATCAATGTCCTGTGAAACACGGTACTAAATAAATAAGAGCACTACCCCGACCAGAAAATATATAAAGAAGACAACTACACGTGGGCCATCTTTCCCTTGCAAAAATCTAAACGCTCCGTGACTTTATCTCCCTAATTTTCTTTGTATTTGATTTTACACAGTAATTAAAAAGCAAAGCAGAATTTTAGCTTGCAATTATTAAAAATTAATAAAAAGAAAAACACTGTTCCAGGGGACCTGAGAAGCCATTATCTTTTCTTCCAATTGGCAGTTTACTGAAGTAAAAACAATTAATTACGATTTAATTTGACGATAAATTATATAATTACTTATATTATTATATAAAAGTAATAGAATGATGCATGAGTTGGACTTTCTTCGAAAATATATTTTTTTCTGGAACTATTTTCGTTGAACCATTTCTCTTTTTTTCTTTTACAGCTCTCAGGGATAAGCCAGATCGGCGATCTGTTGAGCTAATTTTCTTTTAGTAGATTAAGAGTTTCAGTATTTGAATTGGTGGGTTTTTTTTTCTTAATTCTCAATAAGTTTGCTTTCATTCTAGTTTTTAATCTTTAGCTCTTTTTTTTTTTCTGAAATAAGAAGTTTGATGACCTTGAATTTTGCTGATTCTTCCTTGGCATATGATAGAAATTTAGTTAGTGCTTTTTGTTTCTAGTGTTGTTCCAAGTTTGACCGTTATGATCAATGAGTAAATTGGCATGTTTTGTTCATTTTCTTCGGATTGCTGTGTAGTATTTTAGTTGATTTTTGTTTTTGGTGTTAATTTGGATTTTCAGATAAGTGTGTGCTTGGATTTTCATTGAAGAAAAATGGGGGTAATGTCAAGACGGGTTGTGCCCGCTTGCGGTAACCTCTGTTTCTTCTGCCCTTCGATGCGTGCAAGGTCAAGACAACCTGTTAAAAGATACAAGAAGTTGCTAGCTGAAATTTTCCCCCGAAATCAGGTAATTTTCAGCTCATCTTCTGTCTATTTGTACTTGAATTTGGGAATTTTTTACTAGTTATTTCTTTAATGTTTGGTTCTTCTAGTGAAAATTGCCTTTGGATACTAGTCCAGCTTGTTTATTGTTTTGTAGTTTATACTGAACGATTGACGTTCAATATTAAATTCCGCTAAGCGTGTAGTATGGTTCTTATATTGTCTATTTGTATTGAGTGATGGCTTTAAGACTTGTAATAGATATAGATTTTGAAGTTTATAGAAGTATAGATTGCCTGTAAGATCTACCACAACAACTGCTGCCGCTGCTATTTTTGTTTTAGCTGCGTAAGTTAAAGTTTCTACTGTCTGTGGTATTTGATATTGTTGAACAATATCAACATTGACGAAGAAGTGAACCTATTTCTATTAGTTTGTTCTTATATTTGTGATCACATTTATATGCTTCTGGAAATGGTCCTTAGGCCCTTTGAATGGTAACATACCTCTTCATCCCAGATTGTGGGCAGAAAACATTATAAAAAGGAAGAAAAACGGGTATTTGTATGCTTACCAATTTTCCAATTACATTTGATTTGACAGGATGCAGAACCAAACGATAGGAAAATTGGGAAGCTCTGTGAATATGCTTCGAGGAACCCATTAAGAATACCAAAGGTATTGTGGGTTTTCTTTAGTTCATTTATCCTGGAGGAGTTTGATTCTAATATGGAATTCTTAAATGTTAATATTCTGTTTTCCACTATTTTGTTGGCGAGTTCTTATCCCCATTTTCAAAATTTTTTACAATGTTGGTTTCCACAATTTTGTTTTTTTTTTTTTTGACAAGTGCTTATCTTTATCTCTGCTAGTCTAAATGAAAATACGAAACTTGTAAGTGACAATAATTTTTCTATTCTATTGGCTTCTCTAATAATAAGTTTGGTGATGTTTTATATCTTCTAGTTGTTTAGGATCCAATCTTGCTTTTAAGATGGTTATTTTATATTAGTTAAATTTGAGATGGTTTGCAAATATTTTCTGAAATGTTGGTAAATTTTGTCAAGAAATGTGCAAAACTGATTGAAAGGTTTTAATTGGTATTAATCTTCGGAAAGTTCAAATTAATGCAAGTATCCTTGAGATGTTCAAAATTAGTTTGAAATTTACTAAATCCTTAAAATGCATATAACTTTACTGAATTGCTTGCTGATTTGTTTTCACATCTTTAAACAATTTGTCTGCACAGATTACAAGTAACCTAGAGCAAAGATGTTTCAAGGATTTACGGAATGAGAACTTTGGATGTGTGAAAGCCGTATTGTGCATTTATAGAAAACTGCTATCGTCATGCAAGGAGCAGATGTAAGTTTGATGTGTTGAAAGTTTAACATTTAATGATATAAAAATCTTTTGGCATCAATTTTTCAGCCACATTTCATTTTGGGGTGTGCAGTTTGGAACAGGGGAGTTTCAAAGAAAGAACCACTGAACTTTAATAACTATATGTTAGGTAGAGCATAATATTTGGCTTGTTATTGTGACTTATTGTTTAAGGGTTGGGGGACCATATTCTAGCAGGGATTAAACGTTGGAAGATAACTACTTATTAATTTATAATCTAATTACTAACCTTCTTTGTTATTATCTGAAGTTTCACCTTGTCTTTGGTTGCATGTCAAGAATACTGGTAATATAAAGATTAACATTTTGGTTTTATCAATTAAATAGGTACATATGTTCAATAAATAATAATTTATGCTTTTTATGTTTTGAGAGATTATATTACTAAGGTGCAGATGCTTCCTTAGAACTTTGACATGTCAACTAAACTTTTGAGTATTTTGTGATTCTAAAAACTTAACCATATTTTTGCATAAAAAAATAAAATGGGTTTATGATGTAGTTCAAGATCATGCTTGGTGAAGGATTAAATTATTTAGAAAATTATTCTAGTAATTTTATCTACCTTCACGGATTCAGTTTTCTTTTTTTGTATTTCGGGAACTAATCAGGTGTTTATGATTGTCTTCATTGTTTATATTTACCTTAGTTTATGAGGTAGCTTTTATTTTATTTGTATCATTCACGGGAGCACTTTATTCTTGCAGGCCACTTTTTGCTAGTAGTTTATTAGGGATCATTCGGGCTCTTTTGGAACAAAACCGACAGGATGAAATGCGAATTTTGGGTTGCAATGCTCTTGTAGATTTCATAAATAGTCAGGTGCGTGTAGTACTGAAATGCCAGTGGTACATACAGGTGTGGCACTGATAGCAGTTGCCAAGTAGCCTTCGAACTTGATGTTTCTATCACTGCCTTTTAAGTTTTGAATGTAGACAACTTACTGGACTGAGACCTGCAGAATGATAATATAGCAGATTAGCAATTCACTTTTTGGTTTTAGATCGCAAACAGAATAGAGACAGAATGATTTACATATTAGCTGTAACTGGCATATTTTTTTTATTTTTTATTTTTTCTAATTCTATGGGATTTGAAACTAGATGGATGGCACACATATGTTCCAATTAGAGGGCCTTATTCCTAAACTTTGTCAACTGGCTCAAGAATATGGAGATGATGACAGAGCTTTGCATTTACGTTCATCAGGATTGCAAGTTCTGGCTTCCATGGTAGAGTTTTCTCTTTGATTTTGAATATTTCACAAAAGTAACTCTTCTTTCCCAAATAATAAATGCACTTACATTAGCTGAGCTAACATTTTTAAGTAGCCATAACTTTTCCTCCTTATTACACATGCATGCATATGTTCAAACCGTCATTGTGTTCTCTTTTATCTATTATTTCTTGTATCTAACACTTGTTGTAGTTGCGTGCATGCATGTCTTTCTGGTCATTCTTTTCTTCACAATTTTCCTATTCTGCTGATTTAGACTTGTTTCCAGTGAATTTTCTGGTTTGATTACCGGAAATGACTACTGTCTACCAGTTTTAAGGATAGGCTCGGCAAGATTATCGTACAGCTTATTTAAATATTTTCAAGTAGCTTCTTCTTTTCTACCTTTATGCAACAGTCCGAATCCTCAGTTAGAAGACATCCTTTAAACTAAGTGGCTGACTTATTGCAATATTTTTCAATGGAAAGAGGCTTGGTTTTCGCTGCTTTGTGTTTCTTAATGTAGGATAAGGTTGAGCCTAGACTAGTTAACAGTTCAAACAATTGTTTAGATTGATTTTTTTTTAGATATGAAAGAAGTTAATTCTGTAAGGACTGTAAGGGAATAAGGGGTTATCAAGTGTGCTTTTGTTGAACTTACAACTTTAATCCACCGGTAAATAACCTTATGTTGTAAAAAAAATGAGTTAGCATCCAGTTCTTTACAAGTCAGATTAATTCCTGCTTTTTTTCATGGAGTTTCTCTTTTTAAATAATTTTATTCAGATATTGTATTCATTAATAATGTTTCATTTTCGGTACTTCTTTTCTCATTTAGTATTTTCTACTCATATTTGTTTGCTTTGACTTCCAATTCTGGTCACTTACCACTTTCTCTTTTTCTCATTACTTCTGCCTAGGTCTGCTTCATGGGTGAACACTCTCATATATCAATGGACTTCGATAGTGTAAGTTATCTTTTCCAGTGGTGGCTTTCCTACCAATTCACTTTTGTATTCAAATCTTGATGCTTCTCTGATCTGATACAATTTAATTATGCAAATGTAACTAAGTATATTTTAGTCCTAGCTGCAGCTTCACTGAAAAATCTTGAAATAATTAAGTCTCTTTCACCCAACTGGAGCTTCATTAGAAAGATTGAAATGGACCTGAAACGTAAAGAGAACTATATTTTTGTCCACTCAAAATTTTGGATTAATCTCTTTATCTGTTTCTCAGTTCAGCTTCTCTCAGTTCTATTTTGGAGTTTCAGCCTTTTGCCTCTTGAATCTCCTAAATATTGTAAAGCGCACAGTAGACAAACAGATGAGCAGTAGGTATTAGCCTTTTTGTTCATCATGAATTTTTTATCTTGTGTAGATCATATCAGTGACCTTGGAGAACTACATGGATATCCAAATGTCCCCTGTCAATGGAAGTAAAGTGGGTGAAAATGGTTCATCCATCCTAGATATCGATGAGAAGTCATTGTCTGTACCAAACCTTGTAATTAACCCAGACTTTGATCCAACCATGTACGGCATTATTTCATTATAACTCGTTGCATTCTGTTCATTAGGATATATTTTATGATATGTCCAAATATAATCTGCTTCATTTGGCTCTTTAACAGGGATACTTCCAAAAGTCCATCTTATTGGGCAAGGGTTATATTGAGTAATATAGCCAGATTGGCAAAAGAAGCAACAACTATCCGGCGAGTTCTTGAACCTCTTTTTCATAATTTTGATGCTGAAAATCACTGGTCCAAAGAGAAAGGAGTTGCTTTTTCTCTTTTAATATACTTGCAGTTGCTAATTGAAGAAACAGGTTGCTGTGAAATTTTTAGCATTAATCCTTCTTACTATATACCTTTTTTAATAAATTTTTTTGTAGATATAATGATATTTGTATTTTGATATCAGGAGAAAAATCTGATCAACTATTGGCTATCTTGGTGAAGCACATGGAGCATAAGAATGTAGCCAAGCAACCTCATATACAAGTTAACATTGTCAATGTCATAACTCAGCTTGCACAAAATGCAAAGCTTCAGCCCTCAATGGCAATCATTGGTACAATAGCTGACTTGATGAAGCATTTACGAAAGTGCCTTCAAAATTCAGCTGAACTATCAAGTTCTGGGGGTGATATTGATAAATATAACACTGATCTTCTGTTGGCCTTAGAAAAGTGTATCTCACAGCTCTCAAATAAGGTTGGGAAAGTGTTCTTGTGCACATCCAACTTCTAGTTGACCTCCCCCCCCCCCAACCCCAATTTAGTTGAAACTCTTTTTTTATATGTATTTAACAGGTTGGGGATGTGGGACCAATTCTTGATATGATGGCTGTGGTACTAGAGAATATTTCGACCAACAATATTGTTGCAAGATCAACTATCTCTTCTGTTCATCGAACCGCAAATATCATTTCTTCCATCCCAAACATATCATATCATAAAAAGGCAAGTATTCTTGGGTAATATACTGTCATATTTGTTCTTATCTTGTACATGCATGTAAGTTCTAAGTTCTGACATTATAATCTGTCACAGACCTTCCCTGATGCTCTATTTCACCAGTTGCTCCTTGCAATGTCCCATCCAGACCATGAAACTCGAGTTGGGGCACACAGCATTTTCTCCATTGTGCTTATGCCATCCTTGCTTTCGCCTTCATCAGAACAAAATAAAAAAATTGCTGAAACTGTTTCTTCTGACTTATCAGTTGGTGCACCTGTGAAGGTAAGAAGTCACAGCTTTGCCTTTCAGGATGAAGGTAAAGAACAAACAGAAAGACTAAAAGAAAATGGAAATGAAGGATCAATAATCTATCAGTTCCATGGGAATTCATTTAGTTTCAAGCATGCTCTGGGTGATAGAAAAATGGTGTGAAACTGTTGTCATTTTTTTTTTTTGGTGTTATTATCAATTAGACACTACTTAGTTTTCTTATGTATCTGAATTGTTTTAGCAGCTTACTTCCCTTCGATTAAGCAGCCATCAAGTGAGTCTTCTTCTTTCATCGATATGGGTCCAGGCGAATTCCACCGATAATACCCCTGCAAATTTTGAGGCTATGGCCCATTCATTTTATCTTGCAGTATTGTTTACCCGATCCAAGGTAACTGGTACTTTTATGCTGCCTTTGTTCCAAAATGTTATTCTCCTGCACTTGGATGGTCTTGACTCAAAACATGGTTTATCAAAATATAGTATTGGGATAGGATAACTTTCTTGAGGAATAGAGCTACCTGGCTGGGGATCTTTGGCCTACCACTTCACCTATGGAATTTTTTTTTAAGATGAAGTATGATACAAAAAAAGAGGTAGAATAGTGAAATTGGAAAATATGTTACTTTTGGTAATGGAAATATTTTGGAAGAACCCAAAATAGATGAATGGACAACTTATTTATTTGTTGCTACTGCTGATTGTGCTTAATTTGATATTAGAAATGTCCTTTTCAAATATTATAGAAGTTCTAGTTCTCACCATGGATGTTTTTCCGTGGATGTAAAACAAAAATAATAATGTCAACTCCCTCTTTAGTGTCTTGTCTCTTTCTAGTTGTCGGTACAATCTACCATCACCCAAAAAACTCAAAGTGGAGTAACAATGTCAACCTTGCTGTTGAACGAACCTAAGTTAGGTTTATCCTTTATTTTTCTTGTTTCTGCTGTGAGGTGTGTCATGGACCAATAATTGGGTTGTGATAGAATTTGGATATGATTTTGAGTTTCTAAGAGGAATGGTCCAGATCTTCTGCTAGGAAGATTCCTATGCGTTTTGTCTATGGAAATCTGTTACATCTAATTTTTTATGCTATTAGCAGCTTTCTTTGCATTTTGGTAGCTATTTCTGAACTGGTCTATTGATTAACTTGCTGATGATAGACCTCCAGTCACATGGCCCTAGTTCGGAGTTTTCAGTTGGCATTCTCCTTGAGGAGCATCTCTCTGGATCAAGAAGGTATGTTACATTATTGGTGTTATGTTTTTTATAGAGTGAAAGAACTCAGTGCTATATGTACACATGCTGTAGGATTATGCTTTCTGTCCATTTTGTCAAGTGGAAGCCTCACAAATTGGATCATTCCATACACTTCCATGACTGTGTTTATGTTCGTTGGTGTTTATTGTGATGCTATATTAATTTTTCTCCCATCTATCTAAAAAATCATCACAAGGAAAACTTTGGCTCAAAAGCTTTATTTTAATTATTGTCTAGATATTTACCAAGTAAAAATATATAATTGATGTGTGGTTCTATGCCCGTCCAGTTTTCCTGTCAATACGATACCTTTTAGCACATGCTTAGTGGGTGCATAAAAGGTAATTGATTGTTTATGTAAGATCATGCACATAATAATAAACAGGATAGCATCAAAAATTGCTTTGCATTGAATAGCCTTTTATTTTTTCTTGTCTCTGGTGAGGGAAAATGAACAGTTTTCAAGATGTGATTTATTCCAATTGTGTCGAAGAGTTGACCAGATTCTAGCTAAATAATGTTGGCTGAATTATAGGTGAATTTGTTGAAGATTTCCTAGTTGTGAATATTGGTGTAATTGCTTTAAATAGAGATTAACAAATGTAGATTTCTTTTCCTTATTTTTTGTATTGCCTATGAATAGGATATATGTAATAGACTTTTATGCAGGCAATGCAAGTTTGAAACATTCAGATCCAATTGTCTCTCTGTTTTAGCTTGCTAGTAGTTGATGCATGTTACCTGTCCAAGTTTGTGACGTGGTAGGGTTCTTTGTCTCCATGTATACATTATGGAGGGCCTATTGAAGTGTGTTATCTTGTCACGGTTAAATCATATATTGCATTTAGTCTTATATTAAACTTGGCCTCTTCCCATTTCACCAACTGGTTTTAGGTTGGGTGCTTGTTCAAATTGGTTAAAAATTCTAACATCTGTGTCTTGCATGCATGTTGAAGGAGGTTTGCAACCGTCTCGCAGAAGGTCTCTCTTTACCTTGGCATCCTACATGCTTATTTTCTCAGCCAGGGCAGGCGATCTTCCAGAGTTAATTCCTATTGTTAAAGCATCTCTGACAGATAAAATAGTCAGTTTCTTATCCTTCAACTATATTAGATCATTTATATTGATACCACAGTTCTTTTTTTATATGTGCCAACAGGCTAATACTTGAGTCTATCATCCTTCACACAGGTTGATCCTTACCTCAAATTAGTTGAGGATGTGAGACTCCAGGCTGTGCGTGTGAAATCTGATGTGGACAGTGTAGCATATGGATCAAAGGAAGATGATGCTGCTGCATCAAAAGCTCTCTTGGCAATAGAGCTAGATGATCTTCATTTGAAGGAGACTGTCATTTCCCATTTCATGATTAAGTTTGACAAATTGTCGGAGGTAATGCATCAGTTTCTTATTTTTAGTCTTTTGTTTTAAGGTTTATTCTCTGCCATCACCCCTAGCTCTGTTGACAGTGATAACTATTTACCATTGAAGATGACAAGCAGTTGCATCATCAGAGGTTGTGTGATGGGTCTTTCGGTAGTACATTGTCATTTACACTGATGTAAATTATTTTTCTTAAAGTGATGATAGTGTGGAACAAAGGTGCTTTGGACTAGATATTTAAGGTTCCTTCAATTAATAAACCTTTTATATGAAAGATTTTGGCTGTGAGCAGCTATTTGTTAACTAATGAAAAGAATCATCATAAAGCAGAATGTAATTAGGAGTATTGATGCTTTGAATGGTGGGAGCTACTGCATTAGATGAAATATAAGAAGAAAGGTTCTCATGGCAAGAAAATAGCAGGATAAAATGAGAGAATCATTTATTATCAGTGAATTGTTGCCCTCTCTCCCTTGTTCATGTTTGTGGCTTTTAAAGGGTTATAGTTACATTTATTATCAATGCTCTTGGAAAGGTATTGAGACAATGGTGTCGCATCTTATCAAGTTATTCCAAATTTCATGTCAAAGGAATTGATAGAACTTATCAGAACTTGGTTGCAAATAAGATTCGTAACCACCTCTGTTTGCTTCTTACAGGATGAATTATCAAGTATTAAGAAACAAATTCTTGAGGGCTTTTCACCAGATGATGCATACCCATTTGGTGCTCCATTGTTTATGGAGACCCCAAGACCATGTTCCCCACTTGCGCAGATGGAGTTTCTGGCATTTGAAGAGGTATATCTTGTTTGGATTACATCCTTTCCTAAAATACTATGATATTGTTTGGTTGACTTGATGGTTTTCTTTCAGATTATGCCACTTGCTGCAATAACTGATGATGAAGCCTTTCCTGAAGGCAATGGAAGTCAATCAGGTCGCAAAGCATCACTATCTCTCAGTACACTAGATGTGCTAAGTGTCAATGAACTTTTGGATTCGGTAAGATGAGCAGTTAATATATATTTATATATATATATATATTGCAATTTCTCAATGAATTTGGAAACAATAAAATCTACAAAAGGATGATATGTCTTTATTCAACTCCTCTGGTGAAGAAAGGTGGTGTACGGAGAAGTCTGCCTTTCTTCATCTAAGGTTCTTAGAATTTATAAAATCTTAAAACAGGTAGAGACTGCTTTGTGTTTGTTGGATTGTGGGTGGAATTAAAAGTTGCTTCTTTGGGTGAGTAATAAGTTTCGCTACATAACACTGCAGTTTCAGTGCCTTTGTTTTGTTGTAAATGTTTCAAACATTTGCTTTTACTTGCGAGTTGTGTCAGACCATACATGTTACATACATCATGTATTGTATTGCATGCTAGACAAGATAATATAGCATATAAACTTTAATGCATATATCTATAAACTGATCAATGAATTTGACCTAGATCAAACACGTTTAATTCTTCAACATTAAAATTATGCATCTTTGTACCTTACCTTTAGTCATGCAATATGTTTTATTCTCTAACTGTAACCAGCCTCCCTAGTTCAGCTTAGTTGGGAATTTGAGGGGTTTTTTTCCTTTCAGAATTGAACTACATATAAACTCATCAATGCATGTATTGAGCTACTCAAAACTAAAAAACTTGGAAGTTAGAGGAGAGAAACTATTTAATCGGTTTTATGCTATTTAAATTGATTCTTGGCTTTTGGGTCCAGAGAGCTAATCTAAACAATCTTCATAACATTGTCTCAAGAGATCTATCTAGCTTTCATTCATTTTCTCATGAATTATATTTATTTGTTTGCCATAGGTTCTGGAAACAGCGCGACAAGTAGCAAGCTTTTCAGTTTCGCCTACACCCATTCCTTATGAACAAATGAGGAGTCAGTGTGAAGCTCTTATAATAGGTAAACAGCAGAAGATGTCGGTGATTCATAGCTTCAAGCATCAACAGGAAGCCAAGGCAACCTTTGAGGAAAATGGAAAGGAGGTCCTCTGTTTACCGAATGTGGTGAGTTGGTTTATGAACACATGAAAAGCATTTGTATTAATGTCTTAATTTCTTGTGTGGAGTGTCTGATTATCCTTTCCACTTTCTTCCCTAAGTAAAAGTGTAATTTGTACCATTGCCTTTCAGTACTGTGGATAATTTTACATGTAAATAGTAGTATTATCGATGATTGCTAATAGTACTAATTGGCATGGTACAATAACATGAGTTTAATGAATTAAATAGTATTGATGCAACCAATAATAGTATCTTTTGTGGATTAATCTTTTCTCTATTTCAGAAAGTGGAGTTTTCAGAAGATCTCAAGTTGATTAGCAACGAGCAAGTTCATGCAAGGGGACAACTTGCTGTCTGTTCATTGGAGTATGGACAACATTCATTCAAATTACCGCCATCAAGTCCCTATGACAAGTTCTTGAAAGCAGCTGGATGCTAAAAAGGTTTGATATCTTTTATGCACACGTACATGCATACATATATATAACAATCTTACTTAGTTTACTTTCTTCTTTTTCTTTCTGTATTCTTTTCTGGACAATTATTAATGCTTTTCTTTTTGTTTTTATTTTTGTTACCATGGATGCGCATTATTTATGCAACCAATAATAGTAGTTTTGGTAAAATAATTTTTTTCTATTTCAGGAAGTGGAGTTTTCAGAAGATCTGAAGTTAATTAGTAAGCAACATTTTTTCAGGATACTACCATCAAGCCCATATGATAAGTTCCTTGAAAGCAGCCGGATGCTAGAGGTTGGAGACGTTTCATACATGCATATATTCATATTATATGTAATAATCCAGACAATTGTCAATTCCTTCAATTTTTTGTGTATCCATGGAAGCTTATTCTATGCGATTCTCCCCATTGCACCAAAAACAGAGGTAGGATGGGCGTCATATACTAGAGTATAGTTTGAACATGTTTCTTTTCTTTTGTTTTTGTTTTTCCTTTTTGTATATTGTTTTATAGTAACTTGTACAAGAGAGCATTGTAGGGCAAAGATAATTCTTTTGTATGACATTTCCATGATAATGTAACTTTTGGTTTATCCTCCTTGTTCTGTATGTTTTAAAATATTATGATTGATGAATCAAGAAATGCGTTTAGCTTTGTAGTAGTTTAGGTGTCAAACTTTATTATTTTAGTCCTATGTCGTTTCTGAATCTTAAAACTCCTTGACTCAATTGCTTGTAGATGGTATAAAAAAAATTTCAAGTTTTTGATAAAAGCTTAGTCCCTGAACTTGACAATTTTCTCCATATTATCTATTAGATATATTTTTGGACCAAAATTGATCACACAAATAAGTCCCTGCTGTTAACACATTTTATTTTATTTTATCAATGGGATGGTGTGTCTAAATGTCACGGGCCGCAGTTCAAAGCTCGTGACCATCGCACCAAATGCATCCAATGGAGGTCTATTGCTCAGATGGGGATCATTTGGCTCACAAGAACTGGCCCGATTCAAAGAGATATTGGAGAAGCCTGTCAGATTAAAGCCTGGTTGGCCCGATAGTGAAGAGATGACAACTTAGGCTAATATGGTAACTAATCTTAGAAGATAGAGAGAATCATATCTTGTAAAGATTAGATTAGATTTGATAAGGCATATCTTGTAAATCCCTAAAATTAAGGGATATGGATTAATCTCGTCCGTCGATGTAATTGTATCTTGACCGTCGGTTTTGGGGGAGCTCAACTATAAATAGAGAGCCTCCCCCTCATTTGTATTCATCCATTGTAACTTGAATTCTTAAGAGTAATAGAATTCTTGAGTATTTACTCAAACACTTTGTGTGCATTCTTTCTTTGGCTTCCTGTTGTTCTCTTGTGGCTTCTTTTGGCACAATCGCTTCCGCTATACAAATTGGTGCCTTGGAGGAGTTCTAAGGAATCCTCACTTTTGGGCGTAAAGGCTGACTTAGGCGAGTTTGAAGCAAACGGATCGCCTAAGGCCGCACGGTTTACGAGACGAAAGGTCTAGCTCCGTGACAAGTGATATCAGAGCCAGGTTTGAACCAAGTAATATTCGAGTTGTTGGTTCAAAGGCACCCTTGGGATGTTAAGAGAAGAGTTTGAACAAAGGTGGGGGAGGAAGTCTTTGAGAGAGATGTTGTCGGCTGTTGAGGAACGCGTGGGGAAACTTGAAGAGTCCATGGAGGATGCAAAAGAGTCGGGCAATGCGCTTGGGGAAAGCATTGATGACTTGAGGGAGCAGTCTAGGGACTTTGTTACCGAGTGTCTCACTTCCCAAAGGGATAACGTGCGAGAGTTGCTAGATTCCCAAAGGAAGAAGCTGACGGAGAGGAACGATGCTCTCGAGGCCATGATGATGGCTTTGAAGGAGGAAACATTGGCCACGACAAGGGCTTTGAGCACAAGAATAGAGGAGCTCGAGGGAGAGCTAGCCTTGTGTCTAGCAGCCGTGGGGAAAGGAGTGGCAAATGCAGCACTCAATAACGAGGATGTCCCGAAGCCGAAAGAGTTTGTGGGGACAAGGTCTGCATGCGATGTGGACAATTTCTTGTGGAGGATGGAACACTACTTCCGTGCCAAAGGTATCAGGGACGATGCAGTTAAGGTAAATACTGCTTCAATGTTTCTTACTAACATTGCGCTTTTATGGTGGCGAGGCAGGACCACAGATAAAAGGCAATGTGAGATTGGAACATGGCAAGAGTTCCAATGCGAATTGAAGGGACAGTTTTACCTAGAGTTTGCCGAGGAAGAAGCTCGGGCAAAGTTGTAAGGAATAATGCAACGGGGCACAGTGGGGGAGTATGTTCGAGAGTTCAAGGAACTCATGTTCCAAGTTTCAAATGTGACCGATGAAGAAGTATTGCTTGCTTTTCAAAAGGGATTGAAGCTATGGGTCAGACAGGAGGTGGAACAAAGAGGTGTCCAAAAGCTGTCGGAAGCCATGACGGTAGTTGAGTCCGTCATTAAGCTTGGTCTAGGGAAAGATAAGCTTGGGTCTTCCAAGTCCGATGGAAGGGGCGTATGTGAAATGGATCACAAGGAAGATAGAGTTAATGGCAATGGCAATGGCGACAATGGTGGTAATGGGAAACCACGAGTTGGGAAGAAGAAACCCAAGAGGAAAAGGGACAAGCTAAAATGCTTTCTTTGCGACGGTCCACACATGTTGAAGAAATATCCGTGAAAATCCGCGCTTAAGGAGAAGCTGGTAGGTAAGGTCTTGGTACTTGGTTCGAGCGCAAGGGGTGTCGAAGCCAAGGAGGCCGAAAGTGAGAAGAAGCCAGTGGAGTGCTTCTTGTGTCAAGGTCCGCATAGGTTGCGAAAATGTCCGAGAAAGTCTGTTATCGAGGGGAACGATGGAGCAGACAATGAGCCCAAGAAGCTTGGTTCGAGCAAGGAAAAAGCCGAAGCCAAGAGGGCAAAGAGGAGTAAAAAGAAGCGAGTAAAGTGCTTCTTGTGCCGTGGTCCGCATGAATTGTGGAACTGTCCAAAGCAAGCCGGAGTCAAAAGAAAGACAACGTCTGAGCTTATTGAGTCATCGGAGGGGCTTCCACCAAAGGAAGAGGTGAGTTTGTCATCAAACTTGGAAGAAAAAGTTACGATGAAAACAGTGAAGCTGGGACCAATGAGGCTCAAGCTGAGTGAAGCGTCGGAGTTGGCCGAGTCATCGACAAGGCTTCCACCTATGAGAGAGGTGGGTGGTGCATCAGACTTCGAGGGAAAGGAAGTGATGCATGTGGGACAGTTGACCAGAGTAAATGCGACGAGTAGGACGGCTCGAGTTAAGAAGCGTCGTAAGCCGAGGCAAAAATCCCGAAGAAAGGGAAAGGCTAAGGCGTCGAGACGAGACCGAGGCGAATCAAGTCAGTGCCATTCAGAAGTCGCAACGAGGGCGTTGCGAGAATGGGTGGGGAATGTCACGGGCCGCAGTTCAAAGCTCGTGACCATCGCACCAAATGCATCCAATAGAGGTCTATTGCTCGGATGGGGATCATTTGGCCCACAAGAACTGGCCCGATTCAAAGAGATATTGGAGAAGCCTGTCAGATTAAAGCCTGGTTGGCCCGATAGTGAAGAGATGGCAACTTAGGCTAATATGGTAACTAATCTTAGAAGATAGAGAGAATCATATCTTGTAAAGATTAGATTAGATTTGATAAGGCATATCTTGTAAATCCCTAAAATTAAGGGATATGGATTAATCTCATCTGTCGATGTAATTGTATCTTGACCGTCGGTTTTGGGGGAGCTCAACTATAAATAGAGAGCCTCCCCCTCATTTGTATTCATCCATTGTAACTTGAATTCTTAAGAGTAATAGAATTCTTGAGCATTTACTCAAACACTTTGTGTGCATTCTTTCTTTGGCTTCCTGTTGTTCTCTTGTGGCTTCTTTTGGCACAAGCGCTTTCTCTATACAAATTGGTGCCTTGGAGGAGTTCTAAGGAATCCTCACTTTTGGGCGTAAAGGCTGACTTAGGCGAGTTTGGAGCAAACGGATTGCCTAAGGCCGCACGGTTTGCAAGACGAAAGGTCTAGCCCCGTGACATAAACACGTACATGACAATGCAAATAGAAGACCAACACGTTTCTTCATCTTTAATTGTTTTAAAAAATTCAAAAAAAATTATAACATTAAAAAAAAGATATATTATAAAATTCAGAAAATTAAATATGTATTATAAAAAAGGTTAAAATTTCAAAAAAATAAAAATAAAAATTTCACAAAATATAAAAATTCACAAAATATTTAGAAAAACTTTAAAAATATAGTTAAATTTTAGAAAATTACAAAAAAAATTGAAAATATAAAAATTCAAAAAGCAAAAATTGACAATGCCGTTATTGTCCAGTCAATGTCAATAATTATTTTTTTATAATTTTTTCTAGATGTTTTCAATTTATTATAATTCTTTTGAAAACTAAATTATTGTTTAAATTTTCTTAAATTTTTTAATATTTTTTCCACTTTTTAATTTTCTAAAATTTTAACTATTTTTTCAAAATTTCTTTAACATATTTTTTTGTTTTTAAAATATTTTTTTGAATTGGCTATATTTTTCAATTTTTATACTTTTTGAAATTTAAACTAAGTTTTTTTTAATTTTTAAAATTTTTTCAATTTTTTAATTTATATAATCTTTTTAAATTTTTAAGGTTTTTTTTTGAAATTTTTAGAATAAATATATAGGACAACATGTGAGTTCCCCTATTTGTCCACGTGTCACGCCCATGGTTGGCCACATTACCCCATAGTTAAAAGACAAACGGTGTAATAAATACGAATATTAATGACTAGTTTGAAAAAGAATTGACAAATTCAAAGGAAATGGAAATGGCATTGGCATTGGCATTGAATATTTACTTATACAATTAAAAAGTGTAAAAAGTGGAGCTGGACTTCGGTATATGTGAATGACGGTTAAAGGTGGTATGTAAAAGAGTAGAAGTGTAGTGTTTTAGTTAGAGAAAATGTGTATCTTGTGTCTAAAATAGATAATGATTTCATATTTTCCTTCAACATTTACGTATATTGACTAGTGACAATGTGTCCTTGGATACCGATAGTATATAGATGGGTCACGCGGTATACAAAATGAAGTATAGTGGCTAAACTGATAACTAAAATAGAGTGCAAAATCAAACTGAGAAAAAAAAAAAGTAATACAAGTACCAAAATGATAATTTAACTATAATACAGGAGTAAAAGAGGTATTAACCCAGACTAAAATTTACCCACCAAATCGTATACTTTCCACCACAATTCTGTCCTCCACCTTCTGTTAAACACCAATGGCCCCAATACGCACCAAAAACCAGTAACAAATCCTAGTGGCATGCTTACGTAGAACCAATTGATTTCACGTCCTTTTCCGATTCCTTTAGCTCTGTTTTTGACATCAGTTTCCTTTCCACTTCCTCTACATCCCTTTAATGGAGGTCCACAAAGATGGTTACCAGCATAACATGATTCATTGAAGCTCTGTAGCTGAGTGCTTGTGGGTATGATGCCAGTCAAATTGTTAAAGGACAAATTTAAGTGGCTCAAAAACGTCATACCTGATATGCTTTCAGGAATTGAACCAGTGAGCTGGTTTTGAGAGAGATCCAGAGTTTCTATTAATATCATAGCACCAATGAGTTTAGGGATCTTTCCTGTTAAGTGATTCTGGGACAAATTCAGCGTTTGCAAAGCTTGGAGGTTTACCACTTCTTGGGGAATCTCTCCTGACAAATTGTTACGAGAGAGATCTACATGTCTGACCAAGTTAAGAGTGTTGCCGTATTCAAGAAATTGGCCTTTCATCACAACTGAAAGCAGATTCATAAACATCTCTTATGTTGGCATTATATATTATACTCTCTTTCCCTAGAAGCATTCCTTCTGACCATGGCAGCGAAGTTGCTTATACATCTTGGTATGCTCCCAAAGAGGTGGTTATTAGAAAGGTCCAAAATTTGGAGAGAAGTAAGAGCACATAAATGGTCCGGTATGTTACCTCCAAACTTGTTTGACCGAAGAATCAATATTATTAGATTTGGAAGGCCATGGCCCATCCATCCTGGAATGTGTCCATTTAGTTCATTTTCGCCAAAGTTAATTGCAACCAAATTTGTGCAACTTTTCAGTGACAAAGGGATTTCTCCATGAAGCCTGTTGTTGTGAAGATGTAGCGACTGAAATTTTGTCAAAGTCCCCATAGAGATTGGAATTTTACCACTGACTCTGTTCCCATCTAATCGTAAGACTCGCAAAGATTGCCACTTGATCCAACAATACGGTATCTCCCCAGAAAAAAGATTGTTAGCAAGATCAAGAACCACCATCGCCAAGGTGTCATTCCCCTGATAGCATTGAAAGTGGAAAAGAGATCCCGAGAAATATATTGGAAAGCTTTACAAAGCTTGCAAAAAAAGGACCCATGTTGGGACCCACAGAGATTCGGGGTAACGGACCGCTAAAATTATTGAAGCTAAGGTGGACGAAGAAGTAAACTTGACTCTGAGGTAGATACTGAATCTGGCCAGAAATTTGGTTTCTAGAGAGGTTTACATCTCTTGGAACATTTTTTAATAACTATAAATGAATTGGTGTAATTAATCAAATAATATTATTTAAATAGTTATAATTCTTTTTAAAAAAATCAAATAATATAATCTTTTGATTAATTACATCCATTCATTTATAGTTATTAAAACACTATAAATATTTGAAAATGTTCCAACACTAAATGGTTGACAGTCCCCAAAACCACCTAGGAACGACGTCTGAAATTCTTGAATTTGAAATGTTTAGATATTCTAGATCTTTTTGAGAACAAAGCCACAAGGGAAAAGATGGCCCTGTTTGCCATGATCCTAATTGTAACAAACGAAGTTGAAAAGGAGGAACCCAGTTAGGATTGACTCTTAAAACCATTTGACCCTCTAAAATCCCATAATTTAGTAAGATTGGCAAAATGCTTTTCGGAAACAACACCCTCTAGCAAATTATTGCTAATGTCAACCCATTCCATGTAACACCCCCTAACCCCAAACCGTCGCCGGAATAGAGTTACGAGGCATTACCAGACATATCAGGTAATTTACGATAATTCTTAATTAAATATTAAACACATTAAGATAAAATCATAAAATCATATAATATTTTAGTAATTGACTTCATTCTTTTTTTTAAAAAAATTTCGGCAGCATTTCCGCTTGTTTTTACATAAAACCCCTGCAATTAAAACCATTTCATTTTCAAATCACAACCAATTCAACCAATTCAACCAATTCATTTCACATTCTCAATTTCTATTCCAAATACTTTCTAATCAACTTAATCAACATAATATCAATTTAAATTTAACAATATACTAAATTAAATAAATATAGATAAACTTCTTTCATTATAATTCATAAACTTATAATACTAACATTTTCAACCATTTATATTAAAAACATAGTAACCTTTATACATGTCCTATGTACATGCCACATTACCAAGGAAAATTATACATCACCAAAAGTTTGCTGAAGTCGGGTCTGGCTTTGGATGCTGGTTCGGTACTTGACTTCTACAACCTGCGCACGGAAACAACCGTACGCTGAGTATGCATATACTCAGTGGTATCACTATAATTCAATTTATAATTAAATACATTAAATCACATACATACTTTTTATTCAATTATCACTACTAATAAACAATTCAACCTTTTTATATTATCAATTAATTAAATATATAATTATCATTCTTATTTCTTTATTTCAAATTTCACTCTTCACATATACTATGTTACTCAATTTAATTTTATCAGTCAATTTATTTCATTTGCCCCTATTAACTCGACTCGGCCTCGGCGGATACACGGATTCCAACCAAACACACCAGTATACAGTAATCAGTAACAGTAACAGTATTCAACACACAAAGTGCTGAACCTGTAACAGTAACAGTAACAGTATTCGACACATAAAGTGCCGAGTCGGTAACAGTAACAGTAACAGTAACAGTATTCGACACACAAAGTGCCGAATCAGTAACAGTAACAGTAGTCGGCACATAGGTGCCTGATCAGTAAGCCGGCAAATACTCCGTACACTTCCATATCCTATGGCATGCCAACTATATCCGACTAGCCCGACTAGTTAATAGGGTATTTAATTCACTTTTCAGTATAAATTTCCATCTCAATTCAGTATCAATTATAATTCCTTATTTCAATCAGTTTCACAGTATTATAGTAATTCTTTACTTCAGTAATTTCACAATTCAATGCATTATGCATAACAATATTCAGTATTTTCACAATTCACTCAGTAATCAAAACAATATCCAGTATTCCATAATTCGGTTCAGTATCAATTTCAATTTCATTACTACATTATAAATTTATTATTTATTAAACATTTACCTTAAAATACTTACCACACATAATTAGCAAATTAAACACTTAATAATAATAAAGTTTGAATTATAGTGATACAAACCGTAATTCCCGTGTCTATTCCTCGTCCACTTTTTCTTTTCCTTTCCTCGTGGATGCCTCGGGTGCGATATTAGCTACGAAAAGAAATTAAGATAATTTTCATAATCATTAGCACAACACAATTTACTTGCTGAAATTTTTATCTAACTTTTACTTTAATTTCAATTTAATCCTAACTAAATCTATATATTTTTCTTTCTCAATTCATACCTTCTTGCTACTCAATTTCTTGTCAAACTTATATGCAACTATCTAATTTTTATCATATTTTCATAATTTCGAATTTATTTCAATTTAATCCCTAAAATTAAAACTTATAGTTTAGTTTACAATTCAATCCTTTATTCAATTCCAATCAAAATTTTTATCAAATAAACCCTCAATTCCATCATTATTCAACATAAACCCTACTAAAAAAAATCTATTAACTTCCAAAACCTCAACTTATTTTCAACAAAACTAACTTCTAAAACATCTAAATTAAAAGAAAAGGACTTGATTGACTTACCAAGTTAAATTCCAAGCTTTAAAAACCCTATTTTTCCTTTTTCTTTCTTTTTCTTCTTTCTCCCCTGTTTCTCCTCTGTTTCGTCCCTTTCTCTATTTCTTTGTTCTTTCTATTCTGTTTCTTTTCTTTTGCTTTGTTTTTATTTCCTTTTATTTTATTTACTTTATACTATAATAATATATTTATTCTAAATATCTATTAAATATTCAATCATATATTCACATTTGTACACCATCAACACCATACAATTGTCACTATTTAATTTGTTTACCAAATAAAAATCTCATAATATAATAAATTAATTAATTAATATCTTTTACTTAAATTTTAAGTAATTAATAATTATAATACAAGTGTATATTTATACATTATTACACTTGTACCATCTTATCACCACACATTTGTCTTAATTTTAATTTATTCCATAATAAAATAATACAATTAATATAAATTGCAATTTAAATAAATAATAATAATTATTATTATTATATACATATAATATTTATATATAACTTAAATAAGTCTTGAATTTAACGCATATATGCCGCCTCTTTCCATGTAAGTGGCTTAATTGCCACTTTAGCCCTTTTTACTTTCTTTTAATTTATAATTAGACTTTCACTCTTTATTCGATTTGATCCTTTTCTCCTAATCATTCTTAATTAGACTAAATTCACCTAATTAAGCACTCAACTAAACTCATAATTACTTCTAATAATTATTTATGACTCAGTTTACTAAGACGGAAGCCCGATAATATACTTTTCCGGTGCCCACGGATTTTGGGTCGTTACATTCCAAATTTGCAAATTGCCCCAAAGAAGTTGGAATAGGACCAGAGATTGAATTATTGTCCTAATAAAGTTGTTTTAAATTTTTAAAATGCTCAAGTTGATCAGTCAGTTGACCAGAAAGTTGACACCTTGAAAAGGCCGATGACTCCAATCTAGGAGAAGAGCAGACTGACAAAATTTCAAAGTTATGAGATATGTCTTGATTCAATCTAATTCCTGACAAATCGATTGACCTCATCTTACAAAGCTTTCCCGCGGCTTTTGGAAGCTTCTCTTCAAGATCATTCCATGACAGGTCAAGTTCACTGAGAGTTCTAATGTTGAAAATGCCACTAGAAATGTCACCTTGCAATTCATTACCATAAAGTCTGAGAACCTGGAGGGTGCTAAAATTGTACAGCCACTCATGTATTGAAGAATTGAAATAGTTATGTGAAAGATCTAGATGTCTAAGGGAAGTCATGTCCCGAAGAAAATCAGGGATGGTGTTGAGATTAGTTCCCATGCAACAAGCTGATATTCAAAGGTGGCCAGGCACGAGAAAGATCAGCAAGCAGTCTAGCCTTGCTGTGCAGCAGCTGAAGCTTAAAGTTGCTGATTTGTTTGTTACATTTAGTTGCTTTTAATCCTTTTGTAATCTAGTTCATTTTGAACTTAGTAGGTAAATGTTTTGATGTAATTTTGATGTTGATTAACTGAAAAATCAGCAAAGCAACATGTGCAAGTTAATCTTGTAAGTTTCAATGTAAATTAGTGGTGTTAGGTAGTTGATTAGGTGATAACTTGTTTGCTCTTCAAGTTGACTGATATATGTAATGGCTTAATGCCTTATCAGTGTGTTAATGAAAAGTTTCAGCTTGTTTTTCATTCAAATTCTCTCATTTTGTTCTGTTTTTTCCACTTGCATGTTTTGTTCTTCTGCTCTTGTTTCTTCTCCAAGCCACGAGGCTTGCTGTCCAAGCAAATCTAAAATAGTTTGCTTATTGCCTTAAACACCAACAATTGGTATCAGAGTCGTATTCTTAGAGGACCTATTATAGTTCAACATCAGAAAACATGGCTTCATCAGGCTTTTCACCAGCTGCACCACTAGTTTTCAATGGTGAAGGTTTTCACATATGGCTGGTCAAGATGAAGACTTACCTGCAGGCCTTTGATCTGTGGGAAGTTGTTAACACCGATGCTGAGCCAGCACCACTAAGGGCCAATCCCACAGTAGCTCAGATCAGACAACATGCTGATGAGAGGACCAAGCGGCACAAAGCCATGTCCTGTATTCAGAACTGTGTGTCAAATGTCATCTTCACTAGAATTATAACTCCAAAACAGGCTTGGGATAAGCTCAATGAGGAGTTTCAAGGCACAGAGAGGATAAGGCAACGGCAGCTGTTGAATTTAATAAGAGATTTCGAGAACTTAAAGATGAGGGAAGAAGAAACAGTGAAGCAGTATGCAGATAGAATCATGGCAGTGGTCAACAGTATTAGGCTCCTAGGTGAGAACTTTGATGAGGCAAGAATTGTGGAGAAAGTTCTCTGTACTTTGCCTGAGAGGTATGAAGCAAAGATATCCTCCTTAGAGGACTCAAGAGATCTTGCTAGTATTTTTTTTACTGAGCTGATTAACACCTTCTATGCTCAGGAACAAAGAAGAGCTAGCAGGGCTGAAGACCATCAGGAAGGTGCTTTTCAAGCCAAAGCCAGATAAGCCAGATAAGCCAGAAGAGCTAGCAGGGCTGAAGACCATCAGGAAGGTGCTCATAAAGGCTAAAAGTTATGGAAAAACAGGCCTAAGCCTGATGCTGCAAGAAGCAGTGACCAACCCTATAGGCATTGCAAGAGGCCTGATCATCCAGAGGAGAGATGCTGGTTTAGACCAGATGCTGAATGTCAGCATTGCAAGAAGAAATGCCATGTTGAAAAGGTCTACAAAAACAAATGCAAACCTAAACAGCTACACTCTCAGCAGAAAAATACAGAGGTTCAAGTGGCTGAAGACAGTAGTGAGCATAAAGAACATGTCTTTGCTGTGTCTTGCTTAGCTGCTGAGAAGAAGTGTCCAAAAGGTTGGTTATTGGACAGTTTCCGTACAAACTACATGTCACCAGATGCATCCTTGTTGAAAACTCTTGATAGAAGCTACAAAACTAAAGTCAAGGTTGGAAATGGTTAGTTCATAAAGGCTGAAAGAAAGGGGGATGTGTTGATATGCACTTTCACAGGCAACAAAGTCATCTCGAATGTGCTGTTGGTACCTGAGATTGACAGAAACCTTCACAGCATAGCTCAACTGCTTGAGAGAGGCTACTCAGTTGTGTTCAAGGGCAAGCAGTGTCAAATTGCTGATCCAAGTGGATCAAGCCTCATGACAGTCACTATGACTGACAAATGTTTTGAGGTTCATTGGCCAAGTGACTCAAAGTCAGCCTACACAGCATCTGCTAATGATTCCAAGCTTTGGCATCAAAGGCTTGGACATGCCAACTTCAAATCGATGGCTTAAATGGTCAGTGAAGGCTTGGCTGAAAACTTCACCAACTCAGTGGAGAATGATGAAGTTTGTGAAGTATGCCAGCTAGGAAAACAAGCACGACTGCCATTTCCTACAAACATAGTATGGAGAGCCATAGAAAGGCTGCAGCTCGTGCACACTGATGTATGTGGCCCGATGAGGACTGAATCACTCAACAAAAATAGGTACTTCATCATTTTCAATGATGATTTTACAAGATATTGCTGGATTTTCTTCATGAAACACAAGTCTGAGGTAGCTCAAGTGTTTATGAAGTTCAAAGCTGCAGTTGAAATAGAAACAGGTTGCAAGTTGAAGTCAATAAGATCAGACAATGGGACTGAGTACACTTCAGCTCAGTTTCAAGCCATTTGCAACGATGCTGGCATCAAACACCAGCTAACCAATGTGTACACACCTCAGCAAAATGGGGTCAGTGAAAGAAAAAACAGGAGTGTTATGGATATGGCCAGGTGTCTGCTGTTTGAGAAGAAACTGCCCAAAACCATGTGGGCTGAGGCAGTAAACACTGCAGTCTACCTTCAGAATAGGCTCCTAACTAAGGCTCTTGCTCACAAAACACCTTTTGAAGCATGGTTCGGATTCAAGCCATCATTGGCTCATTTGAAAGTCTTTGGTTGTCTGTGCTATGCACAAATACCAGCAGTAAAGAGAGATAAGCTTTCAAACAGAGCTCAGCCTGGCATCCTAGTAGGCTATAGCTCAGTCAAGAAAGGTTACAGGATCCTGGATCCCTTGACAAACAAAATTCAAGTAAACAGAGATGTAATCTTTGATAAAAAGGCATGCTGGAATTGGGAGAAAAATGAGCCAGAAGTTGTTTCTGAAGATCTAATGCCTGATCAGACTGAACCCAAGTAGCTTAGTCTTGAAATGGACATTGATGATATGCCTGTGAGAGGCACAAGGCTCTTGGATGAAATTTATGAGAGAGCACAAGTTGCTATAGCTAAACCTACCAGTTTTGAAGAAGTTGAGGCAGATGAAGGGTGGAAGCAGGCTATGGTTGATGAAATCAACATGATTCAGAAGAATCAGACATGGGAGTTGGTTGATAAGCCTGCTGGAAAGAAGACCATTGGAGTAAAATGGGTTTATCGAGCAAAGCAAAATATTGATAGCAGTCTGAACAAGCTGAAAGCCAGGCTTGTTGTCAAAGGTTTCAGTCAGAGGTATGGCCTAGACTACTTGGAGACTTTTGCACCAGTAGCCAGGCTTGACATAGTCAGGATGATAGTTGCTCTGGCTGTTCAAAATCAGTGGACCATTCATCAGCTGGATGTAAAGGCAGCATTTCTCAATGGCTTCTTGAAAGAAGAGATCTACATCGAGTAGCCTCAAGGATTTGTTGTATCTGGCAAGGAACACTTGGTGTACAGACTCAAAAAGGCTTTGTATGGCCTGAAACAAGCACCTAGAGCCTGGAATGCTCGAATTGACTCCTACTTGCTCAGTTTGGAATTCGAGAGAAATGCTAGTGAACCAACACTGTATGTCAAGAACCAACACTGTATGTCAAGAAGAATCAAGATGAAACACAGCTCATCTTGTCCCTTTATGTTGATGATCTCTTGGTGATAGGAGGAGACAAAAATATGTTGCTTGACTTCAAAGACAAAATGATGAAGGTGTTTGAAATGTCAGATTTGGGAAATATGAATTATTTTCTTAGAGTGGAGGTGATGCAAACTCAAAAAGGAATCTTTCTCAGTCAGAGATCCTTTGCTATGAAGGTTCTGGACAAGTTTTCCATGAAGAACTGTAAGCCAACAAGCACACCAATGGCTGCTGGAATGAAGCTATCGAGACAGGGAAGTGGTGAGTCAGTTTGTGAGACAATGTACAAGAGTCTCATTGGTAGCCTGCTGTATTTGACTGCAACAAGGCCCGATATTATGTTTGTTGTTAGTGTGTTATCTAGATTCATGAACAACTACAATGATCAGCACTTTCAGGCAGCTAAAAGAGTGCTAAGGTACATCTAAGGCACCATTGGTCATGGTGTGTTGTTCAAAAGAGCTAAAGGCATGAAGCTAATAGGCTATGTAGACGGTGACTAGGCTGGTTCATGTGATGATATGAGGAGCACATCTGGATATGCATTTAGCCTTGGCTCGGGCATGTTTTGCTGAAGTTCTAGAAAGTAAAATCTTGTGGCACAGTTAATAGTAGAAGCTGAATATGTTGCTGCTGCAGCTGTTGTGAATCAAGCCATATGGCTTAGAAAAATTTTAGCTGTCTGAAACCAAAATCAAGAAGAGGCAATAGAGATTTACTGTGACAACAAATCTGCTGTTGCAATTGCAAAGAATCCTATCTTTCATGGCAGAACAAAACATTTCAATATCAAGCTACATGTTATAAGGGAGATGGAACAAGCTCATGAAATCAAGCTGGTTCATTGCAATTCGTTGGAGCAAATTGCAAACATCTTTACAAAGGCACTTAATGTGTCAAGATTTGTAAAATTAAGGGAGCAGCTAGGTGTTACAAGCATGGAAACTAATGAGGAGTGTTGAGATTAGTTCCCATGCAACAAGCTGATTTTCAAAGGTGGCCAGGCACGAGAAAGGTCAGCAAGCAGTCGAGCCTTGCTGTGCAGCAACTGAAGCTTAAAGTTGCTGATTTATTTATTATATTTAGTTGCTTTTAATCCTTTTGTAATCTAGTTCATTTTAAACTTAGTAGGTAAATGTTTTGATGTAATTTTGATGTTGATTAACTGAAAAATCAGTAAAGCAACATGTGCAAGTTAATCTTGTAAGTTTCAATATAAATTAGTGGTTTTAGGTAGTTGATTAGGTGATAACTTGTTTGCTCTTCAAGTTGACTGATGTATGTAATGGCTTAATGCCTTATCAGTGTGTTAATGAAAAGTTTCAGCTTGTTTTTCATTCAAATTCTCTCATTCTATTCTGTTTTTTCCCACTTGCATATTTTGTTCTTCTGCTCTTGTTTCTTCTCCAAGCCACGAGGCTTGCTGTTCAAGCAAATCTAAAGGAGTTTGCTTATTGCCTTAAACACTAACAGATGGGTCCATCAAGACCATTTCCTTCAAGATTGAGAAGAACTAGAGAGTTAAGCTTAAACTCCCACCTAAGATCCATTTGATTTGAGAAATCGTTGTAGGAAAGGTCAAGGATGGGAAGAGATGACAAATTTAAATTTAGCACTGGAAGTCCTGGTACAAGTTGACACGCTGACAAATGCAATTCCTCTAGAGAAGGGAGTAGTGTGTTTACCAGTTGCAACCAATTGGAAGCTCTGCTAAGATCCATTGAATTCACATCAAGATGTTTCAGTAGAAGACCAGACAGCCATCGGAGACTCTGAACATATAAACCATTATCTCCAAGATTGAGATATTGAAGATTTGAGAGATTCCCAAGTTGGTAAGGCAAGAGGCCATCGAATTTATTGCCGCTTAAATCCAAAAATCTTAAATGCTTCAAATTCGACAAACAAGGGTCTATCTTACCTTCGAGATTTGACGTCAGATGAGATACCAAATTATCTTTATCCAAAGGAGGAAGTGAGAGGTTGAGAGAGAGGATGTGGCCAGTCATATTGTCACATACAGACTACTCCAAACCACCTGCACAATCTGGATGATGATGAGGATCCTATGAAGCAAGCCGATTTGCATCATCTATGAGGCCTTTTTAAAGTTCAAAAGTGCCTGTTTTTCATTTTCAGGACAAGCAGCATGGGAGTTAAGGCTCGTTCCATGGCTCAAGTTAGCGTCAACCTTTGCGAGAAAGATGAGAAGTATGATAATGATAGCCATAGTTTACAATATAAACCTATAACTTAAAAACGAAAGACTTGCAAATGAAAATAATGGTAGACTTGTATTTATAGGCACAATGTCGTCTTCAAAATTTCTTTTGCTTAAATTATATATTTTGTAATAAATATTAATTAGAGAAAATTTAAGCAATTTGTTCTGGTATTAAAATGTTAATCTATTTACCTGATAAATCCATTAATAATTAATTTATAGATTTATATAGATTTTGGATTTTTTAACAAAGTACAATATATCTATGTATTTCTATGCATTTCAAATTCTTTTCACCTTTTCCAATTTGTTTTTCTTTAACCTCCCCTCAACAAAATTAAATTTAATCAATTCATATAATAATTCATAAGAGTCTAATTAATTTCCATTTACTCATTAATCCCCATAGGCAATATTTATTAGTTGATTAAGTTTTTTGATTAATGTAATAAAGTATTCCACAAACATGAAATAACAATTGTAAAATGTGAAACATCAAGTGAGAAAAAGAAAAACAATAATGTCTACAAAGTCCAGTGAATTCCACAAACATCAAATAAATTATCGAATATATCTCGTATTTCAGACCAAAATAGGGAGTGATCGTGATGAGCAGTCGACGTCACGACGAGAAGAAAATTTTTGTCCCAACAACGCGATGAGAAATGGAAATATGCAGCTAATTCTTTGGATGGTAATTTTGGGATTATTTCCTAATTAGATTCTAAGCATTTAGGAGTATATTGCATTAACTAGTATCTAAAGTGTTTTAGAACTACCAAGATTAGCGTGTGGATTAGACTTAGATAAAAAAAATAACGTAGTTAAGAGAGAATTTGTGTTTCAGTTTGAAAGGTTTTTTTTATACTCTCCATCTTGTAATTTTCTCTTATTAGTGAAATCTCTTTTTCCTGTGATATTTTATCCTATTTAAGGAGCTTTTTCACGTAAAATTTATATGTTCGACGAATTTACCAGACACAAATAATTGTAAAATGTGAAACAAGAAATGAGAAAAAAAAGATAAAGAATAATGTGTAAAAAGTGTAGTCAAAGATGAAATAAACAATTGTAAAATGTGGAATGAGGTGAAAACAAGAATGGTGTCTATAAAGATAATTTATTTCCACAAACACCAAATAAACAATTCCAATGGCCACTTTGGACGTGATCGCACTTCCACTATTGATTTTTAAGGAAAAATACATCCTATGGGTTTTAATTCTATCCGGTTGGATATGAATAAATTGAATTTTAGGCACATTGGATTGAGTTTAGGGTAAACTCGTTCCAAAATATTAACAAAACTAAAAATATTCCAAGATTTGAACAAGTTAGTCGTTCTTCCTTTCCCACAATCCCATCCGTAGTAGTGGTAAGTTTCTTTCCTTCTCTCTCTATCTTCTCATAATTTCTCCCACTTATCTACGGGCTATTGCTTCTTACTGTCACATTCCAAAAATCAAATTAGTAGAATCAGGTTAGTGGACCGGATATCTGATTAGGATACTAAAATTAGGTTAGAGGTGATTTTATAATTAAATAAAATATTATAAAAATAATCGGGTCTAAAACTTTACGTTGGGAAATTAAGATTAAATGTTTAGTTATTAATTATTTTAAAACAGATTTTAAAAATGAAATTGGATTTGAAAATAATTAAGGAAATGAGTTCTAATTTGAATTAAAGGATTGGTTTGAAAAAGGTTAAACCTAAAAGTGGCCTAGAGGGCAATGACCCAAAATTTAAAACTTTGTTACTTATTTAAGACCACCTAGGTCTCTTCCTTCCCTCACATTTGCCATTTGAAAATTTCCTAAAACACAAATCAGAGCTTTTACTCTCAAATTAATCAAACAAATATGATTTTCCTACTTTCCAAACACCAAATCATCTTCCAATTTAAAAGAAAATCTTTGTTTTCTTCATCAATTTCTTATTGTTCTTCAAACATTTTTTTACCAAATTAGATCTACACTTCATCGTTCTTCTCAAATTAAGGTAATATTTTGATTCTTATTGATAAATCTAAGCTTGTTGTTTTTACAATTTGAGATTCGATAAACTATTATGAGATTTCATTAGATCTAAATCTTTTAAACCAAAGTTTTGCTTAAAAATGTTAAAACTTGAAATACTAAGTTAACTTGCTATTTTAAGTTTTCAACTTATTTTGAACTAATTAGAATATTTTTTAACTTAATTTAATAGATCGTTAAATAATTTTAAAGAATTGAGATTTTTCCCTTTTCGAATGTTCATGCTTGATCAATTTTCAAGAAAAGTTAGATCTAAGAAATTAGATGAAACTATTGGCTTAGATATGTAGTAATATGATAATTAGGATGTTTAGAAACATGTTTAGGGATTGGAAACAAAAATTGAGCAAGGAAAACTCTTATTTCGGTAAAACTAGTTAAATTTCAGTATTAGGAAGGGGAAGCTTATATCTACAGTTTTGTCATTGTCTGAATGTGATTAATGCTCTAAATGATGAGTTAGTAATGTGTTCAGTATGTATGTAAAGTGACAGACCCAATGAGAGCCTCTACGAGCAAATCAAAAGGCAAGAAAAAGCTTATCTAGCCTTCGACAATTGAACGAAAAAGATCTGGTGAGTGATTTGGAATTGTTGCTTTTAGGCACAATTCGTCGAGTTAATGGGAGCTTATATTAGCCTAAACACCTATCCTAAGTTCTGTGTATAAGTTCTCTTACTCGATCTAATATTATTTTACAACTAATGCCTATGTGATATGATATATGACATATGTTGTGGAATCTTTGTATATGATATGAGATTATGTCAGAATATGATATGAGGCTTGCTGGTTTTATGCACACATATGAAATCTATATGATATGAATATTTGAGCATTATGTGAGCACTTGAAAAGTCCATAATAAGTGAATATGAAAATGTTATGAATATGTGTTATATGATAAGTGGATATGAGCATACAATAGTAAGTATATGAGTTTATAACTGGATATGTTGGTGTTGTGACCTTTTGGAACCATTGGATATCATTGTCATATCATAGGATTGCGATTACTCACATATATGTTTATGTTTAGGCGTTGAGGCCCCATTCAACGGGAACCATTGGATAAGGGAATGTTGAGCTTAGCTCCATTCAACATGATATGGTGGTTGTGTGTGGATAGTGTTAGCTATATAATACACTTCATGGGATATGTTAAACTTTTTTGAGTCAATATTGTGTTTGGAGATCCTTTTATCCAATGCATTATGCTTAATACATGTTTTATAGTCACTAAATGTCAATATATCAATATGTATGCTATGAGATATGCTCAATGTAATGTCATGAATGATTGATATAGTATGCTTTCTTTAACCATGGATTATGTCTTTATTTGTGGCTTTCATGAACATTCACTGAGCTTAGTTAATCTCACACTATTTTATGAATATTTTTGCAGAGAAATAGTTGAATACAAGGAGAAGTGAGAAAGTCAAGTGATCCAAATTGTGAAAATATAACACCCCTCACCCAGTTCGGTCACCAGACCCAAGTTATAGGATGCTACAACAACTATCAGAACTTATACACATGCATACACAATTTCAAATAAGAGCAATGACCACCACTATCAACCTTTAGAGATGAAATCATGAATAATTAAACATTTAAATAAATATTAGAAATAGAATTATTCGAGAAATAATGACCATTTTGAAAATTTTTGAAATCTAGCATGAGTATCAATACCAAACAAGCAGATATCGATCTTTATGTGTTAGGTATCGATATTAATGTAAAAATCGATACCATTTTAGTTCTCTACCATTTTTTGGTTAAATCCATTTTATTAATACCTTTGTAGTGGTATCAGTATTTTTATCACATGTATTGATACTTGTTATTGGTTATCGATATAAAATTTGGTTACTGTTAATTTTAGAAAATGTTTTATTCTTATGGTGTCGATATTTTGGCCTTGAGTATCGGTACTTTTACCCAGAATCACAAGTTAAAACATTCTACATGCTCAAAATAACATTCATGCTCATTATACAAGGAATGACTAACTCAATCAAACCTACCAACATCTTTTAACCATTTTTCATACCATATTAACACATATTCGTCAAGCAAACTATAGAATGCATTACTAATATCATTCTCAAATATCAAAATTGTCCACACCTTAAGTCCAAATACGAAATTAATAATCCATAAGTCTAATCCTAAAATAATGATAATAATAAAAATAATAATAGTAACTATAACCCACATTGCCTTTATTTAGAATGTTTAAAAGAATCGCAAAATCGCTTACTCGAAAATTATACATTGCTTA
Organism: Gossypium hirsutum; assembly: GCF_007990345.1. Classification (NCBI taxonomy): domain Eukaryota; kingdom Viridiplantae; phylum Streptophyta; class Magnoliopsida; order Malvales; family Malvaceae; genus Gossypium; species Gossypium hirsutum. The sequence goes on from NC_053446.1 coordinate 23,566,079, forward strand.
GCTCACTTCCTTTATTGCTCTACTCACGCCAAAAGAGCTACTTATTTGAAAGATTTTAATGTAGAGTGTGTGATCTTAAATAAGCTTAGTGAATGTTCAGAATTACCACAAAGCATACACAACATCATAAGTTAAGCAAGAGCATACTAAGACACTTTTACAACTATATATTTATCAATGCAAAATAAAATAATCATGCTTCATTTTCTCACACGGCTAGCATATATTCTCACATGCATTTACACACAACGTAACTCATATATAATTCAAATAATGATAATTTGGAAGCTTGAGATTATAAAACGTAAAAAGTGGACTATATCACCAAACAATGGATAAACATATCTCCATCACACCAATGACTCAAACAGTCTAACATGTCTCATAAGTGTAACACAAAGCTAAACACTCTCTAACACACCAATATGTCCCGATGAATGGAGCTTAGCTTGATATTCCCTTATCCCTCCAACCTGTCCCGGGGCCTCAATGCCCAAATCACAAAACACAAAGGTAACTACTTACAACCCTATGACATGCCAACTACATCCAACAGTTTCAAGATATCACAAGGCCAAAATATCCACAATTATACATATTTAATTACTATTTTAATGTACACAACCTTTATTCATATTCATCAATTTTCATTACAATCTCATAAAAGACACATGCTTATCAGATTCACATTTAATTGCACTTCAAGTGCCACAATAATGCTCATTGAGCTATCATATATTAGAACTCATGCGTGTGCATTAAAATCAGTATATCACATATCACATTAATGTATTTTTACATATTACCTGTTGTAATAACATCGCATATCACAATTCATCTTACTTAAACATAATTTCACAACAAGGTAGCAAGTATAGAAAATACTTACTCTCGAAACTTAGTATAGGGGTTTAGGCTAATCCTAAGCTTCTAATTAACACTATGAATTGTGCATACCAGTAGCAACTCCGGACACTCATCAATCACGCTTCTGCTTACTCGTTGAAAGCTCAAACAAGCTTTTCCTTACCTTTAGACTTGCTCGTAGTGGCTCCCCATTGATCTGTCACTTTGCACATGCAACAAACACATTCCAAACTCATAAAAAATAGCCTTGAACACAACCACACAATAAGGAAAATACAATTCAAACATATTTTTCACTACCAAAAACTAGCTAATTTTGCCGAAATTAAAGTTTCGACATTCTAACCACGTTTCTAATCCTATATTTTGATTTCAAACATCCTAAATATCATTTAATTTCATATCTAAAACATTAATTTTACCTAAATCCATGGTTCCAAAATTTTCAAAAATTCAAGCTTTCAAGAACATGTAAGAGAGGGAAATTGATTGATTCTTAAAAATTTGGTAACGACCTATCAAATAGAGATGGAATACCTTCTAATTAGGTTATAATGAATCAAAAATCACTTTGAAAACACGGTTTTACTCAAGATTTTGAGATTTTTCATTTTTAATCGAAGCTTGCTTTAAAAATAGTAAATCTAAATAAATCATCATACAATCATTTAAAACTCAATTTGAATTAACAACACTCTTTAATTAATCCTAGAAATTAAAAATATTACCTTAATTCGTTGAAAATGATGATCTACAAATCTAATTCAAGATTTGAACTCAAGAAGAATAATGACGAAATTAGGGAAGAAAATGTGATTTTCCTTTGAAATTGGGGGTTATTTTGGTGTTTGGGAGGTTAATAAATCTAAAAGGACACGTCAATTTTGAAGGAACTCTCTGATTTTGGTTTTGGGAAAAATTTGAATGGGTTTAAGTTTAAGAGAGAAGAAGACATGAATGACTCCAAGTAGAAGATCAATTTCCCCAAAATTGGGCAATTTGCCCTTTTGGCCACTCCCAATTTCTCCTATTTTTTCAATTAGGTCCTAACTCAATTAATTTTTTTTTCAAATTAAACCTTAAAATTAAATTTCATTTTAACCTAGTTAATAAAATAAAACCTTATTATGTTACTTTAATACTTTAATTACTTATTTATAACCCTAATTTCTGGTATCTAACTCAAACCCTCGGTTTAATAACTCAATTCTGCTAACCCAATTTTCGAGATGTGACAAAAAATTTTGGCAATGTGGGACTATTCTTGAGGGATTAGACTTTATTATTTCTTTTTATTGTAAATGGACTTTTATGGATTGTTTAAGCACTTTTATATTTGGTTGGGTGACGGTTTGATTGCTTTGGATTGATGTTTTGAATATGCTTGGCATTGGTTGATTTTTTTTATGAGAAATGGTTGCATAAAATTTGGTAAATTGGGATTAAGCATGCTTGAATTATACTCTGAATATTTAAACAAGTTTGAAATGACCAAATGGTATGGAATGAACCTATTTTGCACTTGGAAATGCATAAAAGACAAATTTGGCATGTTGAGTACTAGAATTGAGGAATTGGAAATGCATGTTAACATAGCTAGTTACTTAGGGTGTCAAATTTAGTATTTGAATGTTATAGTGTAATTGAGCATGTTTTGAATCATCTATGTATGTTATATGATATGTTAGACTAGAGAGGGTTGCTCAAATGCATGAGAAGGCATGTTAAGTTGTGTGCCAAAGTGTTATATGCAGGTTTTTGGGTTGTTTTTGCAGAAATTGCAAGTGATGTCGTGACGATGTTGGTATGACGTCACGACGAGGGATCGACATTGGGACACCTTTTTTTGCATTGTCGTGACAAAGGGCATTGTCCAGGGCATGTTGCGACGTGGAGCGTGATGTGACAGACTGAGTGTTTATGACATGTTTTGTTATCTTTGTAATCAAGTCTTCATTTTTATGTTATGTAATTGAATACTTCAAATGCTATGGAATGCATTGAAATTTTGCATGCTTAAGTTGTATACGCTTAATTTCATAAATCTACTTTGATTTTGTAAAAATATTTTTTGTATATTTTGTCTAAGTTAAGATTTGTCCTTAAACCTTTGTTTTAAATTAGTTGAGTTTTATTTATCAGTTTTAACTATTTCTTTCAAATTTTATCCTTAATAAGATGCGTTAAACTATATGTATATTTAATTTGGTGCTTTACGATTGATTTACATGATATACGTCAAATTGTAATTTTACCCCTACTTGATATTTTGATGATTTTGCTAGAAAAGCATGATTTTAAGGTTTATATGTTTGTTTTAATTGTCAATTGGTTGTTATGAATGAATTATTGTGAGGTGTGAAAGGTGGTTTTATGGTGTGATTGGTGTTTAATAAAGAGGTCACGCAAATGGCTAATGTGGCGTTCCAGATTTGGTTCAGTCTATCTTAGCTGGGTTCGGGGCGCCACAGTTACTTTCTCAACGAATAACTTTAAATTTTAGATATAAATCACAATTTTTAAAGTCAAGTCAATTTATGATATTTATAACAATAAATTTTTTCTCGAAATTGTATTTTTGTTTTGGACTAGACGTGTAACAACCCGTTTCCAGTGATGTCAAAATAGTGATTTCGGGACCATAATTTAAATGAGTAGATTATTATTTCACTATTTATGTAATGTTTACAGGAAAATATTAAGGTCGTATTAAAATTTTGTTAAGAAATTTTGATGCTTAATTAGTTAATTAAGTGAAAAGGACTAAATCATAAAAAGTGTAAAAGTTGAGTTCTATTTGCTAAAGGGGTCTAATAACTATAAAATCTTAAACTAAAGGACTTTAATGATAATTATACCAATTAATGAGATAGTGGATGTTTATGGACAAGATTTTAATAAAATTTTAATGACTTCAAAAAGTTAATTTAGTAATTTAGTAATTAAAAAGAAAATTAAGTAAGAAAAGATGAACCAAAGTTGTCATCTTCATCTTTTTGTTATTTTGAAACCCTAGAACTAGCCATTGGAGAAGAGAAAGGTTCGGTCAAGCTTCCAACCTTGCATGGTATGTGATTTTGGTCTCGTTTTTAATGAATTTTATGTTTTTGAGTCCATTTTAGCTTAATTTAGCAAGTCCAAGGGTTAATTTGCAAAAATGTTAAAGGTTGAGGGACTTTCCATGAATTTTTTTGTTAGGTTTCGATTGTATTTAATGAATTATAAATCTTTGTTGAAAAATAAACAAGTTTTGTTAAGTGATTTTTGATGAATTTTGGAAATATGGATTAATTTGTTAAAGGTATAAATTCTACGATTTTATTATGAAATGATGGTAAATATGGGTTGTTTCAAAGTCCCTTGCATCCTTGATTAACATGGACTTAGATTAAAATGGCTAGATTTTAAGTTATAAGCTTAATGACTAAATTATGAAAAGTTAAAATATTAGGGGCAAATTGGTAATTTTGCATAAATATGAAATATGGATTAAATTGAATACTATAAGTATTTAATTAATTGAATTATCTAGTTAGATCAAGATAAACCATGTCCGAACTTAGATCGAGGAAAAACTAAAGCTTCGAATTAGTTCGATCTAACTTTTTGGCCCTAATAATCAAGGTAAGTTCGTAGGAACGGTAATCGTGTTAATGTTATTTAATTTTAATTGTTCCTATATTAGTTTTAATGTAAATGGATCGATATATAAATGTATAAATGCTATGACTAATTGACGGATATTGAGTCCCATTTGAATCTTAAGAATTTTTAGAATATGAATGACATGCCATTAGGGTGCTGGTCTTGAATGTCCTACCGATGGCTGGGGTCCTGCATTTTTTATAGATTCTCCACAACTGGTGTGAACAGCACCGTGTAGCTTACATTTCGACCCACAGCTCGTGTGAGCAGGCCCATTTCACAGCTCGTGTGAACATTGAAGTAAAAGAAATTTTACAGTTATATGTACAGGCACACTTCGTGTGAGCTTTCTTGTGTTTTAAATGTAATTCTAGATGATTCAATAGGAAAGAAAAGGGAATGAAGTGGTAAGTATGCAAATGGATTGAATCATGACTTAATGAAAGGATTGATAAACTAAATGATGTTGTACATATGGAAATTTATATATCTTATAGTTGATTTCATTTATGTTATGGATAGACATACTAACTTGTGAGTTGGTGATGTTGATTAGGCTTTGCTAAGCTTATGGAATTGCTGTTGAATTATGTTTAATCTATATATTGTATTATGGAAATGGTAAGTTATGTTTATCTTTATGTTTATACGAGCTTACTAAGCACTTGTTGCTTACATAGTTTCTTTCCTTTTTTTTATAGATTATCGGAAGCTCAATTAATTTAGAAGCTCGTTGGAGATTTATCACACTATCCAGAAGTCTTTTCGATAATTTTTGAGCATTTTGGCCAAGGTTTATAATTACATGTATAGGTTGTTTTGTAATGGTTTTTAATAAATGTGGTAATGTAAGTTTTGGTAAGTTTAAGTCTTAAAGTTATGCTTGATTTGATGAACTATAGTTCATTAGCTAACCATGTCATTTTGGTCACTTTTAAGTACATGTATATAAGGTTCTTTTGGTATGTTTGCAATGGCTTGATAATGGTCAATTTGTGGTATGTTTTGGTAAGTAATTGATCTAAGTTATAATGCTTGTAATAAGGTAATGTTGACTTATGTTAGCATGTTATGTTTTGGCATATTTGTGGCACCTTTGAATGGCATATTGGTTAGGTAAATTAGGATGCTTGAAATGGTATGCTTATGCAAGTTTGAATGGTGTTTGAACCCCTTGAATGAGTGGATAAATGGTTTAAATAGTTATGCATGAAATATTTTTAAAATGGCTTGATTTTAGGTAAAATTTGGGTTCACACGGCCTGGGACACGGGCCGTCACATGACCGTGTGAGACACACGGCCTAGCGAGTCATCTGAGAATCATTTAGGGTTCAAGTTAGTGAGTTACACAACCTGGCACATGGGCGTGTGAGGCAACTCAGAGAATTACATGGGTGAGGACATGGGCTGGGACACGGTCGTGTGTCCTTTGTTAGAAAGTTACATGGTTTGGGGTGATTCCACACGGCCTTGTGACCCGTGTTTCTTAATTTTTGCAACTTTTTCCTAAACTTTTCGTTTTGCTTCAAACCAATCCCGAATTTCTTCAAAGCTATTTTCAGGGCCTCAAGGGCTCGATTTAGGGACAAAATATATGTGATTGAATGGTTTATGATAAATTTAAATTAATGAATGTCATGGTGTTTAAATATTTCTGATTGTACGGTATTGCTCTGTAACCCTAATTTGGCGACAGAGACGGGTTAGAGGTGTTACAAGACGGATCCTACACATTTCTGACTTTCAACAAAACAACCTTCTCTGCTATTTTTGTACCATGAACTACTTTGAGTGTAGTCTCGAACAAATTGTTATTCTCAGAAAATAAAAATTATTCTAAAAAATAAATTTCTACTACTTTTTGGCAGAATAGAAATATATTAAAGTTGTATATAACTTATTGTGTTTTTTATTCCTACTAGTATCATCTATTTATAGGGAGAGGAAGTGAAATCCTATTTGAATTTGTAGAATGCATTCTAGGAATACTAGAGTTTCTACAAATTCTAGTTGAATTTAATAGAAAAACAATACCTTAGTTGAACTAAGAGAGAGATCGGCGACAACCCTAGCTAAAATACTAGGGTTTTTCGTCCCCTTGTATTCAATATAAAAGGCTTTGAACCTCTCCTGTATTAGGTTCAATTATACGTGCTTCCTAGATTTTTAACCCAACATTTTACAATTTAATTCAACTTAATACATATTTTTTTATTTCTCAAATAGACATTATTTATTAATTTAAATAATTTAATTTTTTTCCATTAATTAATTCTCTCAATCCAATTCTAATTCTGATAAAATCATGGCAAATTTATAGTAAAAGAATCTATGAGAAAATATATTTAATTTCTATCTTCAATAGATTCATAATGACCAATTAATTTAATTCAATTTTCAAACTTTAATTAATTAAATAATAATTTGAAAAACTTAAATTAATTTCAAGTCATTTCCACACTAAGTTGGAAACCAAATTCATTTCTAAATGTAACTCGTTTCTCCAACTTCATCATTTTTATCCATTTTTGTTCATTTGATTCAACATGTAATTTATTTATAGTTTGAATAAGCTAGCGGAGGGACTTATTGGACATAGTTAATTAAGACTCAAATTATTTATAATTAAGTTTCAACTTTCTGTCTATTAATTATAAACTCATTTAGTCATGAAGTCATTCCACTATAGTATCGTGACTAAGCTTTCCCTAATGGCATACCATTACGAAAGCAACTCAATTAGCGCTCGTCCAATGACCTTGTCATGAGTGTGTTACCCTCAGAGGGTATCCTTAATCTCTTTGGAATAAATCTGTTCTCCCAATGCGATCCTATTTTATCTCATGGTAACCATTACATATTCCTTCATGAAAAGTATATTAGTATCAAATAGTAATTAAGTCATTAATCAGAATGACGAACAACCCCTGACCACGTTTATTTTTATCTATCATGCAATACTAATGAGAGGATATCATTTACTCATGAATTCCACTATTGTGAATGATGCTACATATTGCAAAAGTCGTATACCCAATGCACTGGCTTTCGGTTCCTTATCTATTTTAGCTCAATCTTTTTACTTATATCAAAGTATATGAGTCATGTATACATATTCCATCATCTGCTTGGGATTAAGTTATGTCACACTATGAACATCACAAGTGAATAAATCATCAAACAAATTCAAGATCTATTCTACTTGGGTCATGTCCGATATATTGTTAGTCTAGCCAATCACATCTATGTCTTTATCTTCTGAGAGTCATCTGCTCATATGCCTAAGACAAAACATCTCCCCAATTGGACTTGATAAACAATATATTAGTCTTTCAATCAGATTTCTCGTTTCAGATTAGATTAAGGAAATGTTTAGGTTCGCCTACTAATATGAGTTAAACATTAGACAACCAGTAAACTAATATTTTCTTCTATTTTTCTTATTATTTTTATATAAAACAAAAATCATTGAGGATAATATACAAAGGATATTAATGTAATTCATGAATAATTTTATTAACCAATTTGTTCGAAAAAATTACAAATTTACAAACGAATATACTGCAGTTAGGGAACCAGATCCAGTAGTAAGTAGAGCAACTAATTTACATATATTATAATATATTTATCAATTAAGTAAATTAAAATATGTTATCAAATTACGATGGTAAAATATTCAGCATATCAAGCAAAATGCCAGTTTTAGAATCAAAGAACTTAATGAAGCAATAAAATAAAATAAAATTTAGGTTGAGTTGGATTGAGTCCAATTCAAGGTGAGTTTATTTATGTTGGAGTTGAACATGGTGGTAGAACTTCGAATCAGAATTAATGTGGGTAAAAATCTAACTCACTTTACTCAATTGTCATCATCGTATTTAGTAGATGGACACAAAACTCAACAAAGAGGATCGTTACTCCTCCACCATCTTCATTATTCTTATTATTTTTTTAGTATACATGTAACTTTAAGTACTATTTAATATAAACTTTAGATATTGATATTTTGTTTTATATAAAATTCTAACACATAATTTTACTCTATTTTTTTGTCATCATATTTTAATTATTTTTCATATTATTTTTGTGTCATGTATCAATTCATCATATACTTTATATAATTTGTTATAGTTTTTGGGAATACTATAGTTGCTCATGATAAATTTTGTTATAACAAAATTGTTTCTCTACTTGGGTCATCGAATTGGGTCTTAAATATGCTTTCTTTTTACTGAGTTCTGTAACATCTCATTTTCAAGTGGTGTCGAAAATAGTGGTTTCAAGACCATAATTCTGACATTTGAGTCCATAAATATTAATTATTTAATATTTGTGAGGTTAAAGTATTATAAAACAAAAAGGAAAACAAAGGCCACTTTCATCATTTCTGTTCTCTGAACTGAAACTCCATGGTTGAAACTTTGGAACAATCAGACAAGCTTCATTTCTTATGCATGGTATGATTTTCTAGCCCGTTTCTCGTAAAATTAATATTTTGAAATTGTTATAGCTTAATCATCTAGCTTAGAGACTATTTTGAAATAATGTCAAAGATTTGAAAACATTCCATTTATATTTTGAAGCTTTTTAGTTGTTAATGGTTTATTTTGAAGCTTGATGATGAATTTGGATTATTTTGTAAAGTGATTTTGAGTTGTTTTGAGTTTAAGGACTAAAATGATTAAATATTAAATTTTGATTGGTTATTTTGTAAAATTTCATAATTAGAGGTCTGTATAGGGATGGTTAAGAATTTAGCAATATAGATTTAAGGGTTAATTGTGAAAATAAGCTTGTTTCGATTTTAGGGACTAAATTGAATAAAATGTAAAATTTTAGAGTAATTGTGAAAAATATCAATAAATAATTCATATGCATTAAATGGATTATTATAAGTATTTGGGACTGATAATTGAAATAAAAATTATTGTATAGATCAAGAATCAAATGATAATCGTGGAAAAAAGAAAATTATTGATTAATCCTTGACATTTCAATCTGTGTTGTTTAGCTCTAGTAAACTCATAAGGTTTATTTTTGTATAATTTGTAATACTATATTGCCTTGTGAACTGTGGTTCGTTGAATATGTATATATATAATTAAATTGTCACAAATTGGTACCAGGTGAGAAAGTGATTGAATTGTAAAGTATTATACGATTATATGTATCAAGCTCTAATGAACATAGGATAGGATACACTTGGCATGCCAATAGGTTATTTTACACGTTCTGTGAGATTGAATTATGATGAGATGATGATTCTTGATTTGTTATTTTATAATGAATACACCGAAGTCCAGCATTTGTTGTAGATTACCGAGTTATATTTACAGTGATTCTAGCATTTTTGAGGGGGCGGATGCAAGCATAGTGAATATTTCTTCTTTCCACCATCTTGCATCGACTTTTCTTTCTTCTTTTTCTAACCTTTCTTACCCTACCCTTATGTTTCTAGGGGTTCGCACCTTCAATACTTAGGGCTCGCAATGCTTCTTCTTCGTGCTCCTCTCGCTTTGATGCACTTCTTTGCTCTTAAGCATACAGGGCATATATCAACTCTAGAAGAGAGATGTCTGATAGGTCCCTTAAGTCTTCAAGTGAGTAAATTTTAGATTCATACCTCTTAAGAAATGTTGGTATGACCTTCTTAATGACCCTGCTACCTGCGAACTTTTCCCCAAGTAACCTGATGCTATTAACTATAACCATAATCCTATCTGCGTATTGCTTCACTATTTCAACCACCTTCATCTTACAAATTCTTGAAATCTCTCCTAAGATTAATGTGTTGTTGTTGCTTCGTCTTGTCCGAACCTTGAAACTCCCCCCTTAGCTTACTCCAAGCTTCTTTTTGGAGTCTTACAAGCCAGAATACATGTGAATATTACATCCGAGACATCATTTTGAATGCAGGACATTGTCTACTATCTTTTAGCTTGCTCGTCACTATGATGCTTGATTTGTGCGATTGTAGCATTGTCCCTTAATGGTGCGAGCTTGATATCAATATTCACAACCTCCTACAAGTCATAAGCTTGCAAATAGGTCTTCATCTTAACAACTTGTATATGATAGTTTTCACCATTGAAAATGAACGGTGCAGGTGGAGAAAAAGCCATGTTTAATCGAGAAAGAAACAACAGCGACCCTTAAGAACAGAAGCTTTGATACCAAAGGTTAGAATTTCAATGTTAAGAAGGAAAAAATTGCAGAAAAGAAACGAGAAATTTAGCAACAAATTTATCTACTAAAGTTTAATAAACTGCACTCTTATTATTAAACAATAAAATAGAGGTATTTATAACAAGAGAAACTCCTAATTTTGGAAAGAAATAACAAAGATTTTATATTAATAAACATCAAATATATTACGCTAATAAATACTCAATCTCCTAAACAATCTGAAAAACATATTCTGAAAACATAACTTGCATGCAAGTTCTTCTAAATCCAATTGCTCTGCAACTTCATGCTTCAGACTGCTTGTATCTTTACCGTGACCCTAGTTCGCATTCTAATTCTAGTTCGCCAAAGTAATGAGTTCCCCACTTACTATTCATTTGCGGTAGCTCGCCACTTACTGTGAGTTTGCCAATCTTAGAGAGTTTGTCAAATCTGCATGTAGCATAAATGGTCATCTCGCAACACTTTCCTGGTTTGGCCAAAATAATCATAACTCGTTCTATGTTTATACAACTCATGAAATGACACAGAAATATATGCACGTTCTAACACTTGTTCGAACAAACTTGAAACAGTCAAATGTTCCAACAATGACTAAACATGTGTCAAAATGTAATTGAATAGAACTGTTTTCTTTTAATTAAGAATATATTTACATATATCTTCAATAGAGAAAGAGATTTGCAATCTTGTAGATAATGGTTTCATAGATTAATCTAGAATTACCAGCTCAGAACTTACATGTAAGTTTGAGTGATACTAATGCGAACATTACATTTATAGTTCTGATGAAACAAAAATAAATTTATCAAACTAAAATTTACCAGCAAAATCGCATACTTTCCACCATATTGCTTCCAAAAATCGGAAGTACAAGATCCTCCATCGTTTGCTGATCACCAATGGCCCCAATACACACCAAAAACCAGTAACAAATCCTAGTGGCATGCTTATGTAGAACCAATTTGTCTCTTGTCCCTTACTGATTTCTTTAGCTTCGTTTCTGACATCAAGTTCTTTACCACTTCCTCTACAGCCCCTTAATGGAGATCCACAAAGATGGTTACCAGCATAACATGATTCATTGAAGCCCTGAAGCTGACTGCTTGTGGGTATTATGCCAGTCAATTTGTTAAAGGACAAGTTCAAGTGGCTCAAAAACGTCATACTTGACATGCTTTCAGGAATTGAACTAGAGAGCTGATTTTGAGATAGATCAAGAGATTCTAATGATTTCATACTGCCAATGCTTTCAGGGATCTTTCCAGTTAAGTGATTTCGAGACAAGTTCAGTGTTTGCAAACCTTGGAGGCTCGTCACTTCTTTGGGGATCTCTCCTGACAAATTGTTACAAGAGAAATCAACAAGTCTAACCAAGTTGAGAGTTTTGTCAAATACAAGTACTTGGTCTTTCGTCACAATTGATGCGGATTCCAAAGTAGGTGGTCCGTTGTAGCCTATATATTCTATGATGTTGTCCCTAGAACCATTCCCTCTAACCATAGCACTGAAGTTGCTCATACATCTTGGCATGCTCCCAAAGAGATTGTTTTCAGCGAGGTCCAAAATTTGGAGAGAACTAAGAGCACATAAATGGTCCGGTATGTTACCTCCAAATTTGTTTGATCGAAGAATTAGAATTATTAGACTCGTAAGATCCTGGCCTAGCCATCTTGGAATGTTGCCATCTAGTTCATTCTTTCCAAGGTTAATTGCAAGCAAATTTGTGCAATTTTTTAGTGACAAAGGGATTTCTCCATGAAGATTGTTGTTGTGAAGATTTAGTGATTGAAGTTCTGACAAAGTTCCCATGGAGCTTGGAATTTTACCAGTGAATCTGTTGCCATCTAACCGCAAGACTTGCAAAGATTGCCACTTGATCCAACAATCGGGTATCTCTCCAGATAAAAGATTGTTAGCAATACTAAGAAAACCTGTTGAGAAGGTACCACTCCACTGATGGCACAGAAAATGGAAAAGAGATCCCGAGAAATAATTATTGGAAAGGTCTATCATGTACTGATGGGGACCCATTGGGATTTGAGGCAATGGACCGCTAAAATTATTGAAACTAAGGTCGACAAGAGGGAAAATATCAGGACCACCAGGTAGATACGGAATCTGGCCAGAAATTTGGTTTCTAGAGAGATTTACATGTTTGAATTGGGTTGACAGTCCCCAAAACCACCTAGGAATGACGTCTGAAATTCTTGAATTTGAGATGTCTAGGTATTCTAGATGTTTTTGAGAACGAAGCCACAAGGGAAAAGATGGCCCTATTTGCCATGATCCTAAATCCAAATAAAGAATTTGGAAAGGGGGAACCCAGTTAGGATTGACTCTTAAAACCAATGAGTTACCCGATCCATAAAAATACTTCAATTTGGTATGATTAGCAAAATGTTTATCGGAAACAACACCCTCCAACAAATTGTTGAAAATAGAGACCCTTTCCAAATTTGCAAGCTGTCCCAAAGAAATGGAAATAGGACCAGAGATTGAATTGTCATGCAAACAAAGTTCTTTTAAATTTTTAAGTTGCCAATAAGGGATTGGAATAGGACCAGAGATTAAATTATTAGACAGATTAAGTATTGTTAAATTTTTAAAATGTCCAACTTGATCGGACAGTTGACCAGAAAGTTGGCAACTAGCCAAGTCCAAAGATTCCAGTCTAGGAGAAGAGCATCCCGATAAAATCTCTAAGATGCGAGATATGTCTTGATTCAATCTCATACCTGACAGATAGATTGACCTCAACTTACAAAGCTTTCCCATGGCTCTCGGAAGCTTTCCTTGGAGTTGATTCACTGACAAGTCAAGCTCATTAAGAGAAGTCAGATTGCCAATGGCACTAGAAATGTCGCCATGCAGTTGATTCCCAAGAAGTCTGAGAACCTGAAGAGAGCTGAAACTGTACAGCCAATCTGGTATTGAAGAATTTAAATAACTGGATGAAAGATCGAGATGTGTAAGAGAAGTCATGTTCCGAAGGAAATCAGGGATGGGTCCAAGAAAATAATTTCCTGCAAGATCGAGAAAAACTAGGGACTTAAGGTTGGACACCCACCCAACATCCATTTGATTTGTGAAATGGTTAAGGGAAAGGTCAAGGACGGCAAGAGATGACAAATTAACATTTAGCAATGAAGGGCCAGGAAGAAGCTGACAGGCTGACAAATGCAATTCATCCAAAGAAGGGAGTATTGTGTTTATCAGTTGCAACCAGTTGGAAGCTCTGCTAAGGTTCACCCAACTCAAATTAAGGTGTTTGAGTAAGGAAAGACCAGACAACCATTGGAGATTCTCAACATACAATAACCTATTGTCTCCAAGCTTGAGAGTTTCAAGATTTGAGAGATTCCCAAGTTGGTAAGGCAAGAGGCCTTCAAATACATTGTTGCTTAAATCCAAGTATCTTAAATGCTTCAATTTTGACAAACAAGGGTTTATCTTACCTATTAGCATTGACATTCCATAAGATTCGAGGTCAGTATGTCCATCCCAAGTAGGAACCGAAAGGTTGAGAGAGAGGACGTGGGCAGTCCTTTTGTCACAGACAACTCCAATCCACCTGCAACAATCTGGCTGATGATGAGGATCCCATGATGCAAGTCGATTTGCAGCATCTATTAGGCCTTTTTTGAAGTTCAGAAGTGCTTGTTTTTCATTTTCAGGACAAGCAGTGTTAGAGCTCATTTCATTGCTGAGGTTAACGTCAGCTTTTGCGAGAAGGATGAGAAGAAGAATGATGATGATAGCCATAGTTTATTTAAAACTTGGTATAGAAAGGAATTGCATAGGAAAATAAGGATGGGCTTCTATTTATAGATACAATGTGGTCCATTTTAATTAACTGTTACAAAGTCTACTCAATTCCACGGGGACGAAATAAAGAATTATAAAATGCGGAAATCGAATGGAAAACGGAATCACGTCTATAAAGTCTGCTCAATTCCACAACTACCCAATAAAATAATTGTAATATGGGGAATTAGGTGATAAAAAAGCGTCTCTCAAATCTTTGGCCTGCAATCAACAGGAGACCAGCAGCAGTTCAGCACAACACCAGCAGCAACTCGACTTGAAGTGCAGCATTGGAGCTGAACTTTGTTCCTATGTAACTTTATTTTGTTTACTTGTAATTTGTTCACAAAGTTAATAGGATTAGTTCATAATTTGAGTTGATGTAATTCAAGTTAATATTAGTTATGTATTAGTGGGAGCAGTTAAGTGTATATTTTTCAAATTTTGAATAAAAATTAAGGGTGAATGTTTCAGTTATCATTCTTGCAAAGTTCCTTTCTGTTTTTGCTTTGGTTCTTCTGTCTTGTTTTGTTTTGTTTCCTCGTCTTTGTTTGCTGCCAAAGTTCCAACAAAGTATCTATGTGCGTAATATATAATTTTATTTTTTTTCACATACTTGCGTTCCAAATATATAATTAAATAACTAAAAAATAACATAAATACGTGTAATTTCAAAATAAAAAAAATTTTAATGCCTTTCTCACCCTTTTTTCTTCAATACTGGTAATTTTTTGACAGAAGATAATATATAGAGCGGCTTTTTTTTATAGGAAATTATTATTTTATTTTTGTATATGTAATGTATTAAAAGGGTAAAAGTATAATAATGTAATATAGAAAAATTTATATATTTTGTTTAAATATTTTTTGAAGACTCGTGTTTAAACATTTATTTGACTTAAAAAAATGAAAATATATATTAATAAGTAGTAAAAGTTAAATTGAAGCAGAGTAGAGTTCGGTGGGAATGCATGTTGGATATATCCATGGAGGTGGTAATGGTTTTCAAGATTATACATTCATACTAGAGCGAGGTAAGTGGTGGAGCAAAGCATGCCAATTGTGAAGTAATGGCAGATTTTGAAATATTCGCTCTCACCCCGCTCTATTGTCATCCCTAATTGAAGGGTGTTAAACTAACAAAACTATATGTCTTACTAAAATTGGTTAGTATCTACACGACTAATAAAATATTATTTTTTTAAAAACTAAAATTAAATTTACTAAAAAATTAAAATAAAATTTGAAAAATAAAGATAATAAAAATATAGTTGACAAATTTTCATATTTGATTTATGGGTTTAAGCATAAATGTAAAGATAACTTTAATATTTTTTTAATAAATTGGTTATAGTTATCGATGACGCGCTTAACAATTAATCTCTTCTTACCTTTTCAATAATCAAGACAACAACCCTATAACGAAACGCTTAGGATTTAATTTATTAATAGTGTGAAAAACTAAAAAGACCCAATTCTAACCAATAAATACGCCGGTTTGCTTTAAACACCCACACAATTGAGTTTTTTTAGAGCATATTACATATCCACATAACAATAAAATGCATATTTTGATATACTCAACCATACTATCATCGTAAGTATTAGAATGGTCAAACAATTATGACTTTAATAATTTTAATTGACAATGCAAATATTTTAAACTATCCCATATAAATTTATATTCAACAAACTTAAATATTTACAATTTAAACAAAAGATTTGTACATACCCAACAAAAAAAGAACACTAATTCAAAGAAATACACAAAAGTAAGATTATGAAAATTGTTGTCTCTCTAAGTCTTAAAGTCCCCATTTATAAGACTAAATCCCTAAATAAATAAAAGCTTTCAAAAAATTCCTAAATAAAATAATATACAATATCTTAAAAACAAATATAAATATAACTAAAATAGAATATAAAAGGAGAAAAGTTCTAATTAAATAAACAAGCTTCTAATGTTACACATATGTTGCATGTGATTTTACATGTTTAATATTTAATTAGTTTTTATAAATATTATATTTAATTTTTTAAATATTTTATTTTTAAATACATTAATTAATGTAAATTAATATTTTTTATTTGAATTATTAATACAATTAAATATATATTAACTTATCAATTCACATATTATAATTAAAATTTTCCAAATAATAATTAAAGCATTTTTAGCATATTCTTTTGAAACAGGCCGTTTTGGTTTTATTTGAAGGTAAATGGGCCGAATACAAATCCTAAAAGCATAAATAGAATCCTAGAAAACAAACACGTGACAAAATCCCTAATCCAACTGAGAAAACTAAAGCGGAAATGAAAAGACACTATGGTGCTTGATTTATGCGACTGTAGCATTGTCCTTTAATGGCGCGAGTTGATATTAGTATTCACAACCTCCCACAAGTCATAAGCTTGTAGATAGGTTTTCATCTTAACATGTAATATCCCGAAAATTACTATAGTAAGAAAGTAAGATAATATCCTTGATATAGTAAAATAAGGAAATAAAGTGATAAAAAGGGTAATATTGAGTTTATGTCAACATTGGGAAGTATATTATGACATATTAATTCAAGAAAGGATTAAATTGTAAAAGTGAGAAAAGTTTTGTTGCCCAAGAGTAAATACTCAAAATTTGACGGGTTAAAGTGTAAATATGAAAAAGTTGAAGGACCAATAGTGTAGATATTTTAAGGGTGGAATAATCTAGAAACTAAGAAAAATGGATGAATTAGGACCAAATTGAAAAGGTGAAGATTTTTGAGGGACTAAATTGCAATTTTACCAAATTAAGTGATGACTCAAGGATAGAATTTCAAAAGATTATAAAGAGCAAAATGGTCAAATAGAGAGAGAGAATACTAGAAGGTAATGATGATGTTTGTGATATTTTTAATTATTTAATTAGATAAATATTATTTAATTAATATTTTATTAAGATTTTTAGTATTATTTTATTATTAAATGATTAATATAAAAGGTCCATGCAACCAACGTTAGAAGAGAAGAGAAGAAAGAAAATTTTGCTTTCTTTACAATTTGATCATTTCACCAAAAATTCACTATTTTCACCTAGAAATCAAAAGAATTTTCATAGCTTCCAAGAGAGAAAAATAATAAGAAGATAATGGGGAGCTAGAATGTCAAGTTAGATTCAAGAAATAGAAGCTGCAGGAGAGAGAAAATCAAGTTAAAGATTGAAATCAATATCACAAGGTAAGAACATCAAGATTTCAATATATTTTTAAGTTTGTTATTGTTGAAAAAGCATGGAAATGATGTTATAGTAGAGTTTTTTTAAATAAAGTCTTATGTTTTTGATATATTAGTGAAGGGAAATAAGTGAAAATGATGGGAAATATTATAGAGAAAGGGAATAAGGGAGTTATAAACTTAGTAATCAACATCTTGCACTAAAATAATTTTGGACAGCGGCAGTAGGTTAACTTTAAAAAATCACCATAAATTGTGGAAATTGAATTAGAGGATGAAAAAATTTTGGAATTAAATCTTATTAAGTATAGTTTCTCATAGAAGAAACGGTGTAAGTAATGGAATTGTAAATCATGAGATGTAATAAATTTTGTGAGAAAAGGTCAAAATGAATTTGGGTTCCCCTGTTCTGACTTTGGAAAATCATACAAAATTGAATAAAAATAATTAGAGGCTTAAATTTATATGTTTAAAATCCTTAATGAGCCTATTTTCAATAGAAATAAACAAAAACATCATCCAAATTCTTTACAAAGAGATAATTAATTTTTAGTGAAGATGGGTCGGAACTGTAAAATAGTGAAACAGGGGAAATTTTAAAGAATAAACTGTACTTATTGGCTAAACCAAAAATTCTAAAAATTTTATGGTAAGAATATAGTGAGTCTAGTTTCATAGGAATTTATCAGGTCTTAATTTGGAGTTCCGTAGCTCAAGATATAAATAATTTATTGACTATGACTCAAGTGGACAACTTTGAATTAATATATAAATAGATGGTGGAATTATAGATAATGTTACATATAAGTATATTATACATTAAGGATGTGGAATGGAGAGGAGGAGGAGGAAAATAAATGATTATTCAACTAGCATGAGTTTTCATTGAAAATGGTCAATTTGCATGTTTTAGGTTCAAGGACTAAATTGAATAAAAGTAATATTTTAAGGGTAAATTGGTAAAAATGTCAAAAAGTGACCAAATTGCATGAAATGAATTGTTTTATTATTTAAATTAATAAATTGAATGAAATATTAATTTAGATCAAGATTGGGTGGAAATTCGAGGAAAATAGAAAATTACCAAAATATCCTTGAATTTTGGTATTTCTGCAATTTAGTCTGGTAGGTTCGTGTAATTTGAATTTTATTCTTAAATGCTTGAAATGTATGTTATTGATGTGAATTTGATTTGAATGTTCATTGTATGAAAATTGATGAAACATTGATATATTTGATAAAAAGGGGAATAATGCATTGAATGGATGTATGAATGTTTATCACACTATCCATTAATTCTATCAGTAATTTTGGATGTTTTGATTCTGGTTATATTGACATGTATGAGTTAAATTGGCCAACGTTAGCTCATTAATGTTTTGATTTTGATTGATTTTAAATATGAATGCTTGATGAAATGAAATATCTGTAAATTAATTTATAAACTCCGGTAATGCTCTATAACCCTATTCTGGAGATGGATATGGGTTAGGGGTGTTACATAACAACCTAGTTTTCACCATTGAAAATGAACGGTGAAGATGGAGAAAAAGCCATGTTTGATCAAGAAAGAAACAACAATGACCCTTAAGAACAGAAGCTTTGATACCAATTGTAAGAATTTTGACGTTAAGAAGGAAATTAAAAATTGCAGAAAAGAAACGAGAAATTTAGCAACAAATTTATCTGCTAAAGTTTAATATATTGCACTCTTATTATTGAACAATAAAATAGAGGTATTTATAAAAAGAAAAACTCCTAATTAATTATGGAAAGAAATAACAAAGATTTTATACAAATAAACATCAAATATATTATACTAATAAATACTAAAACTTCAAAAAAAATCTGGAAAACATATTCTGAAAACATAACTTCCATGCAAGTTCTTTTAAATCCAGTTGCTCTGTAGCTTGATGCTTCAGACTGCTTGTATCTTTACTGTGACCCCAGTTCACATTCTAATTCTAGTTCGCCAAAGTAACGAGTTCCCCACTTACTATTCATTTGAGGTAGCTCGCCACTTATTGTGAGTTTACCAATCTTAGAGGATTTGTCAAATGTGCATGTTGCATAAATGGTCATCTCGCAACACTTTCCTGGTTTGGCCAAAATAATCATAACCCGTTCTAAAGCCTGTTTAAACAACTCATGAAATGATAGAGAAATATCTGCACGTTCTAACACTCGTTCGAACAAACTATGAAACAGTCAAATGTTCCAACAAGGACTAAACATGTGTCAAAAAGTAATTGAATAGAACTGTTTTCTTTTAATTAAGAATATATTTACACATATCTTCAATAGAAAACGAGATTTGCAATCTTGTAGATAATGGTTTCATAGATTAATCTAGAATTACTGCTCATAACTTACATGTAAGTTTGAGTGATACTAATGCGAACATTACATTTATAGTTCTGATGAAACAAAAATAAATATATAAAACTCAAATTTACCAGCAAAATCGCATACTTTCCACCACATTGCTTCCAGAAATCGGAAGTACAAGATCCTCCACCGTTTGCTGATCACCAATGGCCCCAATACACACCAAAAACCAGTAACAAATCCTAGTGGCATGCTTATGTAGAACCAATTTATCTCTTGTCCTTACTGATTTCTTTAGCTTCGCTTCTGACATCAGGTTCTTTACCACTTCCTTTACAGCCCTTTAATGGAGATCCACAAAGATGGTTACCAGCATAACTTGATTCATGGAAGCCCTGAAGCTGACTGCTTGTGGGTATTGTTGGATTCTAACTTAGCAAACAAAGTTTGAAAACAACTTAGATGAATGTTTTTGTTGTTTGAAAGCTTAAACGGGAGCAAGAACAAGCAAAAGATGAATGAGCAAAGTGTTTTTTCTCATTACCCGAATAAGTGCATGGTTACAAACATAAATAGAACAAAGTTACATAGAAAGAAAACACAGCTTGCTTGTGCAAGTAACTAAAGGTTTACATCAACAAAATGACAACCTAATTTGACTACTAAATCAGCTAAGCACACATTTTAACCTTAGCTGATCAAAGCATACAATGATTACACCATAGACTAACAAAAGTCAACTAGAAGAACAAGGCTTGTCGAATTGCACAACGGATTCCAACATGCTTCAGCCGAGTTTCTGGTTTCATGCATGCAACGTAAGTTTGCATGGATTCTTCAACTTGCTGCTGTCGTTGCCACCTTTTAAACACTCCTCCTTGGCTACAAAGCAGCAAACTCCGATTTTCTTCTTCAAATATTCAAACCTTGAAGCAGCCAATGGTTTGGTTAATAGATCAGCAAGTTGATCTTTTGAGCAGCAGTGAACTAAGCTTATCTCCTTGGACATTTCAGCTTCTCTCACAAAATGATATCTAATTTTAAAATGCTTGGTCTTACCATGAAAAACCGGATTTTTGGCAATGGCTACAGCCGATTGGTTGTCCACCTTAATCACAGTGGCCTCCTTTGGATCAGCATTCAGATCACACAATATTTTCCTAAGCCAAATGGCTTGATTTACAGCAGAAGCAGCTGCGATGTATTCTGCCTCAGCAGTGGATTGAGCCACTGTCTGTTGCTTCTTCGAGCTCCAGCAGAAGACACTTGAGCCAAGGGTGAAGAAGTAGCCTGATGTGCTCTTCATGTCATCAACAGAACCAGCCCAATCACTGTCTGAATATCCCACTAGTCTCAGCTCCTCAGCCCTTTCAAACTTCACTCCACAACTCAGAGTCCCTTTGACATACCTTAGGACTCTTTTTGCTGCTTTAAAATGTGCAACTGTGCAGCAATGCATGAATCTCGATAGAAGACCAACAGCATGCATGATGTCTGGTCTAGTTGCAGTCAAATAGAGCAGGCAGCCAATCAAGCTTCTGTAATTCTTTTCATCCACTCGATCTTCATCTCCTAGGCTGGTGACTTTTTCTCCTAAAGCCACAGGAGTGCTAGCAGGCTTGCAGTTTGTCATGCAAAACCTGCTCAAAACCTTCGATGCGAATGCCTTCTGGCCTATGAAAATACCTTGTTCATTTTGTTTCACTTCCATGCCAAGGAAGTACGTCATTAATCCAAGGTCAGTCATCTCAAACACAGTTTGCATTTACTTCTTAAAGGTTTCAATTTCCTCCCTTTTGCAGCCAGTGACTAGTAAATCATCAACATACAATGAAACAATTAGCAAAGTTTTATTACCTTCCTTCTTAACATACAGAGTAGGCTCACTGGTGCTCTTTGTGAACCCGAGCCTTGTCAGGTAGGTATCCATTCGATCGTACCAGGCCCTTGGAGCTTGCTTGAGACCATACAGGGCCTTTTTGAGCTTGTAGACCTTCTCTTCTTCTCCTTGAACTTCAAAGCCTTCAGGTTGATCTATGAAGATTTCCTCCATGAGAAATCCATTTAAAAAGGCTGATTTGACATCCAGTTGATGCACCTGCCACTGTTTCTGGGCTGCTAAGGCAAACAACATTCTTATACTGTCCAGCCTTGCAACAGGAGCAAATGTTTCAAAGAAATCGACTCCCTGCTGTTGGCTATACCCTTTCACAACTAATCTGGCTTTGTGTCTGTTCAGTGATCCATCTGCATTATTCTTGATCTTGAACACCCATTTAACTCCAATGATCTTCCTATCTTCTGGTCTATCAACCAGCTCCCAGGTTTCATTCTTTTGAATCATCCTTAGTTCAGCTTCCATAGCCTCTTGCCAGTATTTCTCTTTCGAGGCTTCAGCATAGGAGGATGGCTCAACCATGGTCACAGCATATCTTTCATAGATGTCTGCCAATGTTCTGGTGCCCCTAACAAGCATATCATCAAAATCATCCATAGCTTCATTTTCAACTTCAGCATGTTGGTGATCAAGGTCCTGCAAGTCTTCTTCAGTTAAGCTTGCATCTGTCCCATTCCACTTCCAACAGCTTCCTTCATTGAACTTGACATCTCTACTTACAATAACCTTTTTTGTTGATGGATCAAAGATCCTATAACCCTTCTTCACACTGCTGTAGCCTACAAATACCCCTGGCACAGACTTTCTTTCCAGCTTGGTTCTCTTCTCTGCTGGCACAAGTGCATAGCATAAGCACCCAAACACTTTCAAGTGTGACACGATTGGTTTCTGCCCGAACTAGGCCTCAAAGGGTGTTTTACCTATGACTGCTTTAGTTGGTAGTCTATTTAGTAAGTAGACAGATGTGTTTACTGCCTCAGCCCAGAAGTTGTTTGGCATTTTGGCCTCAAACAGTAGGCATCTGGCCATATCAAGAACAGTCCTGTTTTTCCTCTCACAAACACCATTTTGCTGTGGTGTGTAGACAGTGGTCAGTTGGTGTAGGATGCCAGCATCATCACAAATCTTCTGGAACCTCTGAGACACATACTCGGCTCCATTGTCTGACCTTAGGCTCTTGAGTTTGCTGTTGGCTTGGTTTTCAGCCAAAGCCTTGAACTTGCGAAAGAAGTCAGTGACATCTGACTTTTGTTTCAAGAAGGTTACCCAACAAAACCTGGTGCAGTCATCAATGAACAAGGCAAAATACTTGCAGCCATTTAGTGAGCTGGTCTTCATAGGTCCACAGATGTCAGTGTGAACCAACTGAAGTTTCTCTTGGGCTCTCCATGCCTTGTTGACTGGAAAGGGCAGTCTGGTTAGCTTGCCAAGCTGACAGACTTCACACACCTCTTTGTTTGGCTCGAACTTAACCATATCTTCAACCAAATTCAGTTTTTGCATTTGCCCGAGTGAGTTGTAGTTCACATGCCCCATTCTTTTGTGCCACAAACTTGCCTCATCAGTCTGAGCTGCATATGCTCTTGCTTGCAACTGATTTACATCCACATTGAAGGTTCTATCTTGCATAGCTACTTTTGCCAACACCTGGTCAGTAGCATCTTTGATTGTGCAGATTTTGCCTTCAAACAGGAGAGAGTACCCTTTCTCCAGTAGCTGACCAACACTTAACAAATTTTGGTCAATGTCAGGTACATAAAGAACTTCTGAAATGGTTTTAATACCTGACTTGGTGCAAATCACTGCTTTGCCTTTGCCTTTAGCCTTAAGAAGCTCACCATTTCCAATTCTAACATTGGATTCAAATGAGGTGTCAAGCTCCTTGAACATGCTTTCCTCTGAGGCCATATGATGAGTGCATCCACTATCGATCAGCCAAATCTTGCTGACTTTGCTTGAGCTTGCAAAGCAGGAGGCTGTGAAGACATGTTCTTCCTGTGCCTCGATGTCTTCAGCTACTTGAGCCTGATTATGATTCTGTGACTGAGCTTTTGGTTTGTTCTTACACACTTTCTCAATGTGACCAAGCTGTTTGCAGCCTCTACACTGAATGTCAGGCCTGTACCAGCAATATTTCTCAAGGTGAGTTGTTCTTTTGCAATGAGCACAGGGTGGAAACTTCTTCTTGGCAGCTTCCTTCTTTCCTCTTTCTTTCTTTTCTGACATAGGCTTCTTGCCTTTGTGATTCGAGCTGAAGCTTGAGCTCTCTCTACTCCTAGCTTGAAAAGCTCCCTCAGAATACTCCTCCATTCTGTTTGCTCTTCTTTGCTCTTGAGCATAGAGAGCATTTATCAATTCTGTCAAGGGAATGGCAGATAAGTCCCTCGAATCCTCCAGGGAAGAAATCTTGGATTCATACTTCTCTGGCAAGGTTGTTATGATTTTCTCCACTACCCTCTGATCACCAAAGTCATCTCCAAGCAGTCTTATGTTGTTGACAGTAGACATTATTCTGTCAGCATACTGCTTGATGGTTTCTGAGTCTTTCATTCTCAGATTCTCAAAGTCCCTTCTCAAGTTAATGAGTTGTTGCTGCCTGGTTTTGTCTGAGCCTTGAAACTCTTCCTTGAGTTTGTCCCAGGCCTCCTTTGGTGTGTCGCAGGCCATTATCCTTGTGAAGATAGCATCTGAAACTCCACTTTGAAGGCATGACATAGCCTTGTACTTCTTTGCACCGTCTTCATTATACTGCCTTATCTGAGCTATCGTGGGATTAGCTCTTAAGGGTGGTGGTTCAGTGTCATTTTGGACAACATTCCACAGGTCATGTGCCTGTAGATATGTTTTCATTTTGACAGCCCATATATTGTAGCTTTCACCAGCAAACACGGGTGGAGGTGGTGGTGAGAAGCTCATCTTCACGCAGCTTCCAAAACTCTGAGCAACAAAGATAGTTCCTGCTTCTTTTCTTTCAAACACACAGCACACAACAAGAGGCCCTCAAAGACAACAGGCTCTCGATACCATTTGTTGGATTCTAACTTAGCAAACAAAGTTTGAAAACAACTTAGATGAATGTTTTTGTTGTTTGAAAGCTTAAACGGGAGCAAGAACAAGCAAAAGATGAATGAGCAAAGTGTTTTTTCTCATTACCCAAATAAGTGCATGGTTACAAACATAAATAGAACAAAGTTACATAGAAAGAAAACACAGCTTGCTTGTGCAAGTAACTAAAGGTTTACATCAACAAAATGACAACCTAATTTGACTACTAAATCAGCTAAGCACACATTTTAACCTTAGCTGATCAAAGCATACAATGATTACACCATAGACTAACAAAAGTCAACTAGAAGAACAAGGCTTGTCGAATTGCACAACGGATTCCAACATGCTTCAGCCGAGTTTCTGGTTTCATGCATGCAACGTAAGTTTGCATGGATTCTTCAACTTGCTGCTGTCGTTGCCACCTTTTAAACACAACTGTCCGATCAAGTTGGACATTTTAAAAATTTAACAACACTTTATCTGTCTAATAATTCAATCTCTGGTCCTATTCCAATCCCTTTTTGGCAACTTAAAAATCTAAAAGAACTTTTTTTGGATGACAATTCAATCTCTGGTCCTATTTCAATTTCTTTGGGACAGCTTGCAAATTTGGAATGGCTCTACATTTTCAACAATTTGTTGGAGGGTGTTGTTTCCGAAAAACATTTTGCTAATCATACCAAATTGAAGTATTTTTATGGATCGGGCAATTCATTAGTTTTGAGAGCCAATCCTAATTGGGTTCCTCCCTTCCAAATTCTTGATTTGGATTTAGGATCATGGCAAATAGGGCCATCTTTTCCCTTGTGGCTTCGTTCTCAAAAACATCTAGAATATCTAGATATCTCAAATTCAAGAATTTCAGACGTCATTCCTAGGTGGTTTTGGGGACTGTCAACCCAATTTAGAGATGTAAATCTCTCTAGAAACCAAATTTCTGGCCAGATTCCGTATCTACCTAATGGTCCTAATATTTTCACTTTTGTCGACCTTAGTTTCAATAATTTTAGCGGTCCATTGCCTCAAATCTCAATGGGTTCCAATCAGTACATGATAGACCTTTCCAATAATTATTTCTCGGGATCTCTTTTCCATTTTCTGTGCTATCAGTTGAATGGTACCATCACAACAAGTTTTCTTGGTATTGCTAACAATCTTTTATCTGGAGAGATACCCGATTGTTGGATCAAGTGGCAATCTTTCCAAGTCTTGCGGTTAGATGGCAACAGATTCACTGGTAAAATTCCAAGCTCCATGGGAACTTTGTCAGAACTTCAATCACTAAATCTTCACAACAACAAGCTTCATGGAGAAATCCCTTTGTCACTGAAAAATTGCACAAAGTTGCTTGCAATTAACCTTGGAAAGAATGAACTAGATGGCAACATTCCAAGATGGCTAGGCCAGGATCTTTCGAATCTAATAATTCTAATTCTTCGATCAAACAAATTTGGAGGTAACATACCGGACCATTTATGTGCTCTTAGTTCTCTCCAAATTTTGGACCTTGCTGAAAACAATCTCTTTGGGAGCATGCCAAGATGTATGAGCAACTTCAGTGCTATGGTTAGAGGGAATGGTTCTAGGGACAACATCATAGAATATAGAGGCCTTAACGGACCATCTACTTTGGAATCTGCATCAATTGTGACGAAAGACCAATTACTTGTATATGACAAAACTCTCAACTTGGTTAGACTTGTTGATTTCTCTTGTAACAATTTGTCAGGAGAGATCCCCAAAGAAGTAACGAGCCTCCAAGGTTTGCAAACAATGAACTTGTCTCGAAATCACTTAACTGGAAAGATCCCTGAAAGCATTGGCAGTATGAAATCATTAGAATCTCTTGATCTATCTCAAAATCAGCTCTCTAGTTCAATTCCTGAAAGCATGTCAAGTATGACGTTTTTGAGCCACTTGAACTTGTCCTTTAACAAATTGACTGGCATAATACCTGTTTAAAAGGTGGCAACGACAGCAGCAAGTTGAAGAATCCATGCAAACTTACGTTGTATGCATGAAACCAGAAACTCGGCTGAAGCATGTTGGAATCCGTTGTGCAATTCGACAAGCCTTGTTCTTCTAGTTGACTTTTGTTAGTCTATGGTGTAATCATTGTATGCTTTGATCAGCTAAGGTTAAAATGTGTGCTTAACTGATTTAGTAGTCAAATTAGGTTGTCATTTTGTTGATGTAAACCTTTAGTTACTTGTACAAGCAAGCTGTGTTTTCTTTCTATGTAACTTTGTTCTATTTATGTTTGTAACCATGCACTTATTCGGGTAATGAGAAAAAACACTTTGCTCATTCATCTTTTGCTTGTTCTTGCTCCCGTTTAAGCTTTCAAACAACAAAAACATTCATCTAAGTTGTTTTCAAACTTTGTTTGCTAAGTTAGAATCCAACAAATGGTATCGAGAGCCTGTTGTCTTTGAGGGCCTCTTGTTGTGTGCTGTGTGTTTGAAAGAAAAGAAGCAGGAACTATCTTTGTTGCTCAGAGTTTTGGAAGCTGCGTGAAGATGAGCTTCTCACCACCACCTCCACCCGTGTTTGCTGGTGAAAGCTACAATATATGGGCTGTCAAAATGAAAACATATCTACAGGCACATGACCTGTGGAATGTTGTCCAAAATGACACTGAACCACCACCCTTAAGAGCTAATCCCACGATAGCTCAGATAAGGCAGTATAATGAAGACTGTGCAAAGAAGTACAAGGCCATGTCATGCCTTCAAAGTGGAGTTTCAGATGCTATCTTCACAAGGATAATGGCCTGCGACACACCAAAGGAGGCTTGGGACAAACTCAAGGAAGAGTTTCAAGGCTCAGACAAAACCAGGCAGCAACAACTCATTAACTTGAGAAGGGACTTTGAGAATCTGAGAATGAAAGACTCAGAAACCATCAAGCAGTATGCTGACAGAATAATGTCTACTGTCAACAACATAAGACTGCTTGGAGATGACTTTGGTGATCAGAGGGTAGTGGAGAAAATCATAACAACCTTGCCAGAGAAGTATGAATCCAAGATTTCTTCCCTGGAGGATTCGAGGGACTTATCTGCCATTCCCTTGACAGAATTGATAAATGCTCTCTATGCTCAAGAGCAAAGAAGAGCAAACAGAATGGAGGAGTATTCTGATGGAGCTTTTCAAGCTAGGAGTAGAGAGAGCTCAAGCTTCAGCTCGAATCACAAAGGCAAGAAGCCTATGTCAGAAAAGAAAGAAAGAGGAAAGAAATAAGCTGCCAAGAAGAAGTTTCCACCCTGTGCTCATTGCAAAAGAACAACTCACCTTGAGAAATATTGCTGGTACAGGCCTGACATTCAGTGTAGAGGCTGCAAACAGCTTGGTCACATTGAGAAAGTGTGTAAGAACAAACCAAAAGCTCAGTCACAGAATCATAATCAGGCTCAAGTAGCTGAAGACATCGAGGCACAGGAAGAACATGTCTTCACAGCCTCCTGCTTTGCAAGCTCAAGCAAAGTCAGCAAGATTTGGCTGATCGATAGTGGATGCACTCATCATATGGCCTCAGAGGAAAGCATGTTCAAGGAGCTTGACACCTCATTTGAATCCAATGTTAGAATTGGAAATGGTGAGCTTCTTAAGGCTAAAGGCAAAGGCAAAGCAGTGATTTGCACCAAGTCAGGTATTAAAACCATTTCAGAAGTTCTTTATGTACTTGACATTGACCAAAATTTGTTAAGTGTTGGTCAGCTACTGGATAAAGGGTACTCTCTCCTGTTTGAAGGCAAAATCTGCACAATCAAAGATGCTACTGACTAGGTGTTGGCAAAAGTAGCTATGCAAGATAGAACCTTCAATGTGGATGTAAATCAGTTGCAAGCAAGAGCATATGCAGCTCAAACTGATGAGGCAAGTTTGTGGCACAAAAGAATGGGGCATGTGAACTACAACTCACTCGGGCAAATGCAAAAACTGAATTTGGTTGAAGATATGGTTAAGTTCGAGCCAAACAAAGAGGTGTGTGAAGTCTGTCAGCTTGGCAAGCTAACCAGACTGCCCTTTCCAGTCAACAAGGCATGGAGAGCCCAAGAGAAACTTCAGTTGGTTCACACTGACATCTGTGGACCTATGAAGACCAGCTCACTAAATGGCTGCAAGTATTTTGCCTTGTTCATTGATGACTGCACCAGGTTTTGTTGGGTAACCTTCTTGAAACAAAAGTCAGATGTCACTGACTTCTTTCGCAAGTTCAAGGCTTTGGCTGAAAACCAAGCCAACAGCAAACTCAAGAGCCTAAGGTCAGACAATGGAGCCGAGTATGTGTCTCAGAGGTTCCAGAAGATTTGTGATGATGCTGGCATCCTACACCAACTGACCACTGTCTACACACCACAGCAAAATGGTGTTTGTGAGAGGAAAAACAGGACTGTTCTTGATATGGCCAGATGCCTACTGTTTGAGGCCAAAATGCCAAACAACTTCTGGGCTGAGGCAGTAAACACATCTGTCTACTTACTAAATAGACTACCAACTAAAGCAGTCATAGGTAAAACACCCTTTGAGGCCTGGTTCGGGCAGAAACCAATCGTGTCACACTTGAAAGTGTTTGGGTGCTTATGCTATGCACTTGTGCCAGCAGAGAAGAGAACCAAGCTGGAAAGAAAGTCTGTGCCAGGGGTATTTGTAGGCTACAGCAGTGTGAAGAAGGGTTATAGGATCTTTGATCCATCAACAAAAAAGGTTATTGTAAGCAGAGATGTCAAGTTCAATGAAGGAAGCTGTTGGAAGTGGAATGGGACAGATGCAAGCTTAACTGAAGAAGACTTGCAGGACCTTGATCACCAACATGCTGAAGTTGAAAATGAAGCTATGGATGATTTTGATGATATGCCTGTTAGGGGCACCAGAACATTGGCAGACATCTATGAAAGATGTGCTGTGACCATGGTTGAGCCATCCTCCTATGCTGAAGCCTCGAAAGAGAAATGCTGGCAAGAGGCTATGGAAGCTGAACTAAGGATGATTCAAAAGAATGAAACCTGGGAGCTGGTTGATAGACCAGAAGATAGGAAGATCATTGGAGTTAAATGGGTGTTCAAGATCAAGAATAATGCAGATGGATCACTGAACAGACACAAAGCCAGATTAGTTGTGAAAGGGTATAGCCAACAGCAGGGAGTCGATTTCTTTGAAACATTTGCTCCTGTTGCAAGGCTG
This sequence comes from Gossypium hirsutum, assembly GCF_007990345.1. Classification (NCBI taxonomy): domain Eukaryota; kingdom Viridiplantae; phylum Streptophyta; class Magnoliopsida; order Malvales; family Malvaceae; genus Gossypium; species Gossypium hirsutum. Next base: position 23,596,264 of record NC_053446.1, read on the forward strand.
GACACTATAAGAATGTTGTTTGCCTTAGCAGCCCAGAAACAGTGGCAGGTGCATCAACTGGATGTCAAATCAGCCTTTTTAAATGGATTTCTCATGGAGGAAATCTTCATAGATCAACCTGAAGGCTTTGAAGTTCAAGGAGAAGAAGAGAAGGTCTACAAGCTCAAAAAGGCCCTGTATGGTCTCAAGCAAGCTCCAAGGGCCTGGTACGATCGAATGGATACCTACCTGACAAGGCTCGGGTTCACAAAGAGCACCAGTGAGCCTACTCTGTATGTTAAGAAGGAAGGTAATAAAACTTTGCTAATTGTTTCATTGTATGTTGATGATTTACTGGTCACTGGCTGCAAAAGGGAGGAAATTGAAACCTTTAAGAAGCAAATGCAAACTGTGTTTGAGATGACTGACCTTGGATTAATGACGTACTTCCTTGGCATGGAAGTGAAACAAAATGAACAAGGTATTTTCATAGGCCAGAAGGCATTCGCATCGAAGGTTTTGAGCAGGTTTTGCATGACAAACTGCAAGCCTGCTAGCACTCCTGTGGCTTTAGGAGAAAAACTCACCAGCCTAGGAGATGAAGATCGAGTGGATGAAAAGAATTACAGAAGATTGATTGGCTGCCTGCTCTATTTGACTGCAACTAGACCAGACATCATGCATGCTGTTGGTCTTCTATCGAGATTCATGCATTGCTGCACAGTTGCACATTTTAAAGCAGCAAAAAGAGTCCTAAGGTATGTCAAAGGGACTCTGAGTTGTGGAGTGAAGTTTGAAAGGGCTGAGGAGCTGAGACTAGTGGGATATTCAGACAGTGATTGGGCTGGTTCTGTTGATGACATGAAGAGCACATCAGGCTACTTCTTCACCCTTGGCTCAAGTGTCTTCTGCTGGAGCTTGAAGAAGCAACAGACAGTGGCTCAATCCACTGCTGAGGCAGAATACATCGCAGCTGCTTCTGCTGTAAATCAAGCCATTTGGCTTAGGAAAATATTGTGTGATCTGAATGCTGATCCAAAGGAGGCCACTGTGATTAAGGTGGACAACCAATCGGCTGTAGCCATTGCCAAAAATCCGGTTTTTCATGGTAAGACCAAGCATTTTAAAATTAGATATCATTTTGTGAGAGAAGCTGAAATGTCCAAGGAGATAAGCTTAGTTCACTGCTGCTCAAAAGATCAACTTGCTGATCTATTAACCAAACCATTGGCTGCTTCAAGGTTTGAATATTTGAAGAAGAAAATCGGAGTTTGCTGCTTTGTAGCCAAGGAGGAGTGTTTAAAAGGTGGCAACGACAGCAGCAAGTTGAAGAATCCATGCAAACTTACGTTGCATGCATGAAACCAGAAACTCGGCTGAAGCATGTTGGAATCCGTTGTGCAATTCGACAAGCCTTGTTCTTCTAGTTGACTTTTGTTAGTCTATGGTGTAATCATTGTATGCTTTGATCAGCTAAGGTTAAAATGTGTGCTTAGCTGATTTAGTAGTCAAATTAGGTTGTCATTTTGTTGATGTAAACCTTTAGTTACTTGCACAAGCAAGCTGTGTTTTCTTTCTATGTAACTTTGTTCTATTTATGTTTGTAACCATGCACTTATTCGGGTAATGAGAAAAAACACTTTGCTCATTCATCTTTTGCTTGTTCTTGCTCCCGTTTAAGCTTTCAAACAACAAAAACATTCATCTAAGTTGTTTTCAAACTTTGTTTGCTAAGTTAGAATCCAACAAGTTGACCAGAAAGTTGACAACTAGCCAAGTCCAAAGACTCCAATCTAGGAGAAGAGCATCCCGATAAAATCTCTAAGATGCGAGATATGTCTTGATTCAATCTCATACCTGACAGATTGATTGACCTCAACTTACAAAGCTTTCCCATAGCTCTCGGAAGCTTTCCTTGGAGTTCATTCCTTGACAAGTCAAGCTCATTGAGAGAAGTCAGATTGCCAATGGCACTAGAAATGTCGCCATGCAATTGATTACTAGGAAGTCTGAGAACCTAAAGAGAGCTGAAACTGTACAGCCAATCTGGTATTGAAGAATTTAAATAATTGGATGAAAGATCGAGGTGTGTAAGAGAAGTCATGTTCCGAAGGAAATCAGGGATGGGTCCATGAAAATCATTTCCTACAAGATCGAGAAAAACTAGGGACTTAAGGTTGGACACCCACCCAACATCCATTTGATTTGTGAAATGGTTAAAGGAAAGGTCAAGGATGGCAAGAGATGACAAATTAACATTTAGCAACGAAGGGCCAGGAAGAAGCTGACAGGCTGACAAATGCAATTCATCCAAAGAAGGGAGTATTGTGTTTATCAGTTGCAACCAGTTGGAAGCTCTGCTAAGATTCACCCAACTCAAATCAAGGTGTTTGAGTAAAGAAAGACCAGACAACCATTGGAGATTCTCAACATACAATAACCCAAAGGAGAATGGATAAGCTCCAAGCTTGAGAGATTCAAGATTTGAGAGATTCCCAAGTTGGTAAGGCAAGAGGCCTTCAAATGCATTGTTGCTTAAATCCAAGTATCTAAAATGCTTCAATTTTGACAAACAAGGGTTTATCTTACCTCCTAGCTTTGACATTCTATAAGATTTGAAGTCTGTATGTTCATCCCAAGGAGGAAGCGAAAGGTTGAGAGAGAGGACGTGGGCAGTCCTTTTGTCACAGACAACTCCAATCCACCTGCAACAATCTGGATGATGATGAGGATCCCATGAAGCAAGCCGATTTGCAGCATCTATTAAGCCCTTTTTGAAGTTCAAAAGTGCTTGTTTTTCATTTTCAGGACAAGCAGTGTTAGAGCTAATTTCATTGCTGAGGTTAACGTCAGCTTTTGCGAGAATGATGAGAAGAAGAATGACGATGATAGCCATAGTTTATTTAAAACTTGGTATAGAAAGGAATTGCATAGGAAAATAAGGATGGGCTTCTATTTATAGATACAATGTGGTCCATTTTAATTAACTGTTACAAAGTCTACTCAATTCCACGGGGACGAAATAAAGAATTATAAAATGCGGAAATCGGGTGGAAAAAGGAATCACGTCTATAAAGTCTGCTCGATTCCACAACTACCAAATAAAATAATTGTATGATCAAAAAGCATCTCTCAAATCTATGAGCGTAATTTACAGGCCGAAAAAGCATCTATGTGCGTAATATATAATTTTATTTTTTTTCACATACTTGCCTTCCAAATATATAATTAAATAATTAAAAAATAACATAAATACGTGTAATTTCAAATTAAAAAAAAATTAATGCGTTTCTCACCCTTTTTTCTTCAATCCCGCGATCTTGGTAATTTTTTGACAGAAGATAATATATATAGCGGTAATCGTGACTGTTTTTCCCTTCTTCTTTTTTTTACGAAATTATTATTTTATTTTTGTATATGTAATGTATTAAAAGGTTAAAAGTATAATAATGTAATAAAGAAAATTTATATATTTTGTTTAAATACTTTTTGAAGAATCATGTTTAAACATTTACTTGACTTAAAAAAATAAGAATATTAATAAGTTGTAAAAGTTAAATTGAAGCGGAGTAGAGTGGGGTGGGGATGGATGTTGGATACATCCATGGAGGTGGTAATGGTTTTCAAGATTATACATTCATAGTAGAGCGAGATAGGTGGTGGAGCAAAGCATGCCAATTGTGAAGTGATGGCAGATTCAGAAATATTCGCTCTCGCCCCGCTCCATTGTCATCCCTAATTGAAGGGTATTGAACCAACAAAACTATATATTTTACTAAAAATGATTTTGGGATACTAAAGAGTAGGTTAGTATCTACAGGACTAATATAAATTTATTTCTTTAAAAACTAAAATTAAATTTACTAAAAAATTAAAATAAAATTTGAGAAATAAAGATAATAAAAATATAGTTAAAGACAAATTTTCATATTTGATTTATGGGTTTAAGTATAAATGCAAAGATAATTTTAATTTTTTTAATAAATTGGTTATAGTTATCGATGACGCGCTTAACAATCAATCTCTTCTTACTTTTTCAATAATTAAGACAACAACCCTATAACGAAACGCTTAGGATTTAATTTATTAATAGCGTGAAAAACTAAAAAGACCCAATTCTAACCAATAAATACGTAGGTTTGCTTTAAACACCCACACAATTGAGTTTTTTTAGAGCATATTACAAATCCATATAACAATAAAATGCATATTTTGATATACTCAACCATACTATCATCGTAAGTATTAGAATAGTCAAACAATTATGACTTTAATAATTTTAATTGACAATGAAAATATTCTAAGCTATCTTGTATGAATCTATATTCAACAAAATTAAATATTTGCAATTTAAACAAAAGATATGTACATACCCAACAAAAAAGAACACTAATTCAAAGAAATACACAAAAGTAAGATTATGAAAATTGTTGTCTCTCTAAGTCTTAAAGTCCCCATTTATAAAGAGTAAATCCCTAAATAAAAGCTTTCAAAAAATCCCTAAATAAAATAAAATATAATATCTTAAAAACAAATATAAATATAACTAAAATAGAATATAAAAGGAGAAAAGTTTTAATTAAATAAACAAGCTTCTAATGTTACATATATTGCATGTGATTTTACATGTTTAATATTTAATTAGTTTTTTTAAATATTATATTTAGTTTTATAAATATTTTATTTTTAAATACATTAATTAATATAAAGTAATATTTCTTATTTGAACTATTAAATACAATTAAATATATATTAACTTATCAATTCACATATTATAATTAAAATTTTCTAAATAATAATTAAAGCATTTTTAGCATATTCTTTTGAAACAAACCGTTTTGGTTTTATTTGAAGGTAAATGGGCCGAATACAAATCCTAAAAGCATAAACAGAATCCGAGAATAAACACGTGACAAAATCCTTAATCTAACTGAGAAAACTAAAGCGAAAATAAAAAGACAAAAACCATAACAGTACAAAATCCCCAAATCAAAAACAAATCAAAATGTAATTGGAACCCTAAAAACGATCAGTGGAACCAGACTGCTATCAGCTTCCTTCTCTACCAAAACGACCAAAACCACCCCGCTGAGTTCACCAAAGAACAATGGGGCAAGAAGGGAGATTGAGGGAACCTTTTTTCCCATAGCATGAAAACCTCAATCCCAAAACAGACCTTTACCAATCAGACTTCACGACAGATCTATCCATATCTGATCCTCTGCTACTATCTTATGAACCTTTGGAGGAACTTCCTCACTCAAACCTTGCCAACCAATCACCGCCATTGCATGTGCAGCAATATTACAACCTCTAGGAGAGAATTTAAAACGACATGCCTTAACTTCTCGACAGAGCTTTCGCATCCTAGGTAATTGGTCGTATAACTGAATAGTCTTCTATGTTTGTCTATAATTACTGTATTACAATCCTTGAATCACTCTCCAGGATGATTCGCTAGAAACCTATTTCTTGGGCAAACTAGAGCCCATGTAGAACCACCATCGCCTCCGCCATGAAAATCGTGTTGACCCAGGTATGGAACCGATAACCAGATCCCAATATTTTCCCCAACTCATCTTCAACAATAATCCTTGATATCGCCTTTTGATTTGGTCCCGAATATCCTGTATCGACATTTACCTTGACCCACGACGATGGTGGAGGATGTAACACCCCTTACCCGTATTCGACACCGGAATAGGGTACGAGGCATTACCAAAACACATACACTTGTAAGCGTATTGAACCGAGTTATAAAATTTCATCTAAATTAAAACTTTCAAATTATTAACATGCTTTTATAATTCTTCACAATATATCCTCAAAATATTATATTCATAATAAATAGGGCCTACGAGACCCGATACATACTCATGCAATTCAATGCTTCATTTCTTTTTATTCAATTCACAATTTCTCATGCTCACAATTCAAATCATATCACTAGCAATTTCCATTTAATTCACGTACAATTCAATATTAGTAAGTTCAATACTAATACGTATTTACCACTTCACTCAACGTTTATCGATTATACCATTCATTAACACATTTATGAAATTCTCAATTTTGAAATGAAAATATCACTTTAGCTTAAATAACAACATCAATTAAACTCATCATCCCCTTTTTTCGTCATTTTTCACTTCAAATATGAACTTACTATTTCATTATCTTTCCACACCTGTTTCCTATGCATATCACACAAGACATAAACATATCATTCAACTATAGTCGCAAGCTAATACATTTAAACATAATTCTTTTTGGAACTAACCACGTGATAAACCATTTCACTAGAGATTACATAATTTAAACCTGACCACCCCTATTATGATCACAAGCATATTTCCATTTAGGCACTTACCATCTCAATGCATAACTTATAAGTTTAACGTGGCATAATCCAACCGCAACTTGGCCAAAGCCTAAGCATGTACACCAAATATGTTAACCAAATAAACATATAGCTTAAGCATTATAAGCATAGATGAGCACAACATTTGTTCATGTATCAAACTTACCAACATGTGTTAATTCATAAACCATTCATGACATTACTTCAAGCCATATCATATTCCAAATGTACCATACACACATACTATGAAACTTTATTTTCCCACATGAGCTTAAACCAGGACCAATCATGTACAAATATAAGCATCATTTCTATTTCATCGTTTATCAATCATAATTGAGCATATGACCAATTATACAAAAATCATTCATATATTTTCCAATTTTCCTCCTCCTCCTCTCCATTCCACATCCTTAATGTGTATAACACACTTAAATAACATTATCCATACTTTCACTATTTTCTTGTATGTAAATTCAAATTGTTTGTCTGAGTCAGAGTCACTAATTTATTTATATCTCGAGCTACCAAGCTCCAAATTAAGATCCGTTAATTTTTCCCGAAACTAGACTCACACATCTTCTTAAAACAAAATTTTAGAATTTTTGGATTAGTCAATAAGTACAGTTTATTCTTTAAAGTTTTCCCTGTTTCACTGTTCGACAGTAATAACCCTTCTTCACTAAAAATTAATTATTTCATAGTACAGAATTCGAATAATGTTATCGTTTGTTTCTTTTGAAAATAAACTCATTCAGGATTCTAAACATATAAATTTTATCTCATAATTATTTTTGTACAATTTTTAATGATTTTCCAAAGTTAGAACAGGGGATTTCGAAATCATTCTAACCATGTCTCACTAAAATTCAAATATCTCATAATATAAAACTCTTTTGTTTGCTCTATCTCTTTTATGTGAAAACAGACTAATTCAGCTTTAATTTCATATATTATTCATCCTCTATTTCAATTTCCACTATTTTTGGTGATTTTTCAAAATCACACAACTGTTGCTATCTAAACTGTTTTGTTGCTAAATGTACTCTTTCATAATTTCACTTTTTCTCACTTTTCTTTTTCACTTATCAAAGTTAATTTCTCGTCTTTCTTGATTTATAATAACATATTTAACTTGTTTAACACTCACATTATTCAATTTAGTCCAAAATCACACTTTGGAAAAATTATATTTTTGCCCCTAAAGTTTTATAAAATTATGATTTTGCCCCTAGGCTCGTAAAATAATTTTTATTCAATTTCCTTGCATTTCAGGCCTAGCCGAACCATTTTCATAACTATAACAGTCCACAATTCTCACTTATTCACACACTTGTGACATATTTTATAACTTTTACAAATTAATCCTTTTAGGCATTTTTATCGAAAATCACCTAGTAAAAATCGATTATCACACTCCAAAGATTCATATTCTTCCATAAAACATCAAAATACATGCATACCATCCATGGGTAAATTTTTAAACACAAACCCTAACTCAAAATAACGATAAAAGTAGGTAAACCGAGCTATGAGGATTTCAAAAATGTAAAGAACATTAAAAACAGGGCAAACAGACTTACTATGAAACTTGAAAGCTTAAACCAAACCCTATAGCCATGGCTTCCATGACATATTCGGCCAGCCCCATGAGAAGATGATGATTTTTTTGCCTATTTTGTCTTTTTAATTCACTTTAATTACCAAATTACCAAAATGCCCCTAATTTAAAATTTTCATATTTCACTTATCTCATGCCCATTTTTGTCCACAATTTAACCAATGGTCTAATTACCATTTAAGGGCATCCAATTTAAAATTTCATGACAATTGGACACTTATAACATGTAGAACTCAACTTTTACACTTTTTACAATTTAGTCATTTTTACTAAATTAAGTGCCTAAACGTCAAAATTTTTGATCAAAATTTTCACGAAATCATTCCATGAAATTGTAGACCATAAAAATATAATATAATAAAATAAATAAATAATTTTTTCCCCATCGAATTTGTGGTCCTGAAACCACTGTTCCGACTAGGCCCAAAATCGGGTTGTTACAGAGGAGACCAACGAGCTACATCAACTGAAGGAGGGTGCCTCAAAATTGAACTCAACACCCGATATTCTCTCCCATATCCACGAACAAAGGTAATGACATCATTAACACTTTGCAAAATCCCTTCATGGATGAGTTTATTTCGAGCATACCATAATGCCCAAATTGTAATAGCAGCAAGTTCTTTATTGTCGTTGTTTGAATGTTAAAAAATCTAGCACAACCAATCCACTAAACTCGCCTCGGCCACCACTTCAGGCCACTGGAATCCTAATCTTTGCCAAATCTGCTTCACGAAGAGCCAGTCTCAACTAACATGTATGTTGATTTATCAAAATGCTGACAACGTAGGCATAATTGCCCTACTGCGATTCTCTTACAATATAAATTTTACAAGGTTGGTACATAATTTTGCACAAATCTTGAGATTAAAATTTTGACCTTTGACGTCATTTCAAACACCACAAATACTTATAGATAATGCATTCATTCATACTTACAATGCAAGGCTGTAATAAGGCTCTATAACCACTATGCACTGAGTATTCCTGGATATGTTCCCCGTACCAAATTTTCTTATCCATCTGATTGATTTTTGATAAAGGTATACTCATAATTGCATTCGCCTCATCACCAAAAAAAATTGATCTAATTAAACTACTAGTCTAGCAGTTTGATTCTTGTACAATTAAATCACTAACCCGATCAACACCTGAGACTTGCTCTGTAACTACCTTTACCATTTCCTTACCAGATTACCAATAATCTTCCCAAATAGAAACCATTAATCCCATCCCAATCCTCCATTTTAACCTCGACTTCAACAAACCTTTTGCATTCCAAATGCTTCTTCAAGTCATAGAAGGGTTTGTGCTTAGATTTGACTCTATAAAACTTGTGTTTGGGTAGTATTTCACCCTATTCAATCTTGCTGATAAAGAGCCAGGATTCTCAAGCAACCTCTATCCCTGCTTCACCAATAAAGAAATGTTAAACTTTGCCAAATCCTTGAAACCCTTACCACTATCCTCTTTTAAATAACAGAGCTCCAGTGCATCCCCTTCGTTCCTCCCGATTTCTACCACCAAAACTAAGCCATCGTTGCCTCTAGCTCCCTACAAAATGAACTGGGTAATAGAAGACACAACATGGCAAACATCGGGATTGCCTGTAACACTGACTTGATAAGAACTTCGCGACCACCTATTGACAAGGCTTTTGAACTCCAACTATTCAATCGACTCATACACTTCTCCTTCAGACCCCTAAAAGCTCTCATTTTATTCCTACCAACAATTGATGGTAAACCAAGATACTTCTCAAGGTTATCAATAGAGTGCACCCTTAAAACTTGACAAACCTCCATTATTTTCTCTTGAGTTACATTCGCACTAAAAAATGTCCCGAATTTATCAAAATTAACCATCTGCCCAGAGCTATTTGCATACTTGTCCAAAAACCCTTTTCGATGCATTCACCCCTTCTAACGACGCCTCACCAAAAATCATGCTATCATCCACAAAAAGTAAATGAGCGACAATCGAAGTATACTTATTAATGCGTACTCCCTATAACTGTCCATGCAACGCTGCCATTCATAATAATACTGAAAGCCCCTTGCTACATACAAGGAACAAGTATGGGCTAAGGGGATCGCCTTGCCTCAGCCTACGAGACGGGCAGAACTACTCCCCCACCTCTCCATTTAACACCACTGATTACAAGACTCATTCCACACGTCTCATCACTTTTTTGATCCATAGATCCGAGAAACTTATCTGCCCGAGCATCTGCCTTAGAAACAACCAGTTGACTCTGTCGTATACTTTGCTCATGTCCAGTTTTACTACAAAAGACCTTATTCTGCCCACCCTCTTATGCCTTAAGAAATGTAAGATCTCATATGCCGCTAAAATATTATCCGATATTAGCCGTCCAGGAACAAAAGCATTTTGGGTCTTATCAATACAATAATGAATCATGGACTATAAACCTATTCACAAGCATTTTTGAAATAATTTTATAAAGAATGTTGCATAAGCTTATTGGTCTGAACTGATTCATGTTTTGTGAATTACAAACCTTGGGAATTAAAACAATTTGGGTGCCATTTATCTCAGCCATGTCATGCTCATCAGCCAAAGTCTTAATACAATACTCAGCCACCTCATTTCCAACTATGTGCCAAAATCTTTGGTAAAAGACTGCACCAAGCCCATCCTCTCCTGATGCCTTTCACGACCTTACAGATTTAACCGCGTCACAGACCTCCAGAAACAAAAAGTCTCGCAACAGATGCAAGCCCTTGCAACACCTCTTCAACGCCATTCGAACCATTTGAAGAGAAAAGAGAAGTAAAATAGTCTTTGGCAATATTCAACAAGTCCAAACTATTTTCATGCAAGATGCCACTCTCGTCCCTTAGATTTACCACTTTATTCCTCCTCCTCTGCTGTGAAGCAAAATTATGGAAGTACACAGTATTTATGTCCCTATTTCTTAGCCAATTAGCCCTCGCTTGTTGCACCCAATAAATCTCTTCAACATACAATATTATTTTTTATGTAATTAATGCAAAGTAACATTATTTTAAGTAATAACTAATTAACCTAATTAACTCTAATATTAATTAAGTAATAGTTAAGATGCCTAGGAATCTATTCAAGTAAAAACTCTATTTCAAAATAATAAAATTACCAAACGTTTCTTTAAGTAAAAAAATTTTAACTAATAGTTGTATATTATAATTATAATTATCACAATTTTTTTCCTATATTTTTATGCTTAAAGTTCTATTCAAGTAGTAAGTTTATTTTAAAATTAGCATAACCTTTTTTAACTAATAATTGCAATTTAAATTCTAAATATTTTGAAATGTGTAATTATCACAACTATTAAATTTTAATTATTTTTAAATGTATAATTATCAAAAATTCTATTTTATTTACATTTTTAACTAATAATTCTAAATTAAATATTATAATTATTTTTAAATATGAATTTAATAATATGATGGAAAGTAAAAGGCATTCTCTTTAGTTCAAAAGTTTTTCCAAACTAGTACTTTTATAAATATTGCATATACATCTCAAATATTTCTTTCCTAATTTTTCTCAAAATATTCAAATCAAATACAAGTAAAAACATATAAATCAATAACACAAATTCTCATAGACCATATAAAGTTGATCACTTATCTTGAAATTAAATACAATAAATCTGACACTCACTCGTTGAGTTATGTACTCATAATTTTCAATATCTCAATGAAATTTCAAAATAAAGCATAGAAAGAGATATTCCAAATTGCAAATTCCAAAATTTTTAGTACAACAACCGGTACTACTCCAGGAATGAGCACAGTAAATTATTGAGGAATTTTTGAAGCAAGCTAGTTTAAAAGAGATCATAAGGAAATTAATTTGATATTGGAGATGGGAATCTATGTAAAGACTAGAAAATGAGAAAATGTGGCAAAAAGGACCATATCGTAAATTTTAAAAAGTATGAGGATTTAAATACAATTTAACCAAATTGAGAAAATGTGAGTTAATAATGAGTATTTGGCATGAGAATGATGTGGAATATGTATTAGTATGACGAGTATCACATTTGGACAAAATCAGATAAGATTGAAAAGTACAGGGACTAAATTATAATTTTTTTTATTTTTACCATTGAAAAGGGTATAAGTGTAATTTTCACCACACATGGACATAAATTAGAGAGTAAATGTGAATTATGAAATTTGAGTTTGATAAGTGCCAATGTGCCGTAAAAAAAGCAAATTTTTCGTATGAGGGTATTTTAAAAAATTATTTTTCTCACTCCAACCTGCTTCACTATATGAAATTATCATTTTATCCTTATATATAAAGTATTAAAAGGGTACAAATGTAATAATATAATATAGAAAGAAATCATATATTTTATGTTTAAATATTTACTTGACTTAAAAAATTAAAAATATTAAAGATAAATAGCAAAAATTAAATTAAAGTGGAGTGAAATGGGGTGGGGATAGATGTATCCAACATTTATGGAGAGGGTTGTGGTTTGTCAGGTGGTGAAGCAAAGTGCGCCAACTATGGAGCGATGGTGAATTTAGATATATTCACCCCCGCCTCGCTCTATTGTCATCCCTCAATTAGGGATATATCTTACTAAAAATGATTTGGGGGATAATAAAGAGAAGGTTAGTATCCACAAGACTAATAAAAATTTATTTCTTTTCACGAAATAAAATAAAATAAAATAAAAATGATTTTGAAATTAAAAACTAAAATTAAATTTACTAGAAAATTTTAAAATAAAATTTGAGAAATAAATATAATAAAAATATAGTTAAAGAAAAAAATTCATATTTAATTTATGGGTTTAAACATCAATGCAAAGATAACTTCAATATTCTTTAATAAATTGGTTATAGTTACCGATGATGCACTTAACAATCAATTTCTTCTTACCTTTTCAATAACCAAGACAACAACTCTATAACAAAGAACTTCGGATAAAGAGACTCAATTCTAGCTAATAAATATGCAGGTTTGCTTTAAACACACACAATCGAGTTCTTTTAGAGTATATTACATATCCATATAACAATAAAATGCATATTTTGATATACACAACCATACTATCATCGTAAATATTAGAATGGTCAAACAATTATGACTTTAATAATTCTTATTGACAATGAAAACATTCTAAGCTATCCAATATGGATCTATATTCAACAAACCTAAATATTTGAAATTTAAACAAAAGATATGTACATACCCAAAAAAATAGGAAAGAAAAAAAAATACTAATTGTGCCTCACAAACTTGTAGAATCGAAACCTTGAAAATCCTTTTACTAGAAAGAAAAGTTTAGATTAACTAAAGTTGAGAGAAAAACACAAAAGTAAGATTGTGAAAATTGTCATCTCTCTTTGAGTCTAAAAGTCTATTTATAAATACTAAATCCCTAAATAAAAGATTTCAAAAAATCCCTAAATAAAATAATATAAAATATCTTAAAGTTAAATAAAAATATAACTAAAATAGAATATAAAAGGAGAATAGTTCTAATTAAATAAAGTAGTTTCTAATGTCATGACTGCACCCCGGCCACCGAGACTATGAATCAACACAATTATCTCTAAATATATCGCATTATACTACAAGTGTGACTAGTTGAGTTGTAATATTTATAATGTTTCAATGGAACACTCGAATATTCCAAGAATCGAACCCAAGAGAGTTCGAGGACAAAGTGATAGTTCCTAAGCAACAAGCATAGAAAGTGCATTCTTGAGACTCTGTTCCCGTAAATTGGACTTGTAAATATTTATTAAAAATATTTACGAAGCTAGTTGTGTAGTTAATTAGGTTTTGGTTAAGTGAAATTGCATGAATTAAGAGTAATAAGGTATAAGGACTAAATTGCATATAGGGTGAAAGTTGAATTATAAATTAAAGAAAAATTAAAGGGACTAAAGAAGCAATTATGCCATTGTTCTTTAAGAGGCGGCAAAAGGTAAGATATTTATAAATTTAAAATATATTATAATAAAATAAATTTACTTAATATTTAAGTATATATATTATAATAATAAACTAATTTATAATAAAATAAAATAAGTAAATGAATAAAAAAAGAATAAGAATAGAAAGCCAAAGCCAAACGAAAACAAAAAGGAAAGAAAGAAAAAGAGAAAGAAAGACGCAAAACTTAGGGACTTTTAGGGTTCAAAGCTCAAATGGTTAGTCAATTTAGTTTTTTTTCTTGTAATCTTTATGTTTTTGAAATCCCAGTGTTAAGTACTACCCAATCCATGTCGAAATTTTAGCAATGATTGAGTTTTTAAGTGTTGTTAATGTTGAATAATTTTAGTATTAGGGATTAATTTGATAGATTTTTAAGATGGAAATGAAAAAGGATTAAATTGTAGAATGAATTGTAATTTTTGAATAATAGGGACTAAATTGTGAAAAAATTGAAATTTAGGGATTTAAGTGAAAATAGAGAGTTAAATTTAGTTCAAAGTGGAAATTGTATGAAAATATAGAATTAATTGTGAAGAATAAAAATTAGTCTCGGTTTAGCGACTAAATTGGAAATTAGGCAAATATTGAGTCAAAAGTGAAATACTCAATATGAAATTGAATTGTGTTGTATTGATGAATTTTAATTGTTTTAATTTCGTAGTTAACGTCGTACCAGAATCCTAAATTAAAAAGGGGAAAGATAAAGTCGACATTGAATAGCTCGAAATTTCTGGTTTGTATTTCTATAATCCGAATCTAGTTGTTAATTGTTGTATTTTAAATTAATGTATATGGTAAGTGGTTAAGGTGAGTATATGGCACTTTGATTATTGAATTGATTTACAGTTGATTGAATTGAATTGAAATGAATATCTGTGTTAATGTGAAATTTGGATATTGAATATTGGTTGTATTTGGAAAGTGAAATTAAACTCTATTAACTGTATCGAGTTGATTGAATATTGAATATTGAATATTGAATATTGAATATTGAGTCGGATATAGATGACATGCCATAAGATTGGAAGAGTTCAGGAATTTCTTCGACTTCGAGTCGATGAGTCACTAGGTGCCAATTTACTTCAATTTATCTAATGAGACACTAGGTGTCAAATTTATATAGAGCTGAGCGCAGTTATTACTTCAGATTTATTCGATGAGGCACTAGGTGCCAAACTGGTGTGTTGGTTGGATCCGTGTATTCGTCCGAGTTCGAGTCGTGTTAATAGGGGTAAATAAATAATAAAGTTTTGTAATTGATATTGATATGGCATAATATGAGAAATAGAAGTGATATAGTGAATTGAAAATAGAATGTGAAATATGTTGTAAATACATGGAATACATGAGTTATATACTCATGAAATTGAATATGGAATGGATAGTGCCATTATTTAAATGATATAAGGATCAAATTGTAAAAAGCTATTATATAGAAAGTGATGAGAATTGATTATGGTATAAAATGATGTATTTATGATTTGAGTATTGAATGGTTAATGCTATTATATAAATAAATGTGGATTTTAAATATTCAATTGTGTTTAATATTTAATTGTGTCTAATATATTATTTTGTCTTTAAATATTCGAATTATAGAAATACCACTGAGTTTTTACTCAGCGTACGGTTTGTTTTCCGTGGCAGGTTAGGTACTTAACTTTTGATCACCGATTCAGCATCCAACAACAATCTCAAACTCAAATGTGGTGATTTTATCCTTTGTGTCGGCATGTACCTAGGGTGTCTAAATAATAGTTATTTTGTGGTTTGATTGTAAATGAGGTTATAAGTTTAATATTGTTTGGTATATACATATGAATATGTGTTTGTGTTTGAAGTTATATTCTAGCATGGTAAATTGAACCAAATCTAAATAGGTGCATGTGAATTTAATTTTATGTTTAAGTACTCATAAACTAGGAAAAATAGATTTGGTATGTTTATAATTTGAATTTGAATGATGTTTTGATAATATAATTTGATAATATAAAGTACCAATGAGGGTACATTGGTTAGGCATTTAGGATGATTGTTTTGAAATGTTTTGGATGTGTTTGATCGTGTTTTGAAGTAGTTAGACGAATGATTTTTGAATTGCTTAATGTCCAAGCTTGCAAGGAATGGTAAACTTGTTGTTTAAGGTACATTTTAGGTCCACACGGCCAAACACACGGGCGTGTGATTCGGCCGTGTGAGATGCATGGCTAACACACGGGCATGTGAGGCCATTTAGAAAGGGCACACGGGTGTGTGGCTTGGCCGTGTGACCCAAATCAGAGAGTTACACAGGTATAGACATGGGTTGGGACACAGCCATGTGTCCCTATTTCGAATTCCCACACGGTCTAAGACACGGGCGTGCCTCTTGGCCGTATGAGTCACACGGCCTAACCACACGGCCGTGTGAACCCTATAGCTTTGAAAATTTTCAATGTATTTCGAAATATTTTTTGAGTTTCTGAATTAGTCTCGACTTGTTCCTAACGCGTATTTTGGGGGCCTCGACGGCTCGAATAAGGGACTGTATGTATGTGTTAAATTTGATTTCTGACCTGAATTTATATGATACAAAATGTTTATAATTTATGTCAATTTGATTGGTAAACTTCGGTAATGCTTCAAAATCCTATTCTGGCAATGGATATGGGTTATGGGTGTTACACGCTAACTACTATATATACGACAATTCATAATCAAGGGCAAATTACAATAATCGTCTACATAATGCTAAAAAGGACCAAATTGCAAAATAATCAAAATTAGGTAATTAACAATTCAATGCACAAACAAGCGGTTGATCTAAAAGGCTTAAACTTCTAATTGACTCAATTTACATCTCGGTCACCATTTTAGCAAATTAGGAAATTTAGTTCGGTTTATCTCTTAACCTCACCAAACAAATTCAGGATTGTCAAATTGGTGCTCAATAGGATCTCCTCTCAATCTCAGCTATCTAAATGTTCATCTAGAAGTGTCAATTCTAAATATTGAGGTTCATTCAATTTAATCTAGTTTTTACAATTTAGTCTTTATACCAAAAACTAACCAAACAACATTTTCGTCAACCAACCACCATGAGTTTAGTTATCAATCATCATTTCCGTGCACACAACAACTTAACATATACTCAAATCATACATAAAAATAAAGCACAATGGTAGAGTTAAGAAAAACTTAGAAATTTCTTGATGGATGCTTAAAGAAGAAGATGATAACAACAATAATGACGGTGGCAAATACAAGTAAAATTCAGATTTTTAGACATTGGAAAGAAAATAAAATTGAAATATATTGAAGGATTTGGATGAAAAAGAAAATACAAAGAAAAGTTAAAAGTACCAAAATGCAATTAATACTAGAGCTATAGTAAAAACTAACTAAACTACCAACTAAAAACAAACTCAAAAAAGCTATGAACTAAAACCATAAAAATGAAGAAGAAGTAACTATAAGCTTAAAAGATGAAACAAAATGTGGCTCCTTTAAAGTTACTGGTTCAAAGTGTCTTTTAACAATTGAATACAATTCCAAATTTTAGATAAAAATACCCCTAAAAGTTGTGTTTTGGCTTGGGTTGATGTTAGACAAAAGACTACCTCTACAGCTATTTTCTTGTAATACCCCCTACCCGTATTCGTCACTGAAATAGGATATGAGGCATTACCAGATTTTACCGAATAAATTTTTCGTTATTACGGGTTAAGTACTATTCATTTATCGAAACATGTCATGACATCCCTTGGATGGGCCTCCGAAGCCCAAAACATACATCGGGACCAAATTGGGATTAAATCAAAACCATAAGAAATTTTTTCACAAAATCCCAAAGTTTTTTTTTAACTCAATATAACCCCTTTATAAATATTTAATCTTCCCTGCAATTTTAAACCGAGATCAATCCAACACAACCAATTCATTTCAACATATTTTCAAGATAGACTTAACATATTTATAAGATAACCTCATCACATACCAAAACCAAAATTTGTTAGCCATACCAATGGCTAACCATACATTCATTTCACATTAACATTTACTTTACTAGCTTATACATGCCATTGATTTCCAAAATAAAGGTTCTTTATATACCGAGATCTTGAGGTTGATAGTATGATGCGTCTCCGACCAAATCCAACCTCCGAGCTCTTAACACTACAACACAGGGGAAAAGGAAACAGGGTAAGCACTTTGTGCTTAGTAAGCTCATGTAACAAGAATTATACTTACCTAATATTTTCAATACAATGCAATAAACATTCATACATCCATTCAATGCATTATTCCCCTAACATGCACAAACTCAACATTCAAGTTAGTTCAATAATTTTCATGTATCAATAATTTATATACCATGATTGATGAGCTCATCAATTCCATGATTTCCATTCTCTTGTTATTTTTCATATTTATCCTGTTGAACTACTTGGAATTTCGATGGATTTTCAGGGGTACACCTAAGTGTACAAACCAGGTCCGTCAATTCATATTCATGTGCGCACATTTCCATTTCAGAAAGCACACTCCCATGAACCTCATCCTTACAGCGGGATTACCAGTCCATGCTAAATCCCTGTAATATATACTCATAGAGTATTATCGGGATTACCAGTCCAGGCTAAATCCCCTGCAATGACAATTACTCTAATGAGTTTGGATCTGAATTACCAGTCCAAGCTAAATTCAGACCCTAATTCGAATTACTCGTCTGGGATAAATCCATTTTCCACATATTCTTCAGGAGGGCTATATCAAGATAGGATCACCCATCCGGGCTAGATCCTTTTTACCGTCAATTCCTTTTCAGAGATCCATCGAATTTTCCTTCCATTCAACCGGGATTTCTTCCCCTTTTTATCAAAAATATCAATGTTTCATCAATTTTCATACAATGAACATTCAAATCATATTCACATCAATAACAAACATTTCAAGCATTTAAGAATATAATTCAAGTTACACGAACTTCCCTCGATATTTTTTCGTAAATAAAAATCTACTAATCCCGAACTTTTTCTTTTCCTCGATCTAGCTTCGTATTTGAATTTTTTGGATCTAAATAAATAAATTTAATCATTAATCTAATACATTTCATGTTCATATGTAACATTTTCTATAATTCCATTATTATTTATAGTGCATTCAAAGCTGTCTTATTGAGTCATAGTCACTAAATTATTTATATCTTGAGCTATAGAACTCCAAATTATCCGCTAATTTTCCCCGAAACTAGACTCACATATCTTCTTACCATAAAATTTTCAGAATTTTTTGTTTAGCCAATAAGTACAGTTTATTCTTTAAAGTTTCCCCCGTTTCACTGTTCGACAGTTTCGACCCTCTTCACTAAAAATTAATTATCTCATTGTACAGAATTTTGATGATGTTATAGTTTGTTTATTTTGAAAATAGACTCATTAATTATTTTAAACATATAAATTTAAGCCCCTAATTATTTTTCTCCAATTTTTGATGATTTTCCAAAGTCAGAACAGGGGAACCCAAATTCATTCTGACCTTGTCTCACAAAATCTATTATATCTCATGATTTACAATTCCATTGCTTACACCGTTTCTTTTATAAGAAACTAGACTCAATAATATTTAATTTCATATGTTATTCATCCTCTAATTCAATCTCTACAATTTTGGGCTTATTTGCAATTTATGTCCCTCCTCATTTAACAATTGAGCTATTTAATCCTTCTAGTAACTTTTACACCCTTTTCAATTTAGTCCTTTTTACTTAATTAACTACCCAAACGTAGAAATTTTCCAACAAAATTTTAATACCATATTACTAACACTTCATAAATATTTATAAAAATATTTCTGACTCAGTTTTACAAGATCGAGGTCTTGATACCTTGTTTTTACCCAATTTCTTCAATAATTTCTTTTTCTAACTAACCACTAAATCGATAAAATTTTTCTATAGGTATTTTCATACGATTTTCCTATCATATCAATATTCATGCAAAAATATTAAAATAAATTTCTCTTTAAATCGGATTTGTGGTTACGAAACCACTGTTCCGATAACCTTGAATTTAGGCTATTACATTTCTCCTGTCAAGCAGCGATGTCACAACACCTAGACTTCGGCGTCGTGACACCCTAGATAGTAGCAAACTCGTGGTTGTGGAGGGTTTCAGTGTTACGACATCCTACCCTTGGTGTTGCGACATCATTGGTATTGGCCCCAATTTCTTTATTCAACATCTCTAGGGATATCACGACTTCAGAGGCTCGGTATCATGATGTTGGCTCAGTGTCGTGACATCCTACCCTCGGTGTCGTGACTCTCTTGACAATAGGCTCCATTTTGATTTCACATTAAGTTTTGTATCCTCAAGATGAAAAGGTTCGATGTCTTGACATCACTATTATCAATGTCACGACACCCACTTTGAATCATGTTTTCCTCGAGGTTGGGTCATTGTCATCTTCCTACACCAACTCAAACACCTCATTAAGTCCCCTATGGTACCATGTTGCCAATTTGGGTCTTTAAAAGGGGGCAAAACTCGGCCAAAAATATTTATTAATGGTGAAAGCTAAAATTCAAAAAAAGTATAGAAAAGACACTTAATTTACTTAAGAATAAGCTCCTCGAGTATATTGGAAAGCCTAATTTGACATGTCAAATTACAGCAGATCATGTCACATGAGTTGCATGTGATTTTACACGTTTAATAATTAATTAATTTTTTAAATGTTGTATTTTTAATTACAACAATTAGCGTAAAAAATATTTATTATTTGAATTGTCAAATATAATTAAATATATATTAACTTATCAACTCACATATTATATTTAAAAATTTTCAAATAATAATTAAATCATTTTTAATATATTCAACATACAATATAATTTTTGTTTATGTAGTTAATGCAAAGTAACATTATTCAAAATAATAACTAATTAACTTAATTAACTCTAATATTAGTTAAGATGTTTAGAATTTTATTCAAGTAAAAACTCTATTTTATAATAATAAAATTAGCACAACTTTTCTTTATGTCAAAGTTTTTGAACTAATAATTGTATATTATAATTATCACAATTTTTCCCCCATATTTTATGCTTAGAGTTCTATTCAATTAGTAGCTTTATTTTAAAATTCGCACAATTTTTAACTAACAGTTGTAATTTAAATTCTAATTATTTTTAAATGTGTAATTATCACAACTTCTATTAAATTATAATTATTTTTAAATCTATAATTATTGTAACTTCTATTTTATTTAAAAAATTTACCTAATAATTCTAAATTAAATATTATAATTATTTTTATATGTGAATTTTGTAATATATTGAAAAATAAAGGGGACCATATTTTTTAGTTTGACTTTGACTAGTATTTTCAAATGTGTGAAAAAAGAGGAAAAAGAGGGGGAAACCCATATTCTTCCCCCTTTATGTTCTGCCACCACAAAAGAGACTCTCTCTTTTATTCTCCCACCCATTTTCTTGAAGTCCTAGCCTAAACATCATTCCATATATTTTATTTCTCACTTAAAATAAGTAGGAAAACTCCATCCAAGCTCGATTTCTCCATCAATCTCATTATTTCAAGACCTAGGGTTTATGGGTCTAGTAGAGAAAGATATGGCTAGAGATAGAAAACTCCTAGTAAGGTAAGAAAATAAGTCTCTACCATTTCCATCTTTGATATTTGAGATGTAGGGAGCAAGGAATTTGGTTGAGCAAATTGTAATGATTTTTGTATGTATGTTTTTGTGATGGGGGAGAGAGATTGGTAGAAGAGAGCTTTAAGCTATGAAAGAAGTGGACTTGAGTGTTGAGATTGTAAGAGAAAAGCTTTATTTTGATTTTAGTTCATGTCAGAGGTAAGTGTTTTTGAATTTTCTAATCTTTCCTTTAATAACATGATAATGTATAAGAATAATTAGTAGATTAAATGGTTAAACTAATTATGTGTATTAATATGCTAAGAACCATAGCTTGATATGTTGAGATATATAGCAATACGAATGGTTATATTAAAGAGTCTAGGCATAAATTCCATGAAAATGAGCTAGTAATGTGTTACGGATATTTGAATGACATGGTATAATAAGAAAGTTGTATCTAAGTGATAAAATGTGATTAAATGTCATAAATATGCTAAAAATAATTATATGACACAATGAAGTGAAATAGCATTAAAAGTGGAAATTGTAGCAATAAAAATGTTAAACATGTTTAATACGATTCTAATGTGAATTTGTTAATGGATGAATAAAGAGAAGTATTGCTGTGTAATAATATTGAATTAGGAATATATATGTATGTATAAGAGATGATGATATGACCACCTTGGTAAGAAGTGGAAAGAATGTGATATGAACTAAGGAGGGTAAAAAAAGGAAAGCTTTTCTTTTAAGTTGAATAAGAGAAAATGAGATAAAAAAAAGAAGAAGGTAATTTTGGTGTAAAATTGATAGGGTATAGAAAAAACCTAGATGAGTCAAATTCGACCTAAGAAACATGTGACCTGGCTCAGGCAACCCAACTAGCAACAAAGTAGTAGGCTAGCCTGTGAAGCCCAAGTTTCAAGCTCATCTTAGTAATATTTGAAGTCCAAAATCTCTAGGCTTTGGGTATAGTTCCTTTACCTTAGACCTATATGTATGTGTGTATATGTATATTATTATTATTATTGCAGTTGGAGTGTCACGAGCAAGCTTCATAACTTGTCATATTTGGAGTTGGCAATTTTTGTAAACAAAATATTTGGGTTACAATCTTCACTGATTCTTTAGAAGTGTGCAAGCTCATCTATGATATTCAAACATGTTATGGAAATATCTTGAATTGGTTTGGATTGGACCAAGCAAATCGACTTCCCTTCTTTCAGGAGATTGGATGGGATCGAGTAAACTTGGTAACATATCCTGAGAATTTGAGGGCTTATCTTGGACTTATTGAAGATATTTATTGTGGTTATTATCATGTTAATTTGATGGGAAGATTAATTATAATTTATCTAGTATGTTAGTAAGTCTCAATTGCTTCTATATTGAGGAGATTTGTATTGATGAATACTGTGTTTTGAGGGAACTTACTTTTTCATTGAGGAACATTTTATTGTGAGTGCATTGAGGGCGAAAAAGGTTAATTACTTGGTTTTCATCCTAGGTTTCTAGGGGAAAAGCTTAAAGAGAAAGATCTAGAACTTAAATGCAAAAGTGTGGTTGCCAATCTGGTGAGTGCATAACTTGTAATCACTTGTTGTATAAGGTGTTAAGATATTGAATTATCTTTTCAGACAAAACTCTACAAATACAGAAAAATTAAACTGTATAAATATATCGTTGTATTCATCTTTATTTTTATCAATACTTGAAATAGTTGACACTACTTGTAGCGTTGCTAGAAGCACTGCTCAATTTTCTTGCAAATAATGTTCTTAGTTCTTACATCATCAATATTAATATTTGTCTTGAAGGTTGTTTAGTTATTACTATTATTGTACTATTTGATTGTATTTGTATTTGTATAAGTAATTAAATCTTTACACGTTTAAATGTAATTCCTCCATTTTATATGATAATGATTTCGGTGGTCACTGCTGGATTTTACAATGTTGAAGGTCTCATATTTATTACCCTTAATAACAACATTCGATGTTTACATATTTATTTTAAAATTTTAAAATAATGTTTTATATTTTTTAAAATATTTATTTGAGAATTGGTTAAATTTATAATTTTGAAAAATAATTAAGAGAATAAAATAATATTTTAAAAAATAATGAAAGTGAAAAAATGGTAAATCATCTATAATAAAGTATTAAGTAATTAGATAAAATAATTAGTCATTCAAATATGAGTCAAAATTTCACATACTAAGAATTATTACTTTAATACCTCACTGCCTTTGATATAATATATTTCACAACGCAATGGTAGAAAACATTTACAATTACGTAAATATTATTAAAATCAAATAATAGTAAAATTATCGAGTATCAAATAATAATGAAAATCAAACATTTTTTTGTGATGAAAACAAAACCTATTAAATAATGCTAACATATGATTTTTCTTGTAATTCTTTATATGTTATTTTGAATGAAAATGATTAGCTAATGTACATATTTATAGTGCTATATAAATATTTATTTTTATTGGTATATAATTGTAACACTAATTAAGTGATAATTAATCTAAAATAATAAGTGTAATTTAATTTGGGTTCAAAGTCTAATTAAGAAATAATAATAATAATGAAAATGAAAATATTATTAATAAATTATTATATTATATCATAGATTTTAAAAAAATTAAAAACATAGATAATATAAAATATAATTCCTAATTGATCAATTTTTTATCTTAATTTCTCAAATAGATATAAGTCGTACTATTTGTCGGGTCGAAATTTGTGTTGAATCGAGCAATTTTAATTAGTTGAAATTAGTATTTATGAAAAATAGTATTTAATTTAATTATAAATATATTATTTTCTTTTGAGTTTTGATATATAAATTAAAAATAAATATATTATCTTTTATATATATATAATTTAATATCACACATTTAATCTTTATCAAGTATAAAAAATGTTTTCGTATTAAAAATATATAAAATTAATTATAAATTAAATTAAAAAATAAAATTCAATTCAAATAATCATAATTTTTTAACTTATATTTTAAAAACCATTTAAATATTCAAATTAATTTATAATTTCTTGATTTTTCTTTCCTCGGCTGTAATTTGGAACAGCATAAGAAAACGTCTCGTATCTGTGCCTACTGCCTACTATTAAAGTTGTCTCCAACATGCTATTAAATGTTGGGGTTAAATTTGAAAGATTGTCAGTATAAATTAAAAAAAAAATCCATCATATAATTAAGGGTATATATCAAAGTTATACATGAACTCATAAACTATAATTTAATACATGAACTTTAATTTTATGCAATTTGATACATGAATACTAAATTTAGTTCAATTTTCATAAATAAAATTACCAATATATTGATATTATCTTTTTATATATAATGTTAATCTCACACATTTAAATTTTTATTAATTATAAAAATTGATTTTAACGTTATTGATTATTATCATATTTAAAATAAAATCATGTTTATATATAAATTATATTTATTTAATTAAAAAATTGGATTTTTATTATTTTTAATTTATCTAATATATTCAATGATTTTATAGATTTATAATTTTATTAAGTAATTGTTATTTTTTAAAGTAGATATGACCAAATTAATTAATTTCACATTAATATACTATGATATTAATTAATATTACTTTTATTATTATCTTAAAATAATAATAAAAATTATTATTCTAATACTAATTTAGTAATATATTTAATAATAAAGTATATTCTTGTCGAGCTTATGATTATATATATATTATAAATATTAATAAATTCATATTTAAAATTAACGAGTAAAAAAACTCACATTTTTAAAATAATATTTTATTCATCTTCAAATCAATAATTACCATCTGCACACATCCTACCCATAATTTTACAAAAGAAATTAATAATTAAATTGTAATATATATGTATTTTTTTTAAAAAAAACTCTAAATACAATATATTTTTAATCCAAAAAATATATGATTTTTGGATATTTAATAAATGATTAAATTATTTACTTTGATAAATACAATTAGTAAATTAGTGCAAGAATTTTCTTATTCAATCGAAATTTGGTATTATATTTTAATTTTTCCACACATATTATATTTTTCTGTCTTGAATATTTATTTAATCATTAATATTACAGATGTTACGTCTTTTGATATATTGTAGTCAATGACAAATTAAGGTTTTGAAACATTTTATTCTTATAAATATAATCATAATTCATTTAAAATATACCAATCGATGATAATTACTTAATTTCATTAACATGTTAATTACTATAAATATTATAGTTATTGTATTTATACACTTTTACCTCATATAATTTTTTTTAAAAATTGTTATGATATAATAATTGTGTAGCACATGAGTTAAATTAGTTAATCTAATATTACCAAACTTAGTGATTTTTAACTAAACATTTTACAAAAAATTCTATGAAATCGCGTATTTAAAATATAAATAATAAATTGTGCATATTAAAATAAAAATGTATAAAATAAATTAAAATATAATTTTAGTTGAATGGTAAATTTAAAGTTTTATTAATTCAATTGGAGTGAGTCCAAATTTAAATATATTTTTATTGATTTTTGTTAAAATAAAAAGACTAAAATACTTAAAAAATTATATTTTTGTAATTTTACCAACAAAACTTAAATAATAGTATAGATGTGACAACATCAATAATTAAAAAAAAAAACTTAATTTTAGCCACAAAGTCACATACCTTCCACCACATTTGTTCCAAAAATCGGAAGTACATGATCCTCCATTGTCTGCTAATCACCAATGGCCCCAACACACACCAAAAACCAGAGACAAATCCTAGTGGCATGCTTACGTAGAACCAGTTTACTTCTTGTCCCTCTCCAATTCCCCTACCTCCATTCCTGACACCATGTTCATTACCACTTCCTTTGCAATCCTTTAATGGAGATCCACAAAGATGGTTACCAGCATAACATGATTCATTAAAGCTTTGTAGTTGACTACTTGTGGGTATTCTGCCAGTGAAATTGTTAGAGGACAAGTTCAAGTGGCTCAAAAATGTCATACTTGACATGCTTTCAGGAACAGAACCAGAGAGCTGGTTTTGAGAGAGATCAAGAGATTCTAGCGATTTCATACCACCAATGTTTTCAGGGATCTTTCCGGACAAGTGATTCTGGGACAAATTCAGTGACTGCAATCCTTGGAGGCTTGTCACTTCATGGGGAATCTTTCCTGAAAATTTGTTACGGGAGAAATCTAAAACTTTGACCAAGTTGAGGGTGCTGTCGTATTCAAGTAGTTGGCCTTTCATCACAATTGATGCAGATTCCGAGAGAGGTCCTGCAATAGCAGCATACAGTATGGCGTTGCCCCAAGAACCACTCCCTCTGACCATGGCAGTGAAGTTGCTTATACATCTTGGTATGCTCCCAAAGAAATTGTTATCCGCAAGGTCAAAAATATGGAGAGAATTAAGAGCACATAAATGGTCTGGTATGCTACCTCCAAACTTGTTTGACCGAAGAATCAATATTATTAGATTTGTAAGGTCCTGGCCTAGCCATCATCTAGTTCATTCTTGCCAAGGTTAATTGCAGCCAATTCCCTGCAATTTTTCAGTGACAAAGGAATTTCTCCATGAAGCTTGTTGTGAAGGTGTAGGGATTGAAGTTCTGACAAAGTTCCCATGGAGCTTGGAATTTTACCAGTGAATCTGTTGCCATCTAATCGTAGGACTTGCAAAGATTGCCACTTGATCCAGCAATCCGGTATCTTTCCGGATAAAAGATTGTTTGCAAGACTAAGAACTCTTGTCCCTATTGTTGCATTCAACTGAAAGCACAAAAAGTGGAAAAGTGGTCCCAAGAAATAATTATTGGAAAGGTCTATCATGGACGGGTTGGAACCCATAGAGATTTGAGGCAGTGGGCCGCTAAAGTTATTGAAACTAAGGTCAAGAATACAAGAATCATTTGAAGTTTGGGGTAGATATGAAATCTGGGTTACTAGAGAAATTTACAAACAAAAATTGGTTTGGTAGTCTCCAAAACCAACTAGGAATGGTATCTGAAATTGTTGAGTTAGAGACGTCTAGATATTCTAGATGTTTTCTGAACGAAGCCACAAGGGAAAAGATGGTCCTATGTGCCAAGATCGTAAGCCCAGTAAACGAAGTTGAAAAGGAGGAACCCGGTAAGGGTTGGCTCTCAAAACCAACGAGTTGTCCCATCCTTCAAAATACCTCAATTTGGTATGATTAGCAAAATGCTTTCCGGAAACAACACCCTCCAACAAATTATAGTAAATCTCAACCTTTTCTAAATTTGCAAGTTTTCCTAAAGAAGTTGGAATAGGACCAAAGATTGAATTATCATTCGAAGAAAGTTCTTTTAAGTTTTTGAAATGCTCAAGCTGATCAGTAAGTTGACCAAAGTTGACAACTTGCAAAGGTCAATGATTCAAACCTGTGAGAAGAGCAACCTGACAGAATCTCAAAGATATGAGATATGTCTTGATTCAATCTCACACTTGACAAAACAATTGACCTCAAGTTACAAAGATTTCCCACGGCTCTTGGAAGCTTCCCTTCAAGATCATTCCATGAGAGGTCAATTTCATTGAGAGTACTAATGTTGAAAATGGCACTAGAAATATCACCTTGCAATTCATTAGCAGAAAGACTGAGAACCTGGAGAGAGCTAAAACGGTACAGCCACTCAGGTATTGAAGATTTGAAATTATTATATGAAAGATCTAGATGTCTAAGGGAAGTCATGTTTCGAAGAAAATTTGGGATGGGTCCATGAAAATCACTTCCTGCAAGGTTGAGAACTAGGGAGTTAAGCTTGGACACCCAGCCTAGATTCATTTGGTTTGTGAAAAAGTTGTAGGAAAGGTCAAGGACGGCAAGAGTTGACAAATTAACATTTAGCAATGGACGTCCAAGTTGAAGATGATAGTTTGATAAATGCAATTCCTCTAAAGAAGGAAGTCGTGTGTTACCAGTTGCAACCAATTGGAAGCTCTACTAAGGTCCACTAAACTCAAATCAAGATGTTTCAATAAAGAAAGACCAGACAACCATTGGAGGCTCTCAACATATAATAACCCAGCCTCATTAAATTTATCCTCACCCCTGAGATTGAGAGATTCCCAAGTTGGTAAGGCAAGAGGCCTTCAAACGCATTGTTGCTTAGATCTAAGTATCTCAAATGCTTCAAATTTGACAGACAAGGGTTTATCTTACCTTTCAACATTGACATCAGATAAGAATCAATGTCAACAGTATCATCCAAAGGAGGAAGTGAGAGGTTGAGAGAGAGGATGTGGCCAGTCATATTGCCACAGACAACTCCAAACCAGGTGCAACAATCTGGATGATGATGAGGATCCCATGAAGCAAGCCGATTTGCATCATCTATGAGGCCTTCTTTGAAGACCAAAAGTGCTTGTTTTTCATTTTCAGGACAAGCACTGTAAGAATTAGAGCTGATTTCATTGCTCGAGTTAACGTCTGCTATTGCGAGAATGATCAGAACAAGTAGGATGATTAGAGCCATATGTGAATGAGTTTACACTATAACTTGCATATGAAAATAAGGACGGGCTTCTATTTATAGACGAAATTAATGTCGTCCATTTTAATTAATTTGTCCATGTAACAAGGACGAAATAAACAATTGTAGTCTGATTGTAACTTCAATATTTTTACATAATACGTAATTACATATACTTGTCTTAATAATTACATAATGAATCGAATTTACACCGTAATTCGATCAATTCTGGCAAAATAATAATAATATGAAAGGTCAATTTTAATTAATTTGTCTTTGCTCTCATCAGAATTAATCTTATAGTCAATATTGGTTCGTTCAATAAGTTTTTGTCATTAATGTAACAAAGTCTAGAAAATCTAAATAAACAAGTGGGAAAACAAAAACTATGAAGTTTACTCAATTCCACAACCACCAAATATACAATTGTAAGATGCGGAATCATGTGAATTGGATCCCCATTAAGACAAATTTTCCTAAGCTTACATCTTTAAGTTCGCAAATGAAGGGTCCAAACATGATTTATCTTGTCCCTGTCACCCATGGATTTATGCTATTTTCCTTTGGTTTTCAGCTTTAAACTTCTTCTGTTTGTCAAATTAACCAAAAAGGATGGTTTACATAAATAACTTACATTGCCACAATTAAATTGTTTTTAAATTTTAAAAAATTAAAATATTTTAATTTTATTTAAAATGTATAAAATATATAAAAAAATATTTTAATACTTTGGAGTTATTTGACAAACAACAAATTCAAGGGTTAAAAGAGATGGAAAATTAAATGAATAGTTAAAATAACTTTTTTATAAAGTTGGAGGATCACATATATCATTATATTGAGTTGTTTATTACTTGGACCGAAA
Organism: Gossypium hirsutum; assembly: GCF_007990345.1. Classification (NCBI taxonomy): domain Eukaryota; kingdom Viridiplantae; phylum Streptophyta; class Magnoliopsida; order Malvales; family Malvaceae; genus Gossypium; species Gossypium hirsutum. The sequence goes on from NC_053446.1 coordinate 23,626,240, forward strand.
ATGAGCATGTATTGGTTGATGTGTTGATAGAGTTTTAAGGTGTTGATGTCTTTTTATAACTTTTTTTTGGTTATTTTTGTGGGTATTAGTCAAAATTTTATTTTGGTCAAATAAAAGAAAATTAGGCTTAAAGGTTAGAAAACTCCCAAGTCCCAATAAAAAAGATCAATTAGACTCTTTAAAAAAGCACATCTTATGAAGTTCTTAATGATAAAGGAAAAATCAATTAAGTCATTCTGTTAACTAAAATAATTAATTAATCAATTTAACTGTTAAAAGTGTTGATTTGACTAACGACAATTCTTAAAAATTTTTATATATTGAAAAAAATTAATGACGTAATAATTCTTTCACATGACATGTAACTTGTCCTCATGGCTATCGTCAGTCAAATCAATCCCTTTCTTTAATTTTTTATATATCGAAAAAATTTAATGGCGGAGCTACTAGAAAAAATATTGGTCGAGGTTGATGAAAACTCCAATGGTTGAGGAAAAGAGGTAAGATGAGCTTTACATAGATTGAAATTTTTAATTGCTTAAGAGTTTTTTATTATCATCACAATCAACAGAGTTTTGGGTAACTGTTTAAAGTTTTTAAAAATTTTGAGAGATATGATTGAAATTTTTAAAAATTTTAAAAGATCAATGAGAATTTAAAAAAATGAAAAAATTTAATTAAAAATTTCAAATATTTTAAGAGGCATAGAATGAGATGGTAATATTTAAAATCATAACATCTAAATGTCAAATAAAAATATAAGTCACTATCCCAAATAAATCTTAACAATCGCTTAAAAAGTTTAATTAAAAATCAAATTCAATTAAAATTAGAGTTTTTATTGATCACTTCTGAGTTGATATTAGTTATTGCATGTGAATAACGATGACGTGTATATATATATACCATAACGTGCATGGGCATGGAAAGTCATTCACGTTACCTTTACAACATATTAATTCAATGTGGCTCCAGACTTGCCATATATGAAGCGTTTCAAAATAGTCGAAATGTTTGAGCCCTGTATAGCATCAAAATTTCAAGATTAGCTCACTTGAGAAGACATTTGTAGATGAATTTTTTTAAATTCAATTACTAAACTTTTAACTGTCAAGTTAAAATTATAAAGTTTAAATTACTATGGATTAAAATAATTATCACTACACCAGAATAGGCTTTTAGCGGCACTTTTTGCGGCGTTTGGAACAAAAGCGCCACAAAAAATCGAGCATTAGGGCGATTTATCCAAAGCGCCGCTAAAGGTAGAGCTTCAGCGGCGATTATCCGGAAGCACCGCTAAAAATAGGAATTAGCGGCGTTTTACATAAAGCGCCACAAAAAACCTAAGACCAACGGCGTAGTTTTTTGCGATTTTTTAAACCTTTAGCGGCGTTTTTGTGTAAGCGCCGCTAATGCTCGGATCTTTAGCGGCGTTTTTGTCTAGGCGCCGCTAATGCTCGAGTCTTTAGCGGCGTTTTCGTGTAGGCGCCACTAATGCTCGGATCTTTAGCGGCGTTTTTGTCTAGGTGCCGCTAATGCTCGAGTCTTTAGCGGCGTTTTCGTGTAGGCGCCGCTAATGCTCGGATCTTTAGCGGCGTTTTTGTCTATGCGCCTCTAATGCTCGGATCTTTAGCGGCGTTTTTATACAAGCGCCGCTAATACTCGGATCTTTAACGGCGTTTTTAACTGAGCGCCACTAATTCTCTTGTCTTCAGCGGCGTTTGTGTCTAAGCGCCGCTAATGTATTGACCTTTAGCAGCGTTTTTACCGAAGCGCCGCTGATAGTAACAAAAATCTTATAAGTTGAAATAATTAATATTTTGTTCTATTTATTATATAGTGGGACAATTTACATTTAAATTATAATTAACAAATAATATTGATTAATATAAAAAGTTTTTATTAAAGAGAAGTCGTATATATATAACAACGAACTATTTATAACAGTTGATTTAAATTACTACTTTACAAGAGAAAATATATTAAATTATGAATAAAATAAAATATAATAAAACTTAAATTGTTGTATTAATGTAAAGAATAAATTAAAAATAGAATTAACTTTTTATAAGAGTAATAAAATTTGGTAGTATATATTGTTCGACTAATTTATACAAAATATATATATTTTAACAATTAATTATTGACTATATTTTATGATTAAAATATATATTAAACATTTAGGGAATTTTTTTTATGGACGGTATTTTAAGGAGTACGGGGTATAGATTTAAGGTAATTGGGATTTAAGGTTAATTTAGGGGTTAGAGGTTTAAGGGTTTGAGATTTAGGGTTAATTTCAACGGTCATGCATGTTAATTAGGGTTTAATTAATTAGATTTGTTTATTATTTTTTATGGCGAATATATACATTCTTATATGTAAAATAGATATTCCAGAATAAATTTCAAAAATATTGAATATTATAATAGGTAGATCATGATCACTTTATGCATGTCGATTGATAATTTATAATTTAAGACTTGTTAAATGATAATTATCTTGTATATTTAAAAACATTAATTAACCGGCCCTAATAATTAACCATTTGATTTTTTTGATATATATATGCATGGCTATATATATGGTTAATTAGTAGCAATATACCAGATGCAAAAATATCGATACTTAAGTTCAAAAATGATAAAAACTAATATTTAGATCCATACGGAAATTTTTGTCATAAAGATAATATTGCTAGCATATTTCAACTAATTTGTACACAACATTATAAACTACTATATATATATATATAATTAACTTGCATGTTTAATAGATTTTCACTATATTTTGTGATTATTAATATAAATTTAGGGAATTTTTTGGGTTTGGTCGGGGTCATGATAGGGTTTCTTAAGAGGTTAATATTAGATTGATTAATTTTTACGGTAAATATATATATTTGTAAAATAAATCCAGATGATCAATAAATTTAATTAATATATATATTAATGAAGTTTAGTATAGTTTATATTATAATTATTAATAGATATAATAGGTGCGTGGTAGTTAGATGATCATTTTATGGATGCATGTTAATTTATAATTTGAAGATTGTTAAATGATACAATTAACTAATAATATATAGTAACGTTGTATATTTAAAAAACATTTAACCGAAATATTTAACGGCCATTTGATATTTTTGATATATATGGATATATATATAGTTATTAACTATTTAATTTGTATATATAGGACCAAAATAATCTTGGTATAAATAAATAAACAAATAAATAAGTAGGTAATTATGTATTTTTTAAATAAATAGGTAATTAATTATTTAAATGTAAGATCCACAAAAAAAAAAGAGAAATTTAGCGGCGTTTCTATAGAAAAACGCCGCAAAAGGTAGCCTTTACCGGCGTTGTAGTCAAAACGCCACAAATATTGCAATATACGACGTCGTTACGTGTTAGGGAATCAGTTTCTATTGTGGCGTTTTATAGGTAAACGCCGCTAATATTCTTGATACTCTATCAGAACGGCGTCGTTTCAGTTGAATGATGTGCTCTATTACTGGCGTTTTTCGGGAAAATGCCGCAAATATGTCTACAATTTTGTGAAAACGTCACTGTTTGTTTGTGTAATTGAAAATTTGATGTTTAGGGGTTAGGGGGATTTAGGGTTTAAGGGTTATGCTTTAGGGGTTAGGGGATTTAGGGGTAAGGGGTTAGGGGGTTATGGATTTGGGTTTAGGGTTTCAACGGTTATGTTAGAGTTTAAGTTATTAGATTAATTAGTTTTATTAATTTTATATCAAATATGTTCTTATATATTTCTAAAATATATAATAATAAATTTAATATATTGAAATTATGAGTATATAGTTTAAATTTATTTATTTATCAATAAAATTAAATATTATAAATTTCAAACTTTATACAAAAAATAAATATTATAAATGTAATATTACAAATTAAAAGTTTTACTATTAATTATTGTTTAATCAATTATAACTATTTTATGATTATTAAAGATTTAGGGATTATTTTGGATGGCCGTGCTATTTTAAGGATTAGGGGGGTATATATGAATTTAAGGTTTGGGATATACGGGTTAGGGGTTTAGGAGTTACGAGTTACGGGCTAAGGGACAGTGGTTTAGAATTTAGGGTTTAGGGTTTCAGGGGTCGGATATCAATTTAAAGTACCAATTGATATCAATTATATTAATGTTTTTGTCATTTAAATATTATTTTAAATAGAATTAAGTTTAATAAGTTAAAAAATAGTTTGAAATATGCATTAAAGCTTTATTAAACGGCGCCGTTTCAGATTCTAAATTCAATTTTTAGTGGCGTTTTTTGGAAACGCCGCAAATATACAAGAAATAATGGCGTTTTCCTAATAAACGCCGGAATGGTGTCTTAAAATTTTGGCAAAACGACGCCGTTTCTTTCATCGTGTTTTAACTTATCATTTTCTCTATAAGGCAGAACACAATAAACACAGAAACAAACAGCCTTCAGACAAAACGGAAGCGATAGAAACGAAAGAGAAAAAACAAAGGAAAAAGGGGAGAGGAGAACTCATAAATCGGGTGAAACGAAGCAACAGCTGAGCCAATCTTGACAGGATACTATCAAAGTTGCGGAATTTTTGGGGAAAAGGTAAGCTTTTTTTCTTTTAAAACGTTGTATCTTGATTTAGGGTTTGGGTTAAGTGTAATTTGGTAAATTGGGGTTTAAATAATAAATTCAATCACCAAGCTCTGGCCTGTTTGTTTGGGAATTCGGGGAATTTGGGAATTTTTTCGTGTCTAGGGTTTGGGAAGAAGTACCGATCCTGTGTTTGCTTTCTAGTTTGTTCTTCTCATTGTTGAAGAGTTAACATTAACAGTTAACATTCAGAAGGGACATAGGCTTCTAAATTTGTAAGATGCCATAATAAATTGTGGTCGGGGTATTCTTTTGCAAATAATTTGTTATATTTTGTTAACATGTTGCTAAATTGATTATGTGTATTGAAGAAGCAAATCTGTCTTAAAAAATGTGCTCATTATGTATGTATATATTTACGAATGATGGTGACTTGCTCTAATTTGTTTGAAATCGAAATTCATTTTGAATTGCGCTTTCTTGATGCACCAGTAAACTTCGCTGTCAATCGATAATTGCTTGGCATTCTAAGGTTAATCTTTGGGCACTTAATTTGGTTAATTGGCATTTTAACGCTGACAAGTTAAACTTTAGGTTTGGTTTATGAGAGATTGGGTTTGGGGATTAGGCCTCTTTTGGCGAAAATAAAATTACATAACTCACATGTTAAAGTTGTAGCTATTATTCTTATGCATCGTTCGAACAGATATTGAGATTATCTGGTTGCAATATTTTGCAGTGACTACCTGTTTCAGCTTCTGCTTATTGGAGATTCTGGTGTTGGAAAATCTTGTCTTCTTTTGAGATTTGCTGTAAGTTTCTTGACTTACGTTTCCATTTGAAAGCAACTGTCTACATTGTAGACATCTATTTTCGTTATCATACATTCTTAGTTTCTTATATGATTGCCCTAAATGTTTATATCCATGTATGATGCTAGATTGTAATAATATTTTATTAAAAAATTGCACTGCATATAACATGTGTCTTGAGAGAGTGAAATGTGCACTTCATGAGTTTGGACATAGGCAGTTGGGGCCTCTGAATCTTGTCACTATATTTAGTTGTATATGAAGATATCAAACATGTGGAATTTTGGATATTTCCAAATGGTTATGCAGGACAAAAAGTTTGGCCTACACTTCTATGAATTTGAAGAATTTGTCTATTTTTGGGTTTCAAAACATTCATTTTCTTGGATAGCAAGATTATCATTCATGTACTGCAAAGAACAAGTTTTAAAGGTTATTTTTTATTGGAGTATTATTTTTTACTCATGTTTTTTAGTATATGGGTTAACAATAAACTAATTCAGTTGGTAATATTTAGCCACTTTTATGATTTATTTTTAGCAAAAGAGGGGAATTTTTTGCTTATTTTTAACAAGCCTCATTTTTTACAAGAGTTATTACTCAGCAATATATTTAAATTTGTACTAACTATTTTGTTTTATTTTATTTCTAACTATTGTAATACATATATAATAAATAAGTTTTTTTCTCATATTATTACTCTAGTAGCCAAACGAGGCATTATTGTGTAATGATAGCAAAAAAAAAGTACCAAACTTGAAAATGTTAATAATGACGACCAAAATTTTAGAAGTTTTAATAACAATAAAAATATAAAGGAGAACACATATTCTTGAAAGTTTTAACAACAATAAAAAAGAGTAATAAATTTATAAGATATTGACATTGATTTATTTTTATTTAGTTATAGAATATTTAAAAGCATAATAAAAGTTTTATTAAAAATTTAAAAGCAATGGGTTTTGTTTTAGGTTTTAAATGGGTTTATATATTAAAACAATTAAGTTTTTTTTTAATTTTTCAATCTGCAGTACCTTATCACTGATAATTTGCATGGTATTTATTGCTCTACATGATGTTGCTGTCAATCTCTACATGCATATGGGCACCAATTCGAGCAGTAATACCCATCTCTAATTACATAACTTAGTTAATTAATATTATACATAACTGACAACTTACATAACTTACAACTTACAACTTACATAACTTACATTTTTTTAATTATTCATAAATTACATAACATACATTAATATTATACATAAATTACATAACTTAATTTTATGTTCTTATACATAACTTACATTAATATTATACATAAATTACATAACTTAATTTTATGTTATTATACATAACTTACATAACTTACATTAATATTATACATAAATTACATAACTTAATTAATTAATATACATAAGTTACATAACTTACATTAATATGATACATAAATTACATAACTTAGTTAATTAATATTATACATATGTTACATAACTTACATTAATATGATACATAAATTACATAACTTAGTTAATTAATATTATACATAACTTACAACTTACATAACTTACAACTTACAACTTACATAACTTACATAACTTACATTTTTTTAATTATTCATAAATTACATAACTTAATTAGTTAATATACATAAATTACATAACTTAATTAATTAATTAATATTATACATAAATTACATAACTTAGTTAATTAATATTATACATAACTTACAACTTACATAACTTACAACTTACATAACTTATACGACATACATAACTTACATAGCATAATTTGACTAATACACAACTTACATAATTCGACATAATAAATAATTTACATAATACATAACTTACGTAGCTTAGTTATACTTATTCCTAAATCCTAAACCCGTGCAATTTATTCTCAAGATTAGGCTTCAAGAAATAAGAAATGGACCGGTCTTGGATGAATTTGTCAAGGGTAAGCGACGGTTATCGAAATGGAGTACAAACTTTTCTAGATTTTGCATTTCAATATGCAAGCCAAGAGAACATGATTCTTTGCCCGTGTAAGAAGTGTGTCAACATAAACTGGCATTATCGTGAAGTTGTATACGAGTATCTAATTGTTGATGGGTTTGTTCGTGGTTATAAACAATGGTTTTTTCATGGAGAATGCCCGCCTAGTACTTTCTCTTCAAGGATGGATGTATCTTATGATAGTACTGCCTACCATCAGTCTGTTAGAGGGGATGACATGGAAGGGATGTTGCGTGAAGCATTTAATATTCAGAGTCATGGTTTACAGTCGTTCCCACCTGACTTTCTGCCATCTGATGATTGTAATCTCGGTGGAAATGCTGGTGCCCAACCCGGAAGAAGTGTACATCATGAAGAGCCGAATGGAGAAGCGGCAAAGTTCTATGCGCTACTTAATGAGATGAACGAAGAACTATATGAGGGATCGAAATTTTCAAAAATGTCATTCTGCATTCGTCTTTTCCAGTTAAAATGTTTGGGAGGGTGGACCGGGAACTCATTGACAATGCTGTTAGAGTTTTTGAGAGAAATGTTTCCGTTTGCAAAAATCCCTCAGTCTTGCAAAGATATGAAGAAAATTATAAAAGACTTAGGTCTTGGGTACAACAAAATCCATAGTTGCCCGAATGATTGCATGTTGTATTGGGGCGATCGGAGAAACCAACAGTGTTGTCACGTATGCGACGAATCCCGTTGGATAAATAGAAACACAGAAGATGGGAACGACGATGAAAACGATGCACAGCCAAGAAAGAAGCCGGTCAAGATTTTGCGGTATTTTCTGCTGATACCAAGGCTTCATAGGCTTTTCATGTCGTCGAAGACAGCGAAGTCAATGACGTGGCACCATGAAGGACGAACCGATGATGGATTATTAAGGCATCCGGCAGATTCTTTGGCTTGAAAATCATTTGACAATAAATTTCCAAGCTTTGCAAGCGATCCAAGGAGTGTGAGGCTTGGCCTAGCATCTGATGGATTTAATCCTTACAAGATCATGAGTACTGCATACAGTACTTAGCCAGTAGTGCTTGTTCCTTACAATCTGCCTCCGTGGATTTGCATGAAGCAATCTTCCCTTATCTTATCTATGGTTATCCCTGGAGAGAAAGGGCCCGGGAATGATATCGACATTTATTTACAGCCACTTATTGAAGAGTTAAAACAATTATGGGCTGGTGTCGAGACATACGATGTGCTGAGAAAGGAGAACTTTAATTTACGTGCAGCTTTGATGTGGACCCTTAATGACTTCCCCGCTTATGCCAATTTATCCGGTTGGAGTACCAAGGGTCGTTATGCGTGCCCTTGTTATGCTGCACAAACATGTTCGCAATGGTTATACAATGGGAAGAAGTTCTCTTACATGGGGCATCGTCGGTAGTTACCGGAAAATCATAGATTTAGATTTCAGAGTTCGGCATTTGACGGTACTGAAGAGTTCAGAGAAGCTCCTTCGCAGACAAGTGGATCTGAAATCTTGTTAATGTTGGAAGATATGAATTTCAGTTATGGGAAGATGAATCAACCGGCAAACACGCAAAGAAATAGAAGATCAAATGATGAAGCTGATGATAACTCCAATGAAGAGGATGATCCTAATGAGGCGGACTTGTGGAAGAAAAGAAGTATTTTTTTGAGTTGCCTTATTGGGAGCACCACCTTTTACAACACAATCTTGATGTTATGCATATTGAGAAAATGTCTGCGAGAACATTGTCTGTACAATTTTGAATGTAGACGGAAAATCAAAAGACAATCTTTAGCGTCGACTTGATTTAGTTCAGATGGGAATTCGACCTGATCTTCATCCGAATCCACTTCCGAATGGTAAATATCGGTTGCCGCCTTCTATTTTCTCAATGTCGAAGACAGAGAAAGAAGTGTTCTGCATTGTGTTGAAGGATATAAAGGTTCCAGATGCATATGCATCTAATATATCTCGATGTGTTAGTGTTAAAGATCGAAGACTATATTCGCTAAAATCACATGACTATCACATCTTGATGCAAGATGTACTGCCAGTTGCTCTACGATGTTGTATTTCGAAGAATGTGACGTCTTGTATAATTGAACTATCCAATATAATGAAAGCCATTTGTGGCAAAGTTTTGGATGTTCAAGAACTTCAGAAGGTACAGGATCGAGCCGCTTTAACTTTATGCAACATGGAGAAAATCTTCCCACCTTCCTTCTTCACTATTATGGTTCACTTGATAATCCATCTCCCGCATGAAGCAATTCTTGGCGGACCCGTTTTCTATCGATGGATGTATTCCATAGAAAGGTGTTAATTACAATTTTTAAAATTTTCCTTCATTCACCTATGTATTTTTGGTTACAACTTTTGATAATGTTGTATACCGTGTTTAGGTTCCTATCCAAATTAAAGTCTTATTGCCGCAACAAGCGTTATCCAGAAGGATCGATTGCCGAAGGCTACTTGGCAGAGGAATGTATGACCTTCTGTTCAAGATATTTGGAAGATGTTGAAACAAGGTTGAACAGACCAAATAGAAATGCTGGACTCACGGATCATAACTTTGCCGATAATTATTTGTTCCAAAGTTTTGGAGAACCAATCGGTAAAGTTGAAATTGTAGAATTAGATGATTTATCGTGGGTTCAAGCACATCGATATGTTCTGTTTCACCACGAATCAATGGAACCTTTACGCAAGTAAGTTCTAGAAATTTGATAAATATTCATCGTTTAAAAATTGTTTATAGTCTAACAAACTGAACATATTTTTAACATAGTGAGTACAAACAAATATTGAGATCTCGTTCGCGCTCCCGAAGAACACAACATCGAGATATCAATAAGTTGTTTACAGAATCTTTTCATGAATGGTTAAGCCAAACGGTATGTAATTGGAGCTTTCACCGACAAATAATAATATTTACTCAAAACATTTTTAATTACTCAGTTTACTTTCCATTCAATAGGTTTGGAGTGGGAAGAACGTCACTGACGAAGTTAAATGGCTTTCCCAAGGTCCAAATCGGGTGGTTAAAAGATATAGTGCGTTCCTCATAAACGGATTCAAATTTCATACAAAATATCGCGAGAGATTGAGGAGAACGCAAAATTGTGGAATAGTGGTTAATTCCTTAATTACAAGTTATGCTAGTGCTAGGGACAATAATCCTGTGGAGGGAAATGTGGAATATTTTGGACTTCTTACTGACATAATTGAGTTGGATTACTACGGCAAATGAAAAGTTATCTTATTTCGAGGTGATTGGGCCGATGTTAATACTGCACGTAGAATCAAGCAAGATCAATTTGGTTTCACAATGGTAAACTTCGATCGATTGATTCACACAAGACAACAATTGATTGATGAGCCGTATGTATTTTCTTCTCAAGTCAAACAAGTTTTTTACTCAAAAGACCCAACTGATGAGGGTTGGTACGTTGTACTCCGTAACATCCCTAGAGACTTGTTTGACATGGGCAGTGGAAGTAGAGATGACATTGACGACAGAACACAAACTTTGCCATTTCCAGAACAGAACTTAAACGAAAACATCCCTGGTACTAGTACACAATTTCAATGGGTCCGCCAGGATACAGATGAAGAGACTTACAAATTATAATGTAGTAAGCTTTTACGATTATCTAATTACATCTACGAATGATGATATTTCAACTATTTTATATGGGATATTATTGTTGTAATTGTATACTAAGTTTTCAACTAATTTATTTGTATTGCAGATAAAATGCCTAGAAGAAAAGTGCGATCGCACCGCATTGTTCAAGGTACTCCAAACTCGGCGGAAACAAACAGCACTGAACAACAGACTGCTATTGGATCTTCGAATGTTCCGGTTACACCTGAGGAACCTATAGAAGTTCAAAGTAATTTAACATTTAATTTACATGTGTGTTGACTTCTTGTTTGTTTTTTTTAAATTTCGTATATTACAATACTTTTATTTTTCAGATGAAACTGGTGGGACGCGGAGAGGTCGCGGACGTACGGTATTGAGCGATTTATACGACCTAGATCCAGTCGAGTGTGTCCAAGTATCCAGTAATAGCTTTGGTCAGCCTGTTGGATCAGAAGCTCGCCTTTTAGCAGGATACATGGGCATTCTAGCACGGAATGCAAATATGTTGCCAATTAACTTCGAGTCATGGCATAAAGTGCCCGAGAGTAACAAGAACCAAGCTCTCGATAACATTAAAGTAACAAAACGTATATGTCATTTATAATACTTGGGTTTAAGTTTCGTTTACATTTACTTTCTTAAGTTGTGTTTTTTGTAGGCGAGATTTGCTCTAGAGGTCTCCGATGCTTATGTAAAGAAGGCATTGGGAAAAAGATGGAGAGACCATAAGAGCACTTTAAAGAAAGACTATTTTAAGACAAAAACAACACTGGACGAGAGATTACAAAATGTCCCGCTGGGAATGCTGAGGTACTAGTGGGAAGAGGTCGTTAGATTTTGGGCTTCAAAGAAAGGAGAGGTATGTGTAACTTATAAAATTTTGAAATTATTTGGTGTATAGTATTTCCTAATTAATGTACTAATAATTTCATAATGTAGGATCGTGAAGAAGTTGGAAAAAAAAGTAGGCAGCAACAAAAATTCACTCACACAGCTGGGTCGAAAAGTTTTGCGTGTGTAGCTCATGCAGAGGTATTTTCAATTTTATATATTGGAGGATGATAACTACTTACTTACATTAATATTTTTAGTATTGTATTGTAGGAACCGTCGTTCGGTCAAAAAGTTGGACGCCTTCAACTTTTGACATTACACATAGGAAGAAAGATGGAAACCCTATGACTCCTGAAGCTGCAGAAATTATGGTACGTTTGCTTAATTAATACAATTTCACTTGTTTTTAATTATTTATAGTGTTTATTTTCTAATGATTTATTTCATTTATTGTAATGCAAATATTGTTAAGTTATGTTGCATTGGGTTTTTTAATATATATTGCGTTCCTAACTATTTAATTTATTTTTTAGGAAAAATTAAAGGATAAAAAGGCGGAGTACGAAGCGATTGCTTCCAGTGTTAGTTCTGTTCATATTGACGACATTGATAACCGGATTATCACCGAAGTTTTGGGTCCTGAAAGGTATGGTCGGGTTCGGTTTCAAGGATCTTTTGTTAACCCATCCCAATTTTTTGGATCTAGCTCGCAACAATATATGCCTTCGGGGAGTCGAGCCGAAGCTGAAGTTCAGAGGTTAAGAGACCAGATGGCTCGTATGCAAGCGACAACAATTGAGCAAATTACACAACTTAAAGCGGAGGCAACATCGAGAGAAGCTGAGGTTCAACGAAAGTATGAAGAACTCCAGCAGCAACTTAAAGCAGATGCGGCAGCAAGAGAAGTAGAGGCGGCAACGAGAGAAGTACAAGCTGCAGCAAGGGAAGCAGAGGCTAAAGCGAGGGAAGCAGAGGCTGCAGCGAGGGAAGCAGAGAAGCTTCAAAAGTTCGATGAACTCCAGCAGCAGCTTCAGAGTATGATGAAGATGTTTCGGCAGTCGCAACAGTCGCCGTCTTAGACTATCATGTAAATATACTTCGATTTTGACTTTTAATTATCATTTTAACTTTTAACATTTTTGTAAGAATAATACGATTTTTATTTTATTTATTGATATTTATTATATTATTTGTTTAATATATTGATTTATTACTTTTGGCTGGTTTAGATATGATTTCTTTTGATTTGTTTTTACAAGAAGGCTGAAAATATAAAAAATTATCTGCCAAATTTAGTGGCGTTTTTTTAAAAAACGCCACTAAAGGTGTTGGCCTTTAGTGGCGTTTTTGGTCAAAGCGCCGCTAAAGACCCTTATCTTTAGCGGCGTTTATGGAAAAAGCGCCACTAAAGATCATAGTCTTTAGTGGCGTTTATGGTCAAAGCGCCGCTATAGATCAGGGTCTATTGGGGCGTTTGAGGGGAAAGCGCCGCTAAAGACCCTGATCTTTAGTGGTGTTTTTGGGAGAAGCGCCGCTAAAGATAAGGGTCTTTAGCAAGCGCCGCTAAAGGTCTTAGTCTTCAGCGGCGTTTGTGCAAGATGCGCCGCTAAAGATCAGGGTCTTTAGCGGTGCATTCATTAGCGGCGTCTGTTGCGGCGCTTTTAAAAGCGCCGCTAAAAGTATCTGCGGCACTAAAAAGCGCCGCTAAAAGCCTGTTTTGGTGTAGTGTATTGTTGAAAAAGTTGTTATTGCTCGTTTCATGTTCTGTTATGTTGGGTGTGCCTCATATTTTAGGTCGAACAGACAGCGACGTCACGACAAGAAGCTTCTCAACGTTGTGACGACAGACAACGTCGTGATGACGTGAATGGGGACATTGAGACGTGGCGACGTGTTCTACACATAAATCGGGTTTCTTCTCCTAGTTAAACTCTAGTTAAATTTTGATTACTCTAGGGATATTGTAGTATCTTAGCTAATTTAAAGAGGCATTGTATCATTGTTTTGAGAGGCCAATTAAGAGGCAATTAAAGATGTAGAACTACAAGTCTTTTCTTCTGGGCAGTGACAAGATGTAGTAGCAGATGAGTTTTGGTGAGAGCTTTCATAGTAACTATGGAGAGAATTTTGTACCTCTTTTGTAAGAATTTTATAAGAGTTAGGGTTTTCTTTTCAGGGTTTGAGTTTGTACATTTAGTACATTTAGGTTTATTTTTTTCATATTGTATTCTCGTTTGTTTACTCATTTAGTGAAAAGTCGAAGCCTCCTTTGCCCATGGTTTTTATCCTCTTTAGAGGAGTTTTCCACGTAAATATTTGTGTTTGATCTTCTCTACCTTTTCTATTTCGTTGTTTATATCCCCAATAATCTAGTATTAGAGCTTGGTTCAGATTCTGTAATCGACCCATTCAGGGATGACAACAATGAATTTCGACATCAAGAAGTTCGATGGAATCACAAATTTCAAATTGTAGCAGTTTCGGATAAAGTAGAATGTTTAAAGCAAGGTTGGTCACAAAGGTTGACGTTCAAGTGGGGGGAGTTGATTTCCTCAATGTTTTCTCTCTTGTTGTGAAGCACACGACATCCGTCCGTGTATCACTAGCCGTGGTTGCATTATACAACCTTGATTTCAAGACTAGGAGTCTTTTGGTTTCCAAGCTTGAAAACGGTTTAGGCTTGATTGACATTCTGCAAAGATCGAGTTTGGCCCATGATGGGGCATGGAGAAAAAGGTTTGTAAATACAAGTTAAGGTGGAGATTTGTGGGATGTGCCTTGTATTTTAAGCCGAACAGATGACGACATCACAGCGAGAGGCTTCTCGACATTGTGACGACGGACGACATCGTGAGGACGCGAATGGGAACGTTGCGACGTGGCGACATGTTCCCCACATAAATTGAGTTTCTTCTCCTAGTTAAACTCTGCTATCTTTTCCCAGTTAAACTCCGATTACTCTAGGGATATTTTAGTATGATTAGACCTTTAATCTTAGCCTATTTAAAGAGTCCTTGTATCCCTGTTTTAAGAGGCCAATTAAGAGGAAATTAAGGATGTAGTACTACAGGTCTTTTCTTTTGGGAGCGACAAGATGTAGTTGCAGATGAGTTCGATGAGAGTTTTCGCGGTAACTATGGAGAAAAATTTCCACCTCTTTTATGTGAACTCTATGAAAGTTAGGGTTTTGTTTTCAAGGTTTGAGTTTGTACGTTTAATACATTTAGGTTTATTTTTCCATATTATACTCTCGTTTGTTTACTCATTTAGTGAAAAGTCGAAGCCTCCTTTGCCTGTAGTTTTTATCCTCTTCGGAGGAGTTTTCCACATAAATATTTGTGTTTGATCTTCTCTACCTTTTTTATTTCTTTGTTTATATGGGTCAATCCCCAACATGTTATAACAAAACTATTTCTTTGCTTGGGCCATCACATTGGGCTTTATATAGGTTTCGGTTAAGCAAAATTCGACCTACTTGAGTGGGACATATTTGACAAAACAGAAGCATAGGTCGACTTGGATACTAAGTCTCCCAATCAACTTTCTTGACTTGAGGTGATTTGATTAGCATGAAAGTCTTAGTATATCTTGATGATTAAATAGTTATTTTTTAAAGATAAATATCATATTTATTCAAGGGAGTTTTTCAAGGATTTATCTATTGATTTAAAGGAGTTTATCTTGATGTTATGATAGCCTATAAATAGGCTTCATTCTCCCTTGACAAATCACGACAAAGAGGGTGAAAGATCTTTACTTTCTTGAGTTTTTCTCTTTACTAGCCTTTGTTTCTTTATTGCGTTGGGGTTGCAATTTTTTTTTGTATAATGATAGATTGGACTTATTTAGATGATTGTAGATGATTGTTGAATAAAATCATGAGCGAGGCTCCGCAGATGTAGGACCATTGTGCCTAAACTGGTTAACAAATATCGTGTGTTAATTTTTTCCTCACTTTGCTTCTTGTGTTACTTTACATTTAATCTTTATACTCGTTTGAAATTATTTTTCAAGTGCAAATTGAGGATTTTTTAATTACATCACATACGATGTGCTAATTACTTTTCTCTAATTGGTTTAAAAATTGATTAAGAAATAAATAATAAAATTATATTATCATTAGACCCGATGATGGACCGAGCCACCTGCCTAGATCCAAAGGCTCGCCCAAAAATTGGGAGGGCTTGAACAAAAATATAGGTTCAAAAAATAAGGCCTATTTTCTAAATAGGTTAAGCCACGAGTATGATTTTTTAACCTTGCTCAGTTCGACCCGAATTTGCCTAATTTTTTACTATTTTTTTTGTTACTGTTTGTTGCTATTTTGATGTTGTTTTGCTACCATTTTACTATTATATTACTACTTTTTTGTTGTTATTATTTAAATATTGTATAATTCTTATATTATTATAAATTTTGCTACTATTTTAGAGATATATTTGTTTGCTAAGTTGCAACTATCTTAGTATTGTTTTAGTGTATTTTGATGTATTATATTTTTTAAATTTATTTTTATATAAAAATAATATAAATTTTTTAATACGAGTGGGTCAGGCTAGGTTTGGGTTTAACATTTTTTATCTGTATCGACTTGAATAAAATTTAGACCCATTTTTCGGGCCGAGCTAAAACTTAAAAAACAAATCTAAAATTTTGCATTGACCCGCCCCGAACCCGAACCCAACCTACCCATGATTAGGTCTAATTATCACTATTAAATTAAAATAATTAAGTGTTAATTAAAGTTGATAAATAAAATTCAAAAATTGTCAATATTGGACTCGAATTTATGCGTACAGAAAAGCTTCTAATAATATATATATCTTTTCAAATATATATACATATATGATAAAATATAATATATATGAGATAAGATTAAGAAAAAAAAAACATAAAGATAAATCTAGTCTTCATCAATTAAACTTTTATTTTTTTAGTTAAATTTGGTTTACAATATTTTAAAAAGAGTTAAATTTACTTATTAATTATTAAAAAGAGTCGAATTTTTATTTCTAATAAAAATATCAACTAAAATGTTAAATTTTTAAACATGATAGGATAGTTTATGTTATTATTTTTTAAATTATAAACATTATATATATATTATTTTTTATAAATTTTAAATTATTTATTAAAGTAACATATAAAATAAATTATGTTATATTAATATGAAGTATATATGAACTGTTATGTTCCTTGTGTGGCCAATATCATAAAACAATAATATTTTAATTAATATTATTGTAAAAAAAACAATTTCACTCGAAAAGTTAATTATCAAATTTTGTAAAAAAGGATAAAATTAAATAACATAAAATTTTAATTATGGCTGTTCTATACTTCTGTTACACCAGTTCTCCTTAAAATTGTTGAAACAAGAATAAATTCCCCTAAAATTTACTGTTATGGTTGTCTTCCATACCCAACACCGGACCTTTCGCTTTTACTTACGAAAGGAACGTGTTTTTCGGTAACGTGGTCGGAGAAAGAGAGAGAGAGAAAAAAATATCAGCTAACAGAAACGAAACCAAACTTTATTTCTGCCGATGCATTCTCCTTCACCAATTTTCTTTAAGAAAGAGAGAGTAAAAAAGGAAGAATTTTTTAATTCCATTTTTCTTTCTCTTTCGCTTCAATCTATAGTCGCCACACCACCATGTCGTTTCCTCTGGGAAACCGCCGCCGGGTTTCGGCGACTCTTCCGTTTTCGTTTCTCGTCGCTTTGTCATTTGCTGTTGCCGCCATCGCTGGTGGCTCCAAGTCTCCTTACTGTAACAATCCTGTTCAACTGGTAATTTCTTTTTTCTTTTCGATTATCATTAGTATTAACGGCATTTCTAAACTGGTTAATGTTTATTCTGAATTCCTTCATGATTTGCAACAGTTCTAATTTCTATTAGCTCCATTAAGGTTCTCTTTTTTTTTTTTCATTTTTGTGAGAGAAATAGGAAAAACGGAAATGTCCTTTTTCTTTAACCGGAGAGAACATTGGAAAGAAATGTTCGTGTACATAGATTAGATAGATTAAGTTTTGATTTCTGGAGGATTTGTCACTGACAATTGATTAAATTTGGGGATACTTGTTGCAGCCAACTTGCATGCTGTTGGCGTATTCTATAGGCAAATTATTACAAACATTGTTCTGGGTAAAAGAATTAGAATAATCTGCTCGATTGGGATTTCCTAAGTGGATAGGAGTAATCAGGGTTCTTTCAGGATTTGCATTTTGTATTAGTTTTGCAACCTTATGAAAGAAACTGATTGCTTTGTTGGTTGGTATTGAGGTGTATTCTAGAGAAATGTAGATAACATAGAAGTAGTGAGTGAAACTTTTGACATGGTAGGCTCATATGAAATTTATATGTGAATTGTAATAGTGTGTGTTTACCCTAATTCCTTAATAAATGAGTTTATATCTTCCAGGCCATGGTGAAGATCTGGGTTGATGGTGATGAAGGTGAATATTTAGCTGGGTTAACTGCAAGCTTTGGAGCAACATTGCCTGAGGAAAAGAATAAAGTTCCCAAATTGCCTGCTGTTTTCTCAAATCCCCTAAATGGCTGTTCTAGTTCTTCTTCAAAGGTTTTGTCTCAAGTTACCGGGTTCTCACAAATTTTTTGTTACTTGCCTCCTCAATAATTATTTGGCTTTATTTTTATTATTATTATGAGTTAAGTACATCCTTGTTTGATTAAGTTAAATATAGTGAAGTGCGTAGTTCATACCCTCTGAACTTCTCTAAGTTCCAGGAGGACCATTCCCACCTATGAAGTTGGGGAAAGAGTTCAGATATAATACTTTATTAAAATTTTGAATAGTGTTTAATAGTTTCATAAGCACTGTACTCCAATGTAAGCCAAGTGAAAATTTTTAAAATGTCATGGTCAGAATTTTTTTGATTACAGCTATCTGGCTCTGCGGCCTTGTCTGTACGAGGTGATTGTGACTTTGTAACTAAGGCAAAAGTTGCACAATCAGGAGGCGCTCAGGCCTTGCTGGTGATAAATGACAAAGAAGGTTATAATTTTTTTATTGATGGCATTTGTTATTTATATTTTAAAACGCCTTTCAAAGTTCAGTTGGATCATTTCATTAAAGAGTTGTAATGGTTTATTAGTCTCTTACTTAAGCTTCCTTTTTAATATTTATCTAGAGATTGAACAGATCGATTGTTCTGGTGATGTCAGTCCAAATATTTCGATACCTGTGGTGATGGTTCCAAAATCCGTTAGAGATGACCTTACCAAAACTATGGCAAACAAACGTGGTATGCTCTTGAGCTCGTATGATGTATTTTTTCCCCTTTTATTTTTGTTCTCCAGATGTATGCTAGATAATTTCTAGCTTGTTAGGAACTAGATATCTTGTTCAAAAAGTGGTTTATAATGTTATAGGGTGGAATGCACTTAAACCTCTAGATTGGATATGGGCTACCTTTATAGTGGAAGATTTAATCCTGCCAAATGCAACTATTTGGTTAAGCTGTTAACGCTTAGTTGAGTGAGTTTAGTGTAAATATATGTCTATCCTTTTGTTTTGTTTTAATGTTTTTTTGATAAAGTTTCCTTCTATATGACAAAACATTTCAGGAAACATTTTATCATCCTTTAATCGGGTAATAAAAAAATTAAGTGGTTCAAATCTAAGTGAAGAAATTAATTCCATTCATATAAGCTTTTCATTTGGAGTTATGTGTATGTCTTCCTCAATATGCAGGTTTTGTGTGACTGTACATGTATTTGCCTATGTATTGTGTGCCAGTGTAAGCAAACATTCAGCTCTAAGAAAGATAAGAAAATTTGTTAGGGTTACTAAACAAAATTTCAATGTCATTTCTCTTATATATGAACTTTTAATATAAGAATCTTCAGTTTTCTGCTTTTTCTTGAAAGCAAACATCAGCTTTATGTGAACTTCCAGTGAAATAGTTCTTTTTTGAATTTTCAAGCAGACAATAACATAACTGGGGATTTAAGAGTAGAATGCCTTAATAAGAAAGAGAATTTAGGTCTGATTAGAGTGTGGTACTTTTTCGGCAGAAGCTTTGAGGTGCTGGAATTTTCTGCTTGCTAATAATTAAGCCAGGGAAAGTTAAGAAAAGAAGTAATAAAATACAGGTAGAAAAAATCTTATTTCTTGAATAGCTGTTGCAGGCTGCACTTCTTTGTGCTTCAGTTTGTACCATTTATAATGAAAAAGGTTCATGATTTTCATGTCTATATCTTTATACTCCTCTCTCTTTATTTTATTTTGTTTTTCCTGAATCCCTAATTCGACCTTCATTGAGTTTGACCTTAGTTGCTATTGAAACTTCTTTGCTTAAGGTTCACACTTTTGTTTAAGTTCTCTACTTGAGGTTTTAATTTTGCATTGGTTCTTTCTTTTTGGTTCACAATTTTGTTATTTCCCTGGAGCGATAGTCTACTATTGAATTTTAGAAAGATAAAATTTTATCTATGTATTTTACTTGAAAATGACATAACAATATATAGAAATAATGGTTTATTACATCTTCTAGAACCTATTGTTTGTTTACTTAAGTGTTAGTTTCAGCTTTGGGTATATTCACATGTGCGTTCTTTTGAATCTTTTAAGTTTATTTTCATTTGAAGATTCATATAAATCAAATCTTGCTAATTTCTGATGCAGTTGAACTTTTACTATATGCACCAACTCGTCCCATCGTGGATATCTCGGTGGTATTTTTGTGGGCAATGTCTGTTGGCACAGTTTTTACTGCTTCACTTTGGCAAGAGTTTGGTATTTCTGAGCAAACTGAGAAACGATTAAATGAATCATCTTCAAAGGTTTACCACAATCTGGTTTCTATCATTGTTATGAAGCTCATAATTGCATTCTGTATATTGATGTGTCTTAGAGATATTTGTTGGTACCTGTCGATAGGGAATAATTGGTTATAATGTGCATGACTAACACGTCCTCTATGTTATCCTAAAACTTTTAGCTCCTATTAGTGTTCCTTTACAAATGGCTTTGACAGCAATTACAGCTTTGATTTGTGCTCATAATCAGCTTGTGCTATTTTAAAGTTCAGTTGGTTATTTTTATAACTGTTTTTCATCCAAAGTACATTCATAGAGGTCCTTAGTGTCTATTCTCTGATTGCTGGGTGGTGTCCTAGACATTATACAATTAGGTTTTTCTTTTTCTAGATATTTTTATATTATCCTATGAGTTGATGGTTCATGATTAGCATCTATACAGTTTCTATTTTCTCATATCTCTATAATGCTAGTTTGATGGGTTGAGTGGTGTTTTCTTCCATTATTGCGATTAAATGTTTTATGTTCACGCATGACATTGCAACGAGATCTCTCGAGTTAAGGTCCTTTTCAAAGAATTAGGGAAATATATATGCAATTGACACTACATCGCAGCACTTATTGCACATATGCTTTCTCTTTTGAACTAATGAAGTCATAGTTTCTTTGATATAAAATAAGAAACTTTATTAGAGTTTTCTTGAATATTTGGTGATTGATATGTTCACAAAGTACAATTTTTAAAATATAAATCTTGAAGCAGGTGTGAAAATATTTTAATGTTTAAATGTTCTAAGTGATCCATTAATGTTAGGATTGTGAAACTAAAGATGAAAGATGAAACTAGGGGTTTTGTAAGTTTTAATTATTGAAATTCATTTTGATATATCTAACTCGATAACTAATTACCTCTGAGTGAATTTTTATGCATAAAATATCTTATTTTATGTTATATTATGGGTATTATAGATAGTTGATTAACCGGTCTCCCTATAAGCAATTACCCCTGGAATTTTTGAACTTGACTTTTTACTCAGAAATTATATCAGAAGACATCTCGGTTCTGCCAAAGAAAACTGGTTTATTGCCACTTGAATTGGTTGTATGTGAAGAAGCCATACCCATTTTATATTAATTTCTCCCTTCCTTCTCCTAGTATACCTGAATCTTCAGTTGTCTTTCTGCTTCTACCATTTTAGCTTGATATCCCTGATTATTGAAGGAAACTGAGTGATGTCTTTTCACTTTTGTTGATTAGGAATCTTCCGATGCTGGAACAGACAGTGATAATGATCAGGAAACCATTGATATTAGTGTAAAAGGTGCTATACTTTTTGTGATATTAGCATCTGTTTTTCTGCTGCTACTCTTCTTTTTCATGTCTTCATGGTTTTTGTTGGTGTTGACTGTACTCTTCTGCATCGGTGGTGTCCAGGTAACATAGTTTTGCTTCTAATGTCTTTCTTTATAAGTTTATGTTTGTATGCATGTTTGAATCTGCCAATGATTAGACAGGGATCGTTAAAAACAAACTACACTTCTAAGTTATTGTTTTTTCTCTGTTCTATTACATTTTTGTTGCTGATGTTTGCAAAATGGAAATAAATGCAGAAAATATTAGTACCTCCAAATATATAGCCATGGCTAATAAATATATACAATTAACTTTTAGAAATGATGAGGGATAGGTTTAATGATGTACTTCTGCGTGTTTCTGTAGTAAAAACCCCAACTTCCATGTTATCTTGTTTCTGCACCATTGATATGAACAGTACTGAAGTAACTACCTTTCCTTTTGGTTAGAAAGGAAAAAGTAGCTATTTCCCCCTTTTTTCTTTTACTGTTTAATATCCTAGTGATTTATTCTCTTATCAACCTCTGCGTTCTATTTTTTCCTTTCCAGGGGATGCACAATATCATTATGACTCCGGTAACAAGGTATGCTTGAAATTTGATTTTCACTACTAAACCTGTCAAATAGCTGTTTTACAAGATCTGGTTTCTTTTTATTGCTATTCCTAATATAAGTGTACAAGCAGAAAATGCAGAAATTGTCCTCAGAAGACAGTGAGATTGCCTGTCATTGGGGAGGTTTCTGTTCTCTCACTTGGGGTTTTCCTATTCTGTGTGATATTCGCTGTTGCCTGGGCTGTTCATCGACGAGCATCTTATTCATGGGTGGGCCAAAATATTCTTGTAAGTCTTCTATACCACTACTTGCGCTCCAGACTGATTATGGGGTCTTTTAGGAGTTGATCATTGCAAATATTTTTGCACTTTATGCAGCGGTAATATCTTGGCTTAATAATGTGTTAAGTATGGAAACCAATTGTTGTCGAGGAAAGCGGGTTGTATCAAATTGGCAACAAAATGATGCTAGGGAAACAAGTAGGATTTTGAGATTAAATGTTAGGGTTAATGATGTAAGAGGATTGAACTTGCACGAGTATTACAAGAACTTTTAACAGTTAGTGTCCTAGGTGAAGGAATTGTTCTAAAGCAAGATGTTAGGAACAATCGTGTTTTAAAAGACGTGGTATTTATGATCATATGGTTGCAATTTAGTTGATATCTTATTTGAATTCTTGGTGATATCTGTTGGAACTCCTTTTTATTGGCATTGTTGATGTTCCACCTACTTGTTTTTCTATTATTTTTAGTAACTTGAGACTACTATTAAGTTGATTCCTTTTGTTTTTGCATAGAAATTGGTTCAAACTTTGTCTAGTATTGTTATGGTCTCGAGTTACGGTCGAGTCACCAAACAATTTGTAGGAAATTCGTTTAACTTAGCGGAGCTTTTCCCCTTGTTTTTGGTTCTTGCACACGAATGCCCTATGGTGAATGTGTAAAACTCCTCAAAGGGAGTCCCTTACCTTAGACTCGTTAGAGAGAGTCTTAAACCTCTTAAAATTAAATTAAATTAATTTAACTTTATTGCTTGAATTAGCCTCTTAAAATAGAGATTACATAGGTTTACTTGTTTGAATAAAAGACTTATAAGTTAAGGAAATTAAAACAATGACTCTAAATAAAGAAAGACACCTAATACCATAAAGATATTATTAATTATAGAAGATCTAATAAAACTAAATTCATCTCTCTAAAAATAATAATTAACATCTTCAATGTTAAGATAATAATTGACGTCTAACATTACTCCCCTCTTGGAACAAGAGCATGTCCACAAGCTCATGATTGAATATGCATTTTTTTGGTCCGTCATTGCATGCAAGGATATTTCAGTTTCCCTACTCATCTTGATTCTGCACAGTATCGTCAGGATCTTTCATCTCCAACCAAAATAATTTTTTTTTTACATTGGTGCCTAAACAAGTATGGTTTGTCACAAGTGTAACAAACATCCTTGTCTCTTCGTTCTGCCATCTTTGCATGAGTCAACTTTTTAATAAAAGGAGGGTCTCTCTTGTTGGCATTGAGTCTCTTGTTGATACCCAACTCCCATCCAAATTGATTTTTGACGTTGCTATGGGTGTTATGGCAGAAGTTCCCCATGAGTTCAAAAGTGTATTTTGCCACGGTATTCTGCACAAGTCGGCAAGTTTGGTTAACTGTTGTTTTAATTTCAAAAGTTCTTGCCAAGTTTATTGCCTGAATTAAATTCAGAGGTTTTTGCATCTCCACATCTAACCAAATGGATTTGACAACCCTGTGGTAAATATGTCAACTTGTTGGTCTACTCGCACAGATTTAGCACGGGCTAACAGCTTTTGAAATCAAAGTTGGTATTCCTTTGTCATTCCTATCTATCTCAACTCTATTAGTATGGTTGTATGGTACTCCTTGAAGGCAGCCCATGAGAGATTGGCTTCCTCCTTTTCCATCTGTTAAAACCACAACTGTGCTTCTCTCATAATGTGAAATGCTGCCAATCCCACTTTATCTACTTCATCTGTTTTCTGATTTGAGAAAAATTTCTCACACCTGTGTAGCCTAATCAAGGGATATTCCTTACCATCAAAGGTCAGAAAGTCTAACTTGTATAAAATGACACTATTCTTGACCCACCTGTTGACTCTGTCCTATTCTCTTGCCTATCCAGTCAACTACCATTTTGGTTGACACTGTTGTTTCTTCCCTCAAATCCTTTTTCCCTGTCACGATTCTGATCCGAAGCCATCAATTCTTGTATTTGCAATGACAATTGCGGTAATAGCTTATTACCCAACTTGTCAATGCTTTCAGCCATCCTAGACTCTACTTCTTCCAGTTTTGTGTCAAATTCCTGAGGTTTGAATCACTCATGGTGCCTGGCTTTGAGACCAAATTGTTATGGTTATGAGTAAGAAAATTATTTAACTTAACAGGGCTTTCTCTTTGTGTCTGTTTCTACCACGTGAATGGCCTATGGTGAATGTGTGGGACTCTTCAGAGGGAGTCCCTTACCTTAGACTTGTTAGAGAGAATCTTAAACCTCTAAAAATTGAATTAATTTGACTTAATTTTTATTGCTGCCAATCAGCTAGGTTACATAGGTCTACTTGTTTGAATAAAAGACTTATATGATAAGGAAATTAAAACAAGGGTATCTCCTACCTTAACTAGTGGTCAAGGGTTTGATCCTCGCCCTGGATATAGAACAACTTTAAACCTCATGGCAATCGTCTACCCCTTAATAAGCTAATATCTCTCAAAAAATAATAATTAACGTCTACAACAGCAAGATAATAATTGATGTTAACAATTATCTTTTGCTTTTCGTTTGTTGACTATCTTTTTTTTTGTCTGGTTTAAAGGGTATTTGTATGATGATAAATGTCTTACAGTTGGCTCGACTACCTAATATCAAGGTACTATGGCTTCTTTCATCATGTATTTATGAATTGTGTTTCACTCCTTGCCCTGATTGTTCTTCATGATTCAGGTTGCTACGGTGCTTCTGTGTTTGGCATTTTTTTATGACATTTTCTGGGTCTTCATATCACCGCTTATATTCCAGCAGAGTGTGATGATTGCAGTAAGTGCACATCCCTTTGGTTGTCGAATTAAAATTTCTTGGTGTCTATTATTGTATGGCATTGACTAGTCATTTGGTCTTGACTCCATTGAGAGGATTCAATATTTGTGTCTAATGGAGGAGCTGCGTCTTTTCTCATTATCACTGTCAAAGTACCAATCTTGGCAGTGTGTTAATTTAGGAAAGCCATGTTGTCATGATTTTTTTGTGAGTAGCCATTCCAATAGTATTTATGAACATAAATAATAGCACACTGAAATGTATGCTTATGGAACAAAGTATGGCTCCTTGCTTGGTTTGGTTGAAGCTATGGTTTTTGTTATATGTTTCTCATGTTTGACGTATAAGAAATATTTCTAGATTACAAAATAAGCATGGTTCTTATTGTTTGCATTGCAGGGCTCCTTATTGGAGCTACTAAACTGATTTATTGTATTTTCCCTTTTTTTGTATGTCCTTAGCTACCTTTTTCTGGATTTTACATTCTTTGTGTTCTTACTCTTTTATGTAAGACAACATTTCTATTCAGAAAGCATCTTGTTGATAATATAATTTATTGTCTTAATCTTTCCTGTAAAATAACTCTTTAGCCAGTGGTATTTGGTGACGGCCTGAGAGCAAATTTTAACCTCAAACATCCTTATTGGCAAATAAGCCCTATGAAGTATAGGCCAAGCTATCCATCACATACTTTGTGCTGTGATTATTGATTAGTAGAAGCCTATTTGAATTTAAACTTTAAACTGCTAGGTCGAGGAGGTTTGGATACCACATAAAAGAAACAATAGTGTTTGAGGGGTTACTTTCTATGTGAATTGGTTCAATTGGTAGGTCATTCTAGCTTTCTAATATTTATTTTCTAAACATGCTAGAACTTGGCAATAGTTTGTACTTAGTAAAATATAAGATCATACTGTTTGCCTTTCATTTCAAAAAAAGTGGTCTTGGCACATTGTAAGTTCCTAATTCATAAGCCAGGTTGACCCTCTTTTTTTTTTAATAAGTGAATTAAACATTTAGTCAACCAAAATAAAGACTTGTAATGTAAGTTCACAGTCCAAGGTTGAGCTTTGATCTCTAACATTTTGCTCATGTTAATAGGTTGCTAAAGGAAAGAATACCGGTGGAGAAGCAATTCCCATGCTCTTGAGAGTTCCTAGACTTATTGATCCTTGGGGTGGCTATAATATGATCGGATTTGGGGACATTCTCTTTCCTGGTTTGCTTATTACATTTACATACAGGTATTATGTTTCAAAATGCTGTTAGTTTCCATCATCTGATACGAAGATGCAAAGTTTTCAGTTTTTGTATTGTAGTTCAGTATATTAAAAGGCTCTCCTTTTTTGTGTTTTCAGTATGCCCTCCCTAAATGGTACCATAGAAAACGGAAGGAAAGAAGAAACATGTTTAACAGCATTCTAGTGTATATTCTATTTTCTTGGTTGTTATGCCTTTGAGAGTCTAGTTGGGTTAGGGTGCATCAGAATAGGTGAAATGTTGTCTCTATTTGGACTTGTTAATTCTTTCCCCCTCTAAAACTATGAAGTTAATTACACTCTTGCCTAACTGAAGCTTGACTAAGGACTATACCATGAATAAAGAAATTCTTAATGCTAAACACATGGTGTATTGACTGGACCATTTTTAGTATTGAAACCTTATGTACATGCGGGTGTGAAAATTTGTTTAATACAAGCAGCAGATGAGATGGTAGAAATTGTCTGAATTTTTATCACCCAAATCCCAGGAATTAGGAAAGCATTTATATTGCAGATCGAACAAGTTTGGGGTGTATAGCAGCATCTTTTTATTTAGGTTGTGAGGTAGCATATCTGGTTTGAAACATGGAATTGAACTGGATGTTTGTCAAGCTGTAACTGATCAAACACTTGGGTGCAGTGGTGAATTTTTATTATTATCATTTTTTTTTTTGGGGGGGGGGTTCTATAATTCTGTTAATACAGTATATTATTACTTAAATTTATGGTAAACTTATGCTTTAGCCCCTTGAATATTTTTCTTTTGATTTCGTTCTTTAGATTTTTAATTTGATGTGATAAATTTAGTAACATTTTAATTTAAACCTCATTCATTTTATTAGCTTAATTATGTCTATTACCTTTACATAAAAACAAATAAAGAATGTAAATCATTACAATGTAAATACATTGTACTTTATTTATGTATGTCATTTTATGTTTTCCTTTTATAATATGAAATAATTTTATGCTGCTTTTAATTATTTTAGTGTATAAATTGTTTAGTATCAAAACTTTATTTCATATTGAAATTTTACACATGCAGCATCATTAGTGATATTCAAATCTTAAAATTTTTTATTTGATTAGAAGAAATTTATATATTGTGTACTATTTTAATACAACATTTAGTATTTAAATTTAACTATTTTCAAACTTAAGTTATTTACTGTTGGGTCAAGCCAAAGTTGGATACCAAAAAATTTAGTTCATCTGAAACCCGATCTAAGCCCTTAAGGCCTTTTTAACCATTTTAATATTAACAAATGTTTTTTTTCTACTGTTAGTATTTGGTACATTGACAGTGTACTTTTTTATTCCACAAGCAACCTAAAAAATTGTCACCAAATATTTTCCCTCTTTTTTTATATAAATAGTTTTTAATATATTACGTCTTTTGTAATAATTTACCTTAAATCTCTGTGTGTGTATACATGTATGTATTCAGCTCCCTTAACCACGCTTCTGGCTTTTCCCTTGGTAGAGTGAATTGGATTAGACTTTGACAGTCCAGTATTTGTACCAGTTTTGGTGTTAAATAGCAGACCTTTCTGTTTCTTCTCTTATGCACTTGGTTTTGAAGGGTTTTTAATCTTTTTGTTGTATATGATTTATCATTATTTTTTCTCTTTGGATGTCTCAGATTTGATAGAGAAAGCAAAAAGAGTATGGGCAAAGGGTATTTTGTGTGGCTGATGGTTGGCTATGGATTTGGTGAGTGTGCATGCACCATCGTTCTCTAAGCTATTGTTTTTCTCTTTACTATAGTCAATAATAGTTTCATAGAACTTGCTCTCAAGTTTAAAACGAGATTGGCTGATTTTTTTGTTTTCCTTTGCAATTTCTGGTCGTCTAATTTACCTGCAAATGTTTTCAGTGATGCTTTTACCCTGCATTTATGTTCTATGATTTCAGATCATGACATTTTTATCCAATGCAAATGCAAGTCTTCAGGCCAACATTGCTTAGTTATGTAATTATATTTGATTAGATCACAATATCTGATTATAACATTACCTGCAAAGAGAGTTTTGTGATTTATTGGCATGTAAGTACCAAAAGTGTTGGAATTACTTTTATTTGTTTCAAAATCATACCAAATTAAAACCTGAATATATTTGCTTGTTGAATTACCTACTTTATCATATCAAGTTGATTTTTTTTTCTGGAATACATATAGTTTTATGCTGAAGAAGTTTCCTCTTGAAGGGAAAACTGGAAAAGGATCAAACCATCATTAACACACATGTAGACATGTAATGTTACCATTAGGTTCTAGTTTTTGAAATGTGATTGTTGATCTAGGGAAACGAATTTGTATCTTTTCATGCATCATGTAGGTTGCTCAGTGTTATGGTCCTAAGAGGAGCCATGAATCCCATATCGATGTACTAGGGTTGGTCTTGAGATATGTGTGTTCATGCTACTTTCAACCTGTGAGGTGCCTTTTGTGGACAAAATTGTAAGGCCCAATGGGCCAAAGCAAACAATACCTTGCAAGTTGTGTGGACCGTGACATTTGGTATTAGAGTCGGCTCTGGGGTACTAGTGATGTGCCATTGAGGATAGTGGGCCCTTGTTAGAGTGGGGGAGGATGTCATGGTTCTAGAGAGAAACCATGAATTTTGCATCGGCTGTATATTAGAGTTGGTCTTGCAATATAAGTGTTTACACCACCTTCAACCTGTGAAGCCTTTTTTTAGGCAAAACCGTGAGTACCTTGCAGGTTGGTGTGGACTGTGACACTCAACATGTTATATTCTGTAACTTGAAAGTGCCAAATAACCTTGTTTTTGTGTGTTTTTGTATTTAGTTTGATAAGAACAAAATAACAAAGCTATATACTGGTACTTAGTAGTTTCAATTCACATATTGCAGGCCTCTTCTTGACATACCTAGGCTTATACCTGATGAACGGGAACGGTCAGCCAGCACTCCTCTATCTCGTTCCTTGTACACTAGGTAACGAAAGTTCACGATTCCACCCTAGCAGGCTACTTCTTGTAGCTTGCTTGTATGAAAGGATGTTATATCCGTTCTTGTTTTAAACTCTTTTTCTTTCCTTTCCCTTTTTCTTTCATGATTTGTTTCTTTTTCTTTTTCAGGAGTTACAGTTGTATTAGCTGCAATAAGAGGAGATTTGAAAGCGCTCTGGGGTTACAGCAGCAAGTCATCTGCCATGATAAATCCCACTGCAGAAGTTTGAAACCTGTAATTTTCTTCAAAGCGGCAATCTTGATCATCCAAAACTACCTAATGGTTTAAAAGATGGTTTCGGTGCTATCTATACAAGGAGTACAGGGTCGATGAAAAGTCACGGCTCAAGTTTTTTAAGGTCAACTTGCCATTCTAATTTTCATTCCTGTCTCTTGTATTGTATATGTAGTGATGAGAGGTTTATTCTTGGCGTCACATTGCTGCTAATGTTGTAATATTCTGGAATTTATACAGATTGTCATATTTTGTTTCAGCAAAAATTGTGGGCAGACAGATGTTACATATATAACTTCCACTTTAAGGTAATTTGCCTACTTTTTTTATTTTTTATTTTATTTTGTCAATTTGTATTTAACTTATGCCATTGCCGACATGGAGTGGCAAGTTGTACAAAGTTGTGATAAGAGAAGACTATAATTATATATATTCATTTATGTTCCTTCGATTATGATGAGTATAAATTGAATAAGAGTTTATTTATTTAGAAAATGGGTGAACCAAACATAAATGTCTAAGAAATATAGTAAATATAGTAAAAATCCAACACGAAACTATAAGGATGCTAGTAATCTCGTTTAAAGAAATAGTAGATTAGAAAAGGCAGAATGAGAGAAAAGGGAAAGGTGAGGCCAATGGAACAAGTGGCAATGGCAATGCCTATTGAAGGTTACAACACTGCATAAGAGCCTGCGCTGGAAGAAACCACCATGGCTGCCATTGTGAAAACAGTTAAGCCATCAGTCACTAGAATGCATTTCAGAACTAAGGATTCAGCTGCTTTCAAATGGATGAAGACGCTGAGAAAGTGAAGGAAAATGGCTAGGAGTGAGGATACAACTGCCATCGCATTTGTCATAACTAAGGTTTTAAAGGCGGAGTTGTGACTCAATATTGCAGTGCCCTCATCGACAGTACCCTTATCATCAGCCTTGTATCCACCAGGTACGGCATTGGCAGCAGTGAAAGCGATGGTTGCTACAAGCGCTGCCACCAACAAATGGGTTTCTCTCAGTTTATCTACTACTTCCTTCAAGGTCGAGGGATTATTATCATTCCCCATATTCTCACGGAAGGATTTGTGATGTCGGATCCCTTCCTCTCCTGCATTATTCCCTATTTCTTTCAATATTTCGCGTTTCTGTTTCGGCAATATCAAATTATATGGAATAAAATATTTATATAAGTGACACTCTTTAAACACCACAGTAAAAACGAAGCCAATTAAAAGGTTTTAATTTTTTTTGAAAGTATTTGCCATTTTGTCTGTATATATTCAGTAGACCCAGTCACCTTATTTTCGTAATTGGCATACGAATCGGCCATTGATTTTTCGAACCTCAAGTTCAAGGGAAGTTAACACATTAGACGAAGCAGCAGAGGGTCCAGAATGCAAAAACATGGAAAAGACATCCAACGGCGTGTTCCCATTGACATCCTTTCCATATAAAAAATTCTGAATTGTGTTTCTGTGTACATCGCTGCCCTGTAAAAGCGTACGAAATTCTCTCTTTCAAAGCCAGCGCGGCATAGTGAAGGAAATTCCAGTCTCTTTCGTCCACGATTTCGCAGCTTGCGGGACAATGGGAGTTTATGTATTGCATGATGTTTGCGTTGCCTACCCAAGCTGCCATGTGAAGCGCCGTCATCTTTCTCTCTTCATCCCTTACGTAAGCTGCCGATGCATCCATTTCCAACAACTGTTCTACAGCTGAATAGTTACCGAAATTCGCGGTGTAGTGAATCGGAGTCCGCCCTTTCTTGTCTGTTGCTGTTGTTAATTACTTTTTTGCTTTTACTAATCTTTCAATTGTTCCTATACCAAATTTGATATTGATACTTCAGTGTGTCTAATGCAAATGCTTTAAAAGAAACTAGATATTTTAGCTTATTTTTATTATCTCCGCCGCCTATGGCTGCGTGCAAAGTGGTAGTACCTTCAGGGCCTTCATAATCTACAGATTTTCAATGATCAAATATCTCAGCCACCGCACCATAACTTGTCATGGCAGCTATGTAGAGTGGAGTCTCACCGCTTTTATTAGCAGACAATGAAAACTCTGGATCCAATTCCAATTCCTTCACCAGCAGTCGCACCACATCAATGTCATCTGGAGGACATTCAACAGCCATATGGAAAGCAGTATTGTCCGCCTTATCCTTCATTCTCAGCATCGTCCTCCACCAGCTACCACTTGCTTCCGAATTCTCCAGGTCTTCATATGTAGTGGCATTACTTTGGCGCGTTCAATAAGGAATTTGACTATTTTGTAATGACCATGTCGAGCTGCAATATGCAATGGGATTTCTCCTTTTATCATTGGGTTGAAGCAGCAGTGACGGGCACTTGTCCACCAGTTGTTCCACGAAATGAAGGGAGAACTCTCCTTTGGGTTCCCAGTCCCGGTAACACAGGAACCTTATATAAGTTTTAAGTACTAGTTTGCATCCTACGGTTTATGGTAGGGGTGAGAAAAACTCGATTCGACTCGAAAAATTCGAATTTCGAGTTAAACGAATCGAGTTATTCGAGTTAATCGAGTTATTCGAATCAACCCGAATTTTTTTTTCGAATTTCGAGTTCGAATCGAGTTGAGTTTTCGAATTCGAATAACTTGAATAATTCGAATAATTCGAATATCAAACTATAATATTTTACATTTTTACCCCAAACTTCCAAACCTTTTTACTTTTCCCTCAAAACTTTTACTCCTTCCTACTTTCCCCCAAAACTTTTATTCCCCTCCCCTCCCAACCCCCCAATCTACCCAAAATCCATTTCCCACCAAAATTTTACTCTCCCATTTATTTTTTCTCAAAATTTTACTCCTAAAAACCCTCAAAACATTTTATTTTCCCCCAAAATTTTTACTTCCTCCCACTTTTCCCCTAAAACTTTTATTCCCTTCCCATCCCACCTCCCATCTATCCCAAACCCTCCCCCTTCCAATTTTTTTTTTTAATATTTTCCCTCTAAACTATTTACTTTCCCTCAAACTTTTATTCTCCAAAACTTTTTATTTTCCCCCTAAACTTTTACTTCTCACCCTTTACTCTCAAATAAAAAATCAAAATTATCCAAAAAAAATCACTAAACATAAATAGTAATAATTTTATTTATATCTACTATTTATATTATTAAATTAAATTTCACATTTTATATTATTTATATTATTAAATTGTTTAGTCATATTGAATATTTATATTAAAATTGAATTATTAATTATGCCATAAAATATTCGTGTTAAAATTTTATATTGGTATCAATTTCACATTTTATTTTTAAAATAACTTTTATTAAAAATCATATTTTTACATTTAATATATTTTTTAATTCTAAAATACATAGTGACAAGAATCTGAAGATAATTGAAACAACTAAGCAAGTAAAGAAGCTAATCAGTATATAAAAAATTAATAAATAAATTATGAAGTGATGAAAGTTAATAAAAATTTTGATTAAGGTGGACAAATTTTATTACGATGGGTGACAATGGTTACAATGACCCAAAATTATTTTTTAAAATTTAACTCGAACAAATATATTCGATTCGAATTCCATCTCACTCGACTCGATTCGAGAAAACTTCAAATAAAGTTAGGATGATAAAATGATATTTGAAAACTCGATTAACTCGAAAATTTTTATTCGATTCGATTCGATTCGATCGAATGCTCACCCCTAGTTTATGGAGTAGATATGGAGAGCTGTGTTGCGCCTTCCGTCGAGCAGACAATGAAGATCGCCATGGTACTTGTTAAAAAGTACCATGTCACCATCTTCAACGGCTTTTAATGAATCACATTCCATAAAGGTGATAGCCTCTACTGGTGGCTGAGGCTGTTGAGAGGGAATAATTATGCATGAATCTTGCGCCATCATTATACAATTAAAACTCTAACTATCCTGTAAGCGAAGACAGGCACACCAATATTTTTCTTGGGTAAACCATGGAATCCTCTTGCTTTTTTATACCTCCTCCTTCACTGTTATTTTTCCGATCACCTTTCTATAAATTGCACTGTACAACTATTTGCCTGTAATATTTTATCATTTTGTGGTTGGCTGAATAAGCCTTCGAGATGCTCCAATTAAACTAATAGGTTTAAGAGAAAAGCTAATGCATTAAGTGGAAACTTTGACAGAATTCTTTTATTATTATTTATCTCCTATCAGCTTTTAACTGTATTGGGATATAAACCCAATCCATAAGTAGAATTTGATAAATCTGCTAGGAATTATATGAATCTCTGTAATTATTTTATATCTTCATTTAATAGTGGTCGTCTCGTTCCAATTAAGTGTGCTTATGACTTTAATCTTTATTCCCTCAATTAACTTTATCATTACTCAATATATACATACCTTTGCCTAGTCTCTTTATCATTTCTTAATACATACCTTTGCTTAGTCACTTTATCATCACCTAATACATCCATACCTGTTAAAAGTGGCCAACCATGCTGCTATAATGATTTTGTTGAGTGCATACAGCTTGTATGCATGCTGCAGCATATGTGCATGCTGCAATAACTTATGTTCTGTTTTAGTTGCAATGTAATTTAGTTTGGTTGAAAATGAACAAGCTTGATGACAGCTTGATGTATTTAGGTAACTGACTGACTTGTTTGGCTGGCTTGTTTTAGTGTACAAGCAATGCATTACAACTTACTAGGCTGAGTAGTTGTATTTGATAGAGAAGATTGTCTATAAAAGTCATGTATTGCTTCATTAATGGTAATGAAAATAAGTTTTTCATTCCTTGCTGCACGTTTGTGAACAAGTAAATTATCAAGCTTCTTATTGCTTTGTTCTTTGTCTTGTTCTTTGATTTTGTTGCTGCAAAACCCCAACAATACCTTTGCCTTGTGACTAGTTCACGTTTAACACAATTTATTCTAATCTTATCTCTCTTAGGCAAAGATTATTCACATAATCTAGATTATATTTAATGAAATTATTATAAAATTAATTAGAATACATAATATATGCATTGTTTGGGAAATTAATTAGGCTGATCAGCTGCAAAATGATGATTTTGAATCACCAAATAGATAACTTTATTGCTTCCGTTTCATTTATTTTATTTATATAATGTTTAAACTATCTATAATTTTCAAACTTTAAAGTAGATATTAATTACATATTAATTACATTTCGAACTTATATCCTCTAAATTATTGCAACACTAATAATATCAATCCAGTTAAAACTCAAATAACTCCTATTTTAATCATTAATGTTTTCTTTATACCTAATCCATTCCTTAATATTATAATACCTTTACTTTTTAATGGAAAATTTCACAAATTGCATATGTTTGTGTTAATTTTTCCTCAAATGACAGTACAAGGTTCTGTTAGGTGTACTTCATGAACAACAAGTCTGAGGTAGCTGAAATCTTCTTCAAGTTTAAAGCCATTGAAATTTCTTTTGCTTCTTGTTCTCCAGTTGTGTTCTTTCAAAGGTTTTTTTTATTTGCATTTTAGGTTTCCTGCTCAATTTGTTCAGCGATTTTTGTCGCAAGGCTTTGCTATTTTTATTTGTTTGTTCTATATTGCTTTTTTATTCGTTTCTTTAGCATCTTTAGTGATTTTACTGTGAAAACCATGGCCAAAGGTAAGGGTAGATCTAGAAGCGTTCCAACTAGAGATGATGGTGGATTCGGTGTTGCTCCACCAAAGGGGGCAGTGAAAGAGTGGGGGGTTATTGTTAGGCCAACAGAGAGAACGAACGATGAGCCAGTAACAAGCCTCAACTATCCATGCCAAACCATGGAATTGGAGATGCAAAGGTTACTGAAGTGTCACGAATTGACTGAAAACACTACAAGTGTGAGTTTGGAATCCTAGAGGGGACCCATAATTTGAGTGAAGTGTTTGAACCCAAATACAGTGGTGAGAAACTGAGTTTCTACCTCCCAATATATTTATTTGAAGCTAGGTTCACACTTCCTTTGTCTGACTTCATTTGGGACCTTCTGAACGACTATGGTGTGGCATTCGAGCAATTGGCAGACATCTCTTGATGGTTGATAGTTGGATACTTTATTTTATGCCGAAAAAAGAATATCCTTTCATCTTTGCATGTTTTTCAATTCATGTATTATTTGAAGGGGATGGATAGTGAAAAACTTTCAAGTATTTTCGAGATTTGCCTACAAGAAAACCATCCGAAGACAAAGAACTTCTTCTTTGGTGAAGTTGTTGGGCTAAATGTTGACTATAGCAAATACATTCTCGTTGAGTTGAAGTTTGATAGAAAATTTGACTTCCCCATTGAGTGGAAGTTAACTACCACCTTCAAGTGTAATTTCTAGCCATGACTAGCTGATACTCCAAGGGCCACTCATCATTACAATATCATGAACTGAAAGGCAATACTGGTAGCTCCCTTGACATCACTTTACGGAGTGTGTTCAAGTTTTGTCTTGTAGACAATGGGGCTTGTGGGTATACCACGAAGGATTTCATAGAAGGCTTCCAAAATGATGGGACCTAGTCGGCAGCTGCGTATAGCTTTCCCTTTAACTCAAGGTTTGGACCGACGAAGTGTCTTCAATGGTTAAAGAGGGAGCCTCTGGACTATGTTGTTCATTTAAGTTGTTGCAAAATAAACATCCACACGAATTGTAAGCTGCGAACTGTGAACTGTGAGCTCACCAGAACTACGACCTTACCAAATATGCAAGCTCTACAAAACTGTGAGCTCACCAAAAAGAAAAAGTGTTAGCTTATGAAGATCGCGAGCTCACCAAACTTGAGCTCCCTGCAAGTTGCCAACTTGCGCTGAAATTGTGATAAATTTTGATTAGAAATTTTGGCAGGTGATTAGACAGAAACCAACCAATGAAAAAGAAAGTTATATGAATCTAGTCATTGAATTAAGCCAAGTTGTAATATTTTTTTTATTATTAGTTTATTTAAGCTTAATCATTTATGTTAACTTTGTATCACTTTTTAATAAAACAAGTTCATCTCAAACTTTTTCTTCTCCATTTTTGATCACTTTTGCTTCTATTTCAACCTTTCCCTCATCAAATTTCCAACTATTGGTGTCAAGAGCCATTTTATCTTTGAGGGCCTATTTTCATAAAAATGTCTTCAGCAAACTTTACACCATCACCACCCCCCTTATTTTTACAAGAAAAAAATACCACATCCGGGTAGTAAAAATTCAAAACTTATCTTCAAGCCTTTGATCTTTGGAGGTTGTAAATGCTAAAATAGAACCACCAGTGTTGAGGCCAAATCCCACACTCACTCAAATGAAACAACACAGTAAGGAATGTGCCAAAAAACACTAGGCAATGTCTTGCCTACAAAACGATGTTTCAGTTGTGATCTTTACAAGAATCATGGCATATGAAACTCCCAAACGAGCTTGGGATAAGCTCAATAAGGAGTTCTAGGGATCACAGAAGACAAGGCAACAGCAGATGATCAATCTCAGATGAGATTTTAAAAACCTTAAGATGAAGGAAGCTGAGACTGTAAAGTAATATTCAGATTGAATCATGGCAGTGGTGAACCAGATAAAACTGTTAGGTGACCATTTTGCAGATAGTTGAATAGCTGAAAAGGTGATTACCACACTTCTTGAGAGATACAAATCAAAGATATCCTCATTGGAAGATTCAAGGTATTTATCAACCATCTTACTCTCGAAGCTAATCAATGCTCTATATGCTCTAAAACAAATAAGGGCAAGCAGAGAAGAAGGACATGTTGAAGGATCTTTTCAAGCTAGAAACAGAGATGTTGCAAGCTCTTTAAGTTAGAAACAAAAAAAGGAGCTGGTCAGATAAAAAGGAAAAGTCAAAAAAAAATGTGGAAAGAAAAAATATCCACCGTTCTTACATTGCAAAAAGTTAGGCCATCCTGAGAAGTTTTGTTGGTTCAAGCCTAATGCTCAATGTAAAAATTGCAAGCAGTTTGGCCATCTAGAGAAAGTATGCAAAAACAAAGGGCATACTCAACAACAAATTGCTAAAGCTTAGACAACGGAAGCAGAAGAACTCATGTTCACAGTTTCTTGCGAAGTCCAGCTCGCAACACTATGCGGACTCACCAACAGAGTAAGAAAGAATTGGCTCATAGATAGTGGTTGTACGAGTCACATGACAGCAGATGCGAACATCCTCAAGAATGTTGACAAAAGGTTCCATTCCAAGGTGAAAGTTGGAAATGGCCAGTATATTGAATCAGTTGCAAAGGGAGATGTTTTGATCAAAACTTCATCAAGTACTAAACTTGTCACAGATGTTCTTTTAGCTTTTGGCATAGACCAAAATATGCTAAGTGTAGGACAATTGCTCAAGAAAAAACTATTCTGTTGTGTTCAAGGACAACAAATGTTTAATTCTTGAGACAAGTGGATTCGAGCTCATATCAACAAAGATGGCAAACAGAAGTTTTGCTGTAAACTAGAACTTAGTAACTTCAGCATTATATACCAGTTTGCTGGATGAAACAAAATTGTGGCATAGAAGAATAAGACTTGTTAACTACAAAACCTTAAGTCAAATGTCCAAGAATAAATTGGTTGAAAACTTATCAAAAATGGCAGAACATGAAGATGTATGTGAGCTATGCCAGCTTGAAAAATAGGCGAGGTATCTATTTTCTGCAAACACAGCATGGCGAGCCACTGAAAAATTGTACTTAGTACATATTGACATTTGCGGACCCATAAAAACAAGTTCACTAAATAGAAGTAGACACTTTGTGTTAATTTTTCCTGAAATGACAGTACAATGTTCTATTAGGTGTACTTCATAAAGAACAAGTCTGAGGTAGCTAAAATCTTCTTCAAGTTTAAAGCCATGGTTGAAAACCAAAGTGAATGCAAGCTCAAAATGGTAAGATTAGGCAATAGGGCAGAATACACCTTAGAAAAGTTTGAAAAATTGTACGAAAAAGCTAGTGTGCATCATCAACTAAGCAATGTGTACACTCTACAACAGAATGGTGTAAGTGAAAGAAAAAATAGAATTGTGGTGAACATGGCTCTTTATTTAATGTTTGAAAGTAGATTGCCAAATGATTTTTAGGCAGAGGCAGTAAACATTGCTGTTTATATGCTAAACGGACTACCTACTAAAGTGGTTGAAGGGAATACATCATTCGAAGCCCAGTATGGTTTTAAACCTTCTGTTTCACATTTAAAAGTATTTGGTTGCACCTATTTTGTTCATGTTCCAGAAGAGAAAATAAGCAAGATGGACAATAGATCGCTGCCAGGGATATTTTTTAGACATTCCAGTGTTAAGAAAGGATACAAAATCTATAATCCTTTCACCAAGAAAGTGAACATAAGCAGAGATGTGAAGTTTGATGAAATAAAAATCTGGATTTGGACTGCAACAGAGGAGGAGATGTGTGAACAAGGGAGTCTAAGACCTAATTTTCCCACTGGGAACCAAACTAAAAATGATGAAGTTGATGAACAACCTATATGAGGAACCAGGTCCATCACTGAAATCTATCAACAGTGTAATCTGGCAAAGCTAGAACTAGTCACTTTTGAAGAAGCTGGTCAAGAAGCAGAATGACGAACAACTATGAAAGATGAGATTACCATGATTAACAAAAATGAAACATAGAAGCTTGTGGATAGATTGGTTCACAAGAAAGTGATTAGAGTTGAGTGGGTGTTCAGAATCAATATGAATCCTGATGGATCAGTCAGCAGATATAAAGCAAGGTTGGTTGTGAAGGGGTTTAGCCAACAATATGGAGTGGACTTCACTAAAACCTTTTCCTCTGTTGTGAGGTTAGACACCATAAGGCTACTATTGACTCTTGCTGCTAGAAAAGGTTGGAGAATACATCAAATGGATGTGAAGTTAGCCTTCTTAAATGGTTTTTTGAAGGAAGAGATTTATGTTGAACAACCAAAAATGTTCATAATACCCGGTTGCGAGGCCAAGGTGTACAAACTGCATAAAGCTTTGTATGGTTTGAAGCAAGCACCAAGAGCTTGGTATGAAAGAATTGACAATCACCTTACAGAGATGGGTTTTGAAAAAAGCATCAGCGAACCCACCTTATATGTAAAGAAAAATGGTAATGAAATACTTATTATTTCATTATATGTTGATGATTTACTTGTGATTGGCAACAACAACAAACTGGTGATTGTATTTAAGAACTAGATGCAAGAGAAGTTTGAAATGTCAACTTAGGTGAAATGACATACTTCCTCGATCTGGAGGTGAACCAAGCTCACAATACAATCTTCATAAACAAAAAAGGGTTCATAATAAAAATCTTGCTAAGATATAGTATGGAGAATTGCAAACCTATGAGCACTCCAATCGCTCAAGATGAGAAGCTCACCAGCAGTGAAGATGTTGAAAAGCTTGATGAATCAAGTTACAGAAGCTTAGTGGGATGTCTGCTTTACTTGAAAACATCCAAACCTGACATCATGTTTGTTGTAAGTCTATTGTCAAGGGTCATGTATTGTTGTAACGTGAACCACTACAAAGTAGCAAAAAGAGTTTTACGATACATGAGAGAAACTCTCGATCATGGAGTGAAGTTTATGAGGATTGAAAGGGTCAAGCTACTTGGGTATTCAGACAGTGATTGGGATGGATCTTCTGAAGACATGAAGAGTACTTCAGGTTATTTCTTCACTCTAGGATCAAGTGCGTTCTATTGGAGCTCGAAGAAGCAAAAAACAATAGCATAGTCAACTACTGAAGCTGGGTATGTTACAGCTACATCAGCTATAAATCAAGCTATTTGGTTGAGAAAACTACTGAATGATTTAATTTTGAAGCAAGAAAAAGAAACAGAGATCAAGTGTTATAACAATCTGCTACTGCAATTGCAAAAATATGGTGTTCCATGGTAGAACAAAACACTTTAAAATCAAGTATCACTTTGTGAGAGAAGTGAAGTAAGCCAAGGAAATCACATTAGTTCATTGCAGTTCACAAGATCAGTTGGCTGACATTTTAACAATACCTCTTGGGAAAATGAGGTTTGAAAAGCTACGTTATGATATTGGAGTTCGAAGCATAGAGGTCAATAAGGAGTGTTGCGAAATGACCATCCATGCGACCTGCGAGCTCACCAAACTTGAGCGCTCACCTACGAGCTCTTCACTCTGCAAGTTGCCAACTTGCCAACTTGCCAAGTTGCATTGAAACTGTGATAAATTTTGATTAGACATTTTGGCAGGTGATTCGAAAGAAACCAGTCAATGAAAAAGAAAGTTATATGAATCTAGTCACTGAATTAAGCCAAGTTGTAATATTTTATTATTTTCATCTTATTTAAGCTTAATCCTTCATGTAAACTTTGTATCACCTTTTAATAAAACAAGTTCATCTCAAACTTTTTCTTCTCCATTTTTGATCATTTTTGCTTCTGTTTCAACCTTTCCCTCATCAAATTTTCAACATCGCCAAACAACCAAACCAAAAATGACACGTTCTAGTAGGTACGCTTGCTAAAATACCTCAACTTCCTAGGGACCGTCATTTTCATTCCTCTTCTTCTGAGACAGACTCTTCCAATTCGAAAGAAGATACCCTTCGTATAAGTTCAGGTACTTATACTTATTGCCCGTCTTTTGCGTTTGGTGTGATCGATGGATGCTAATTTTTGTATTGTTCAATTTGATGCAGGTAATACATCTCGGAACAGTAATAAAAGACCTGGAGAAAAACTTTTGGTTTGTGATAATAGAAGGCAAAAAACTGAGCTTTTTTTAATAAAACTAACCCAAAAAAATTAATTAATTACTTAAATGACCTATTATTTTGATAAAATGTGAAAATAACCTAAAATCTACAGTAAAAGTTGGTGGAGCCAAAGTGTTTGGTGCCACTAACATGCCATGTTAGCAATTGGGATAAAAAAATCAAATTTTTAGTGGAGCCATGTAGAATGGCGCCACCAGTATAAATATTCAGGAAATACTACGATTTTTGAAAAAAAAGGGGGCTTTAAGCAATTTACCTTTTTCTGGTGGAGCCAAATAATTTGGCGCTGCCAGATTCCAACGCCCTACTCTGCTGCCTATGGTACTTTTTCTAATTTTTTAATTTGTTTTTCAATTTTTCCTTTTTTTTTTGTCATTGTTTGTCCTTTTTCTTTCTTTTTATTTGTTTTTCTTTATTTCCTTTTTTAGTTTTTTATTTGTTTTTCTTTATTTTTTTATTATTTGTTTATTATTTGTTTTATAATATTTTAAATCTTTTATAATATTATTTTTTAAAATTTTAAATATAATTTTTTAATATTATAAAACATTTAAAATATATTATTTTTAAAGATATGACCTTTCAAATTTATTATTTTTTTATAATATTTTAAACGATTTAAAATTTAAAATATTATTTTTTAAAATTATTTTTAAAAATATTCAAACATTTTTTTAATTATATTTGAAATTTTTAAAAAATATTTTAATTGGTAGAGCCTTTTAGAATGGGTCCACCACTTTATTACAAGCGTAATTTTTTTAAAAATGTGTTTTTTAATATAAAAATTTAAAATTTGATATTTTATTTTGGTGGAGTCATTCTTTACGACTCCACCACTTGGTTCTCTAACATATATAGAATGGTGAAATTGTTGTGTTTAGGAAGATAGTTCAAAAATTCTGTTGAAGATGAATAACAAGGTGTTTTTGGTGTATATTCTTTTTTATGATGAAATTGTAGGAGGTGATATTGGTTGTGTATTTCAAGGTCGGCAAAGAGTAGGGTTGCGATTAAAAAAAAAGTGAAGCTGGCAGATATGAAAAGGAAGATCAGTGTGAAAATAACTATCCGTTGTGGAAGGGAGATGCCTAGATTATTTTACAAGTTTCCAATCTCTACAAATCCATTGAAATTTTGAGATATGAAACTGTTAGATGATGATGACTTGGGCACTATGATGGAAATATAGTGGTTGACTGGGAGTTAGAACCCCCAACCCGTTGAGTTATTTGCTGAGTTAGCGGACTTAGAGCCGGTTGAGTTAGTCAGAGGGACAGACCAGTTAGAATTTGGAAGGACATCGCAGATACCCGAAAATCCAAATTATGGTGGGAGTTCGTATAACAACCCTACCCCCGGTCCCCGTCTACAAATACATCCGGAGGTGATAATAAGCACAAAGGCAGACGTCAGAGAAAGGACAAATAATGGTGAAGATTTTGATTAGGACGTTGAAGATTTTAGTGACCCCAATGTTGATGAGGTTTCAGACGATATCAATGATAAAGACCCGAAGGAGGTTGAAGATGTTCGCAGCTCTTCATTCAGTAACCCGAGTCGTGGTATTATTTTACGAAATGAACCTAAGGGCAACATGTTGAATGTAAATCCAGATGTAGCGATGCATTCGAGTTCCCTAAGTACGCCAATATAGTACCTGTTCATAGATTGACGTCAAATTTGCAATTGGAGGAGTTGTTGCGGACTGTATGTTTTCCATCAAATTGTACAACATGAAGTTGTTAATTAATTACAAGGTTTTCAAGTCTACACTGACATTATATGTTGGGGAATGTTGGAGAGTCGGCGATGAGTGTGGTTGGGGAGTTTGGGCTGCATTTATACAGATGACTCAACAGTGGAAAATACGAAAATTAGTAGGGCGTCATACATGCACTATCGTACGTATGTCTCAAGATCACCAGAAATTGGATGCCAAAAGTATTTGCAACTGCATTATGCCACTAGTGAAAGATAGCACAATCATTCTAGTGTTGACATTGATTGCAGACATGCAAGCCC
Organism: Gossypium hirsutum; assembly: GCF_007990345.1. Lineage (NCBI taxonomy): Eukaryota > Viridiplantae > Streptophyta > Magnoliopsida > Malvales > Malvaceae > Gossypium > Gossypium hirsutum. The sequence goes on from NC_053446.1 coordinate 23,670,102, forward strand.
GATTCCAGTACAGAGTGTTGTACAGGAAAGTGTGGTGGGCAAAACAAATGGCCATGCAACAATTGTATGACGACTGGGATGAGTCATACAATGAACTTCAAGGTTGGATTTCAGCGATGGTGGAGTACGTCCTAGGAACTGTCGTGGACTTGCAAATGTTGCCTTATAGAGGCCCGAATGGACAATGGGAACCGGGGAGAAGTGTTTTCCGTTGATTGTTTTGGACTTTTGATCCATGTGTTACAGCCTTCTCCCACTGCAAAATGCTAATGCAGATTGGTGGAACGCAGCTTTATGGAAAATACACACAGATACCTCTGATTGCGGTTGCACAAGACAGTAACAAATATGTACTACCGATCACTTTTGCCATTGTGGAGTCGGAGAATTCCGAATCGTGGGCATATTTCATTCGAAACTTGCAGAGGCATGTTGTTAGACAAGACAATAGTTGCATTATCTCTGACAGACTGAAAGGCCTTGTTGCAGCGATTCGGTAATCATAGGTTCCGTGGAGGTCCGTCTACTGTATTTGTCATATCGCTGTCAACTTCCACAATGAGTACAAGAACAAAGACTGGCGCAAATGAATCGTGAACATGGGTAAAAATATTGTATTTAAATTTGTATTTGTAAATATTTCGAGTCCATTTCCTAATTGGGATAGTAACGAGTTTTATCAGAATACATACATAGGATATGAGTTGGAAGCACATTGATTTAAACATAAGTTGGCGAGGTTAGAGACTGATATGGCAGGGTCCAAACATTCTCTTAAACAGTGGTTGGGTAGCATGGAGCCTTGGCAATTGGCTCAATATTTTGACGAGGGGTACCGATGCAGTCATATGACAACCAACCTCGTTGAGGTCGTTAACTCTATCTTGAGGCGTACACTTCACTTGCCAATTTCAGTGGTTTTTTCAACCACATTTTACAGGCTAGAAACCTTAATGCCAAAAATAGGGTTGAAACGAGTAAAAAAGTTAGAGGCAGGACACGTGCATGTCGAAAATATTAGGGATGCCATGAAAAAGAATGCTTAAAGGGCTAAGTCGATGAATGCAAAACTATATTCCTGAAACTTGGAAACTTTTCGAGTGGCAGAGTGCATCGATCATCGATTGGGGATCCCACTATAGTCCTACGGTGTTGATCTTTAAAACAGGTAGTGCTAGTGCGGGATGTTCCAAACACTACAGTATCTGTGTACGCATGTGGTTGCAACGTGTGCTACCTATAGTTTGAATGTAACAACCCATTTTTAGTAAAATCGAAACAGTAGTTTTGGGACCACAAATTTGACATTGAAATATTTATTTTATTATTATTTTATTGCTTACAGCATGATAGTAGTACTGTATAAAAATTTCGTTAAGAAATTTTACCGTTTGCGTGCTTAATTTGATAAAAAGGATTAAATTGTGTAAAGTGTAAAAGTTGAGTTCTAGTAGCTAAAGGTATTAAATAGCTATAGAACCTTAAAGTATGAGTCCTTATATGGTACTTAGACCATTTATGTTGATAGTGGAATATGATGGCTTGGCATTATTGAAATTTGTAATGTTTTTAAAGGTTATAAAAGTAAATTAGTAAATAAATGACAAATTAAGTAAATTTAAGTAAATTTATCATCTTTTTCTATCATCTTCAACCGAAATTTCAAAGGCAAGAAAGCCATTGAAGAAGCTAGGGTTCGGCCAACATAATTCCTATTGCATGTGAGTGGTTTTTAATGATTTCTATATTTTTGAGATTGTTGTAGCTTAATCTAGCTAGCCCGAGGACTAATTTGTGAAACTGTTAAACTATTAATGTTTTTCCATTAATGAATGTGTATGATTTTTGATGATTTATGGAAGAAAATGAGTAGTTGTTGATAGATAAACAACTTTTGTTAAGTGATTTTTGACGAAATTGTCAAATAGGGAATAAAAGGAAAAATAGAAAATTTTACATGGTGAAATTGTGAAATAAATGAAATATAAGGCTTGCGAGGGACCTATATGAAATTTGAATATAGTGGGTTGAGGATGAATTGCATGAATTTCTATTTTTATGAGCTAAGAACTAAATTGAAAAGAAATCATAAGTATAAGGGCAAAATTGTAATTTTTCTAAAATGTAAATTTGGGTTAAATTGAATAAAATACATTTTGAATTGAGCTAAATTTATCCGTCTAGATCAAGACAAACCTTGTACGGCTTTAGATCAGGGCAAAGATAAAGTTTCGGATTAGTCGCCTCTGTATCTACGTTTAATCGTTGAGCTAAGTTCGTGTAATTAAATTGTGTTTATATCTTTTAGTTGAGTTATAATTGTATTTTGAATTGCTATACGTACATATTGGTTGCATATCCAACGACGTACGACTATCACCGAGCCCCGTTTGAACCTTAGGAATTCGTGAGATGCAAATGACATGTCATTAAGGTTTACATGATTCGGGTGCTGGTCCTAAATGTCCTACTGATGGCTGAAGTCTAGCATGTGTTGTAGATACTCCACAGCTCGTGTGAGCAGCATCATGTAGCTACGTTCTGACCTACAGCTCGTGTGAGCAAGCCCATTTTCACAACTCGTGTTAGCATTCTAATTCACAGCTCGTGTGAGCATACATGTACAGGATTTGATGAATTACAGTTATATATGTTAGCACACTATGTCTGAGCTATCTCGGGTATTCGACGATATTCTATATGGTTCAACAGGCATTATTCAGATATGAAGTGGTAAGAGTTCGATATGAACTAAGATATGGATATATGTGAATTTCATTAAAACGGTATTACATGGTATTTTGAAAGTAGAAATGGATGATGTTTGCATATGCTACATGAATAAATGGTGTGCTCATCCATGTTCTTAATGCCCATGTTATATGTTTAATATAGCTAACATGTTTGGTGTACATGTTTAAGCTTTGGCCAAGTATAGTTGGATTGTGCCATGTTTATCTTACCTATCATGTATCGATTGGTAAATTTTGTTTTATATTATATGAACTTACTAAGTTTATATGCGTATTTTATATTATTTTCTATGTCTTATAGTGAATCAAAAGCTCGTTCGGGTTCAAAGCTTTTGGGATGTTTTGATTTTGGTTCTAATAACATGTATAGGTATTTTGGCTAATGTTTAGCCTATGTATTTTGGTTGTGATTATGGTATTTTGAATGTTGGTAAATGTTTGGTTTTTGGCATGTATATAAATGGCATTAAATTGGTTGATATCATGGCTTATTATGGTTGAATGATTGAAGATAAAATGGTAACTTAAAATGCTTGTATAAATGGTCTTGTGATATGTTTAAATATGGTGTTTTGCTACTTTTGTTATAAGTGTCATGAATGGCTATAAGTGCTAGTTGTTGAATGATACATGTGGTACCTTTTGGTATGAAAATGTAGTTGGCATATATGGGTTATGATGCTAGTTGCTAAATGGTAAATTTGGTAATTGTGAATGTGAACTTGGTACGTGATCAAAGTGATAATTGTTGGTTAAATGATGCACATGGTTATATATGTTTATATGTTGTCATTGAGGTGCCTTCGGCATATTGGTTGTATGCCGATGTATCATATTTGGTTAGCTTGGTTATACATGGTTTTGATGCATTTTGATGGCTTGTTCAATTGTGCAAAAGTGATTGTAGGTACATGCATGAATGGGTAAGAAAAATGGCTTAGAAATGACCTATTTTTCGTCCACACGGGCAGAGGCACAGGCGTGTGTCTCAGCTGTGTGTGACACATGGCCTGGTGACATGATCGTGTGTCCCCTGTACCTTTCAAAGGGTTGTAAGTCAGGCTGTTACAAGGCCTAGTACACAGTCTGGCACACGGTCGTGTGAGGTTACTTCGAAGGGTACACGGCCTAGCACACGAGTGTGTGGCTTGGCCGTATGACCCAAGTCAATGAGTTGCACGGGCACAGGCATGGGTTGGGATACGGCCGTGTGTTCCTACTTTGAATGCCCACACGGCTTGAGACACGGGCATGCCTCTTGGCCGTGTGACCCCTGCAGTTTTGAAAAATTTCACTATTTTCTGAAAAATTCTATAAGTTTCTGATTTAGTCCCGACTTGTTTCTATTATGTTTTTAGAGCCTTGAGGGCTCGTATAAGGGAAAATATGTATGATTTGAATTGTTTTTGATATGATTATTAATATGATTTGAAATATTTGAAATTTGTGTTCGTTTGAATTGAAAACTCCAGTAATGCTCCGTAACTCTAGTCTGGTGATGGATACGGGTTAGGGGTATTACATTGAATGTCGAACAATATATCGACGATGTGTACGCACTTGAATGTACGTTGAGTATTTGGGTAATGATTTCCCTGTATTAAGGGATGTATCGACATGGGAAGTGCAACCACTTGCATTTGAGATGTTGCTAGATCGATCAATACGTAGGAAAGTCAAAGGTTGACCGACAACAACGAGGATTCGGAATGACATGGATATTAGAGAACAAGTCAATCCAAAGTGTTGCACCATATGTAGAACAGTTGGCCACAATTGAAGCAAGTGTCCCCATGGAAACGTCTATACTGGTCAATCTTTACGGTATAAAGGAAATTAAATGTTGTACCCGATGTTTGCATTTTATGGTCTTTTGGAAATAAAGTTTGTGTTGGTTAGTGTTAAGCTTTTATTTAAAATTAGTTGTTGCAATTTTTAATACTTTAAAAGATATTATAAGTTATACAAAAAAGACTAATACATAAGTTGTGGAATTATAAACAAATATTACATAACACTTAAAATTTACATGTATCAAAATTGTAACGAACCGGGAGTGGTATCGTCATTCGAGGTATAACAATTTACGAGCGTTCGTTGACGAGGTGGACGTTAGGGTGTATTGTACACATTAGGAGGATCGACAACTAGATTGAACATGGCCTGAGGTGGGGTGGAGTACATGTTATTACCAAACATATCAAATGATATTGGTGGTTGGTCTGGGTGATATGAACTCGAACCGCCCATGTCCAAGTGATATGAACTCGAACTGTATGTCTGGGTGATATGAACTACTTTGCGACCCATCACAAAAAGTGTCAACCAATTGGTCCAATGTGTTCAAAGGTTGGTCCTCCGAGTCGGGCTATGCCATATGTTGATCCTCTAGGTTGAGCTCCCCCATAGGTTGACTTCCACGTCTATAGTCGTGATCCAATACTATCATAAGTTGCCCACCATATAAATAAATGTGCCACTGAGTCATGTACCCCTGCATGTATTCAGTTGAGGGACTGAAGTCAAACATGCATGAGTGCATCTCAGGTTGTTTGTCATATCGGACATTCCATATTGCTACATAACATTGATGGTCCACGATCCAATCTGTTGTATGTTTCCCCCTTATGGTCTTACCGTGGACATCAGCAATTTGTTGTGGATCGACCGAAACAAATTGTCTACACCCAAACTATCGCATAACTTGATCGACGTTGTACCACTCAATGGTTGAGAAGTTAAGCACTAGTGTGTTAATTCACCACACATGGGCTTCTGTGTGAACCCACTGAGGAATAAAGGTTGCAATGTTCGGTGCAGAATACAACATCCACAAGAACTGTACAATATAACATAATGAGTCAAATCACATCACATACTACAAGTGGATAAGTTAAATCAACGTTACTTAAACCGTATTAATATATATTACTTTCTCTCTGGTAGACTCATCTATCATTTGGCGGTAAATGATTAATTTCCAGCTCGCACCAAGTCCCAATGACGTGGCCCATCTAAAACCTAAACAAACACATTAGCACTTAAACTTGGGAAAATATTATCCACACTTATGAGTCGTTAAGTGTTAAGTATAATTTTGTTTTTACCTATTTACAAGTGACCACGAATATGGTTGGTGCCTCATAGCCGCTAGAAATGACATACTGTATAGAGCCCAAGACTACAGCAGACCCAGACAACCAACCATGTTACTAACCCCATGTTTTGCTGCTCGGCAAAGCTCACGGTACAATATGGCCAACACTACTGATCCCCAACTGTAAGTACCGGCACTAGAGAAATCCTCCAATAGAGGCAAGTACTTTAAGTGGACCTTATTAGACGTGTTGTCCAACATAAGTACCCTCTAATCAACTGCATAATATAGGCTCGAGTAGCACACATCACCTCATGCTCAGTGGCGGTGCTCGATAACTCCTTAAAATTTGCTCTCAACCATGCCAATGTTAAGCATGTGAAATTCTGTTCCCCACCACTAGGGGACCGTCCAAGCAATTTGTGGCATAGTAATGAAGGTATGGGTCTCTGTACACCACCACTTAACCAAGGAAGATATTAAGTTCACTCTTAGGTCAAACCTTCAGACCAATGTGACGTCCCCAAATCCCACTAACTGTAAGTATGGCATGATCTACTCGTCCGGATCGTACTTGGGAAAATGAAACTGCGACCTCAAAACCTGATACCCATCTTGTATGGTAAAATTTTTATAAAAATATGATAAATCAATTATCTATATAATTTAAATATAAAATTATATATTGAGGAATAAAATTGAAAGCTTGAGAAAACAAAAACATCACACTTATATTATACCAACGTTGTCATTCTAAGTATTTTTTATTTAAGTGAAATTAAATGAGTAATAAAATATTAATAATAGAATGAAAATTTGTCATAAAATATTAATAATAACACGTAGAGATCAAATGAGATTTCCAAATCTCTTTGAAGCTTAAGTACTATTAATTCTCTTTCATTATTATGTCCTAATCATAGTTAAGCATTAAAACAAAAGGCAACCATATAACTACAAAAAAGTACATCAAACAAAAAAAAACAATAATTTCCTAAAAAACCATAGATGGTATGGGTAAATTTAAAAATAAAAAAGACTTATTTTTATTGAATCGATATCTATAATAATACATAGAGTTTTACACATAATATAAACCACGCATATTCAAACTCGAAAATTTATCTTACATACGAGAACTTTTATAAAAAAATATATTCACTCGTTAAAGATGAATTTAATCGTAACTCTAATAATTTTGAGCTTGATTCAATCTGATTTGAACACTTATAATATGATATATAGATTAGTTGAAGCCAAATTAATATGTATTCCTAGTTTCCTCATGTGAATGCAATTTTTAGTTTTTATTTAGGTGGTGTCAAATTAGTGGAAGACAAATGTAAATTTTTTGTACCCCACAAACGGAACCAAGCACAGCAACAATGTAAAATTAAGTAGACAGATCGTCATGTTAAAAAAAATTAATATATAAATTTATGAATGTGTCCTAAATTAAAAAATTATTATTAACACGTAGAGATCAGTTTCATGCAAAAAGGAGTTAAAAAGGGTTAATAACAACCAAATAGAGATCAGTTTCATGCAATCAAAACACGTTTATTAATTTTCCTGTTGATATTCGATGAAGTGTGGTCCGTATTTACTTCAGAAGACATTTTTATATCTACATAATTTTAAAGAATTACATAAATTAAATATGACTAATTATTATATTACAATAACTATAAAATACAAAATAAAAACTATAAATACCTTACTAGTTTTTTCTCCTTTCTTCCTTCTTTTATTCTACAAAATATTTCAAGGAGGGACCAAAATCCCACCTTCTTAAATTAAGATGTTCTTCTTCTCTCCTTCTATATTTTTTTAAACTAACAATTATTAGGCATTATAAACCTATTGACTAGTCACATCGTTGACGTCACTAAGTCATTGACACGATGTGACCAGTCATAATATATATTTTTAACTTTTTAATATATATTTTTAAAAAGATATAGTTATTTTAACAAATAAATCATTTTTTATTTTTTTCCAATCAATTCAACTTTCACTTTTTTTTCTCATTTTTTTTATTTTTTATCCTCCGTTTTTTTATTTCTATTAAAAAGGTCCCTTTAATTTTCTTGATTTCACATTACATAAATTATTCACAGGTTTTTTTTATAAAACTAACCCAGGAAATTAATTAATTACATAAATGACCTATTTTTTTGATAAAATACGTAAATAACCTAAAATCTATAACAAATATATAAAAATACATAAAATACTATAAAACAAATAAATAAACAAATAAAAAATTGAAAAGGGAAATAAAGAAAAAGAAAAAGGACAAACAAATAAAAAAACAGAAAAAGGACCATAGGCAGCAGAATAGGGCGTTGGAATCTGGTTTCTTAATTTATTTGGCTCAACCAGAAAAAGGTAAATTTGCTTAAAGCCCCCTCATTTTTTCAAAAAATTGCAGTATTTTTCTAATATTTATACAAGTGGCGCCATTCTACATGGCTCCACCAAAAAAATTGATTTTTTATCCCGATTGTTGACGTGGCATGTTGGTGGCGCCAAACACTTTGACTCTACCAACTTTTACTATAGATTTTAGGTTATTTTCATATTTTATTAAAAAATAGGTCATTTAATTAATTAATTAATTTTTTTGGGTTAGTTTTATAAAAAAAAAAGCCCAAAAAACTGTTGTGGTGGCTAAGGGGCAGGGCCTGCCTAAGTCTGGGTTCTTTCTATTCAAGAACCAAATGGTTCCTAGTTTACTAGCTGGACGGTTGCTGCTAGTGAAGAGGCGAAAGAGGGTGCTCCCTGTGCTAATATTCCTGTAATTATTCTTGTTGGTTTATTTAGGAGGCTGCCTCCCTCCACCCTAGAGGCCCTTCCTATAGTTGTCCTTCCAACTTCAATAGTGAAAGCTTCCACACCAACGAGTGATCAATCAACTTCTTGAGTAGGTGGTCAACTTTTTGAGTGATCAATAAATTTATTCATTGTTATTATGTGGAAGGTATCTAATTCTTCTTTTGATGTAGTTGTTTCATCCGCTATATTGGGCTCGACTGGTGGGGTAGCTCCCTCTCGTAAAAACCCATTTATGTCAAGTTTTCAAATTCTTTATCAAATTCTTTCAAACATTGAGAGGCGATATGTTGGTATGCAAAATGATCATGTGCGGTGGATGGAGGAACTCCAAAAGGTTGGAGATGCAATAAAGCAGTTGTAATTATGAACAAAAGGTGCTAAGGAGCAGTGGAAAAAGGAGAAAGAGAATATGTTGGCTCGTTTACATGAGTAAGAAAAGGAGAGCTGAAAGCTAAAGAGAAAGCTAGACAAAAGCAACCAATAGGTGGGGAGGAGGACTCAAAAGTTAAAAGTGAATGAGTCAGGTGGGCGAAAGACAAGAAAATGGTTGACCTAGCCCAGGTTGTTATTCCCACTATCACTGTTGGCAGGGTTGTTACTGCCATGTAAGTGGCCTATGGGCTAATGAACACATATGGCATGAACTTCCAGCCGTTTTTTGACATAATAAAAGCAGGTTGGCATCTTAACTTTCATATATACTATCCGCACAGTCTAGAGTGGGAGCATTTCTGGGAGTTCTACAAAAGGATGGTCTTCTATGGTGACTATTCTCAGTGGAATCCTTTTGTCCATCCAGTTGAGGCAACTACTTGATCAGAAGGACCTCCAGCAAGTACGTTAACAGATAGTGCACTTGGAGAGAGCAACTCAAACCCTCCCGCTGACGAGGCACAAGGCTTTGGTTCTCAGCCTAATAGGGGAAAGGGTATCTTGTATAAATAGAAATAATTGTAATTGTAATTTTTTTTTTTTGTAATTTCTACTTTTAGTGTAGATCCTGCTATAATTATTCTCATTATAAAGATTTTTGTTTTAATGAAACATGTGTTACAACCCGATTTTCAGTGGTATGGGAAAAGGGAATTTCAGAATCTCATTTTCGTAAATCGAGCATATAAATATTAAATTAAAATATTTAAGGAGTTGGTATAATAGTCTATTAAAAATTTGGTCCTTTAATTTTGCCTATTAATTGTTTAATTTAGGTACAGAGATTAAATTGTAAAAGTTTTAACACTATAAGTTTTTAATTGGCTAAAGATCTAAGGGGCTCAAATTGCAATTAACCAAAGGTCTAAAATGAAAATTTAACCATCTTGAATAATGTGTTAGTGGCTAGTTATGTTTTAGTTAATTAAATATGTTTAGTTTAATTAAACATAATTAATTAAGGTTAATAAAATACTTAATTAAAGTATAAAAACAAACCTAAGTGGATAGGAAGAGATGGTTTTCAATTTCTTCATCCTTATTCAATAGAAACAAAAAGAAATAAATGGTTTCAAAGATTCAAACTTTCGACAATTAAATTGGTGAGTTCAATCAAGTCATTTCCTTGTAATTTTTATGTTTTTAAGGTCATGAGAGCTTGATTTATCTAGCCTATGTACCAATTTGCAAAACTTTTAAGGTTTTGAAAGTTAACATTGTTGATTTCTTGAAGAAATTGGTGTTAAATTGATAGATTTTAAGCTTAGAAGTGAAAAAGGACTAGATTGTAATGTTTAATTGTTAATTATTGTACAAAAAGACTAAAGTGCATAAATTGTGAAATTGATGTGGAATGTATGTAATAATAGATAATAGAGGGTCCTAGAAGGATGTGATTGAAATTGATTTTCAAATCGATGCTTAAAACTGAAAGTTATGGCTATTTCGATTTTAGGGACTAAATTGAATAAAATGTAAAACTTCAGAAGCATCAGAAAAATGAAATTTTATAGGCTCATGCATATCATGGAATAGTTTATAAATATTTGGTATTGATGAATTGTCTAAAGTAATTGTTTAGATTGAGAATTGGATCAAACTGAAGATAATCAAGGAAAAGCCAAAATTATCGATTAGTCCCTACATATTCAACTTGTTTGTTGTTTTTACCAAGTAAGTTGATATGGTATACATGTTTTAAATATGTTCGGGTGAGCTTAATAAAGGTTAGAATGCTATTGAAATGTCAATAGGGTCTTGTGCACACATGTATAGATTGATGACAGATGTTACCGAGGTCTTGCATTTGTTGCAAACTCGAAGATACATGTGTCATAGATTTATCCTGAACTGGTAACTTGATTTCATTTTAAAGGTTTAGCCTAGACAGGTAATCTAACATATGTATATTCAACTTGGACAAGCAATCAGATATGTCATTATAAAGGTTTAGCCTGGACTAGTAACCTAACACTTATATATATTTAGCTTGGATGAGCAATTTGTGTATCGAAGATACCTGTGTATGATATGAGTTTGACGTTTAAATGAATAAATGTTGAATTGAGCATGATCACAATATTGAAATATTGATTTTAAAATGAAATAGATTGATATATGTTTGAGATATCATATGGTTTGATTATATGTTAAACCCACCTTATTGTTGTTGTGTTTTGATATGTCTAGCTAATTATGCAAAATTATGGTAGCATATTGTACTTACTAGTATGATGAGTTAAGTTTTTGTTTAATTCCTATGAACTTACTAAGCATTGTATATGCTTACCCCGTTTATTTTCTCTTTCCCTTGTAGATGATCACCTTGTGAAATTTGTCAAGCCAGAACGGCTTGAAGCTCACATTATCCTATCTCTAAATCGGTAGATGTTTGATCGGTTTGAACCCTAGGTTGTGGAATGTATATAGGTGTCTTGATGTATATAAGTGTTTTGCCATATACCTTAATGTACAATATGTTTGATGAACTTGGTATCTTGTGATGATTTGATGTTTTGGTTCAATTGTGGAGATGAGCATATATGCATTCCATATTTAATGATGTGAGGATCTTTGGTTAAGTGTGTGAGACATATGAAATGACATTGAATGAGTAGAAATGGCATCTTATTAATAGGTGAATGAAATGGAATGTAATTGTGCATCATTAACTTGATGTATGCTTGAGAAATGTTGTCTAACTTGGGTAAATGTTGATTAAATAATGCTTGCAAGACCTAGTTGTGCATATGTGTATTTAAATGGTAAAAAAAATGAAGTTGAAATGGCATGTCTCTAGTTGATTTGGTATAAGTATAACTTGGCATTTGAATGGATTGTTTGATATGCTCTAATGATATGAAAATACTTAAGTTTACTTGATGTTTAAGTAGTGAATACCTTGTTGAAGAGTTGATTATGAGTTTGAGCTTGTTTGGTATGATTTTGGTATGTTTTGAATCAGATGAAGTTAATGTTTTGTGCACAAATGGTATGGTTTGGAAGATAAGTGTGAAATATGTACCAAATTGTTCATTTTTACCAAAAATGGAGTTTTCATCTCGACGACCATTCTTCCTCGTCGCAACATCAGTCGATAGTAAGTGACGTCATGACATCGAGTGACCTAATGTCGTGATGTGAGAAACTGTTTGGCAACGTCACGATGTCAGCCCTAAAAATTTGGAACTTTGCAATTTGGTATTATTTCGTGCTTGGGTCAACAAAAGAGTTTTCGTAAGCTTGATTAAGATTCGGTTTTGATTGTTCAACATGAAATGAGTATGATTAACATTGGATTGCATGTGTGGTTGATATTTAACCTGTTTTTTTACTGTAGTTGCTCTAGCAGCGAATGTAGCATCCTGTAACTTGGACCCAACAATTGGGCCGGGCGAGGGGTGTTACAATATGTTTCTTATTCTTCATTTCTTTTGTCTTGAATGTCTATGTTGTACTTTTCTCTTATAAATATAAAAATTGAAGCAACATCAATGTAATTGAGTCCCCGAAAGGTGACACTTTGTTATGGAGTTATCCAATTTATTATGACCGAATTGACTTTATTCTTGATTGTGATGAGGTGGGGTGTTGACCATGTCTCAGATGGTTGTGATGCAATAATAAATGTTAATATGATTGTTGTGACTCTTGTGAATTTTTAGCCATAAGTGTAGTGAGAGGTTAATACAGAGATTGTTTCACACGGATAGTTTTAATCATATTCTCTGAGTGGATAGTTGTTCAGGGTAGGTGAATTGGTGCTTTGTTGAAGCATGTTGTAAACGACATACAAAAGGACAAAAAATACAATCAGAAGAGCATTTAATCCAGGGCCTGACAGTTATGCTTAGGCAAACGGTGCCAATGATGGCACCTAGTCTAGGTTACCCCAAGTGGACACGTCATTCTATTATTGGTAAGTGCAGAGGCTGCATTAATTCACCAAATGCAATGTTTGGTTGGGGGTCTATAAAAAACCCTCCCTTTTTTCTTCAAAAATCACTTTCTTTTATTACTATCATTATTTTTATATTTTATGGCGATGTCATTCTCTCAACCATTTTCAAAGGTTTTCTTTGTCTATTCAATTGTTCCCTGTATTTTCTTCCATTTTCCTTCTTCTGTTTTTGTCACTTCATCCTTGTATGTCAATATTCAGTTCTGTGGTTAAATCTTACATTACAACTCATAATGTTACATTTCAAAATAAGATTACGTTATTTGGATTCTCAACATTCCAACCATCTCATAATCTCACATTCCTAAATAGAGTCAAGATGTCATGATATAAGATATTCCTTAAACAATATTAGATTTAAAAGATACTCCTGAAAATAATGAATTTAAATATAACAGTCCCCTTGTATTGATCTAAAAGCTTATAAATTAAAATAAAATATTCAATAAAATAAACACATGATTGGAAATAAATAAAAAGTTCCCTTGCCAATATTGTTGTACTGATGTTCAGAATTTTAAATTGAAGTATGGTTTTATTTGATATATTGTTTATTGTTTTAAGTTTTTTTAATACAATGTAAAATTTTATTTTTTTAAAAACTTTTTTAACCTTTAAATCAAAAGTACACTCAAACTCACCTCTTCCTAATTTTTGCAATATTTGTCATTGATTTCTTTATTTCTATATCTACAACATAGTACGAGTAGTATTCTAATACTAATAAATAATATTTTAGACTTAAATAATTTATATAATTATCTCTAAAATGGAAAGTAATAATTATAGATCTTAATTTCTAATATTGTTGAAGTTGTGAACCCGTTTGCAACTAAAATAAGATTAAAAAATCTTTAAAAATGAAATAAATTATAATAATATATGCAACAGTTTTAACCTATTTTGTAAGAGTTTTATTTTTATGGGATGTGCCTTGCATTTATCAAATACGTTGCAGGCACTTAAGATGAGAATCGAAGAGAAACTGAAAAAGAGTAAAAAGCCATGTGACGTCAGGACAAGGAGGTCCCGAACATCGGGACAAAGTGATGTCCTTGGCAGCCAAGCCAGGCTACGACGTCGTGATGAGTAGGTAGGCCATGGCACGATGAGGCGATGTTTTTTGCTCAAATACAACCATGTTTTTTTACTCTCAATATGACTTCTTCTCTCAGTCAAACTCTATTTCCTACAGGCTTATTTTAGTCATATTGGACCCACGTCCCAAGCCTATTTAAAGGGCTTTTGGAACCTTATTTAAAAAAAATCAGATTTAGAGAATCAATTTTGTGTTATATATCTCTTGTGAGATATTTGTTAAACGCGTTTTTAAGAAAGCTTTTATATTTGGGATATTTGGGTTTTATTTGGGATTTGTTCTTTGTGTTCGGGTTGAATACTCCCAATCATTATACTATTTGTTTGTTGCTTAGTCAAAGCCAAAACCTCATTTTCCCATGGTTTTTTTATCCCACAGTAAGAGTTTTCTATGTAAATACTTGTTTTTATTCTTCTCTACTTTTACTATCTTATTGTTTATACGGGCCGATCCTCAACAAACTGGTATGAGAACCTGGTTCATCTTTCGTAGATTGACTTGTTCAGGATGGCAACAATGAGATTCAACATTGAGAAGTTTGATGGGATCACAAACTTCAGTTTATGGCAGGTTTGGATGACAGTACTTATAGTTTAGAACGACCTAAAGAAGGTCTTTATTGGTAAAAAGCTTGAAGGTATGGGAAAATCGGAATGGGAAGAACTTGATGAAAAAGCTCTATCTACGATTCATTTATGCTTCACGAATAATATACTACAGGAATTACTCATAGAAAAAAAAAGAATGGTTGCTTTATGGATCGAATTAGAAACCCTTTATATGACAAAGTCATTGGTCAATCGATTGATATTGAAGCAGTGCTTGTACACGTTTTGTATGGATGAAAGAAAGTTCATTATGGCTCACGCTAGTGAGTTTATTACACTTCTGAATGACTTGAAGAACGTCGAGGTTAACATAGATGATGAAAATCGGGCTATGTTATTATTGTGCTCTTTGCCCCCTTTGTATAAATCTTTCAGGGAGACCCTGATTTATGGCAGAGATAAACTCTTATTTGAGGATGTGAAGGGAAATTTGTTAAGTAAGGAAAAAATCAAAAATGAATTAGGCTCAAGCAAAATATCTAATTAAAGAGCCTCGATTTTGGTTGCCAGAGGCAAACAACAGTCTAGGTCAAGGTCGAAGTCGACGAACCATGACAAAAGATGCGACTACTGAAAAAAGCTGGGTCACATAAAGGCAGAATGTTATAGTTTGAAAACTAAAAATAGGAGGGCTGCCAAGAGCGAAAAATATGAATAGTAGAATGTCAAGGTAGGCAATCATACTTTGATAAATCGTTGAGATATTTTAAAGATTTGATGATTTTTCTTCAAGGTGCTTATGGGTGATTTTTCGGGAAAATGTGATTCTAAGATTTTAGGTGTTCTAAGTGGTTTAGATCTGTTATAAATCAATTAATTGGATGTTTAGAACCAGTTCCAAGCAATGAAAATAGATTCAGATCAAGAAACTTAAAATTCAGTTAAACTAGTAAGAAATTTTGGTTTAAGATGAGATAGATTGAATCTGTGATTTTTTTTATTTCTGATGTGTTTGCGACTGTTAATGATTTGTACGTATTGTGAGTATTATGTTTGTGAGTTTTAGAACCATCGGAACCCTCTATAAGCAAGGCGAAAGGCAAGGTGAAGCTTGTTTAAGCTTTTATCTAGTAAGCGAAAGCAAGATCGGTGAATGTTTTGGAGTCGCTATTGGTATGCACAATTCATTCACTACAGCAAAACAGGTTTTTAGTAGCGTTTATAGCGGTGTTTGAACCAAAAATGCTGCAAAAGTTGTACATTAGTGGCGCTAGTATCAAAATGCCGCAAAAGGTCAAGCATTAACGACATTACTGAAACAAACGCCGCTATAGATCAAGCATTAGCGGTGCTTTTCAAAAAATGCCGCTATAGATCGAGCATTAGCGGCGAATTTTGAAAAACGCCGTAAAAAAGTTGAGCAAAACACGTTGGTGAGCTTAGTGGCATTAGCGGCGCTTTTTAAAAAATGTCGCAAAAAAGTTGAGCAAAACGACGTCGTTTGTTGTTGAGCTTTAGTGCCATTAGCGGCGCTTTTTAAAAAAATGCCGCAATAGATCGAGAAAGTTTTTTTTTAAAACTCCACTATAGATCGAGCAAAAAAGTTGAGAAAATAACATTGTTTTTTTTTAGATTTAGTGGCACTAGCGGTGTTACGCCACAAAAAAAATCATTTTATTTTAGGGTTTAGGGTTTAGTATTTAAGGTTTAATGTCTATGGTTTAGGGTTTTAGGGTTTATGATATAATGTTTATTATTTTGGTATTAGAGTTTTGAGTTTAGGGTTTATGGTTTAGAGTTTATGGTTTGGGGTTTATTATTTTATAGTTAGGGTCTTAGTACTATTTATGGTTTTAGGGGTTAGGCTATTAGGATTTAAGGTTTAGAGTTTTTGATAAAATGACAAAAAAAATCAATTTATTTTAGGGTTTAGGTAAGCAATAAGTTTCTTTTTTAATTACTTTTTAAGGTATACACTTTATACTTGAATAAATAAGAATAAGTTTTAGGGTATGCATGAATGAAAGCCTGTACTACTTCACTTTATACTTGAGTAAATAATAATAAGTTAATTAATAAGGATAGAATTAATCAACAATGACAAATTAATCGAGAAAATCACTTGCATTGATCAAAGATGTTCTACGCCAAACAAACATGAAAAAAAGTAAAGTTTTTTGTAACTACTACTTGAACAAATAGATCTCTAAGGGAATGTTTGGTTCGATGTAATGGATAGTCATTACAAGTTTATTTTGTAGGCCTACACAAACAGTTGTTTGGTTCAATAGAATACATATTAGGGGTGTATTCTATTCTGGGCTTATGTTGGGAAATTTACTGATTTCTATTATTTCCCCTCTTCACTGATGATTGATTCGGTCCTTGAAGAACTCTATTTTACCCTCACCAAATTCTCACTTAAAAAATACTCAAACGAAAGTCATTCCTTGCTTCATTTGATTTCGGCATTTCTCCCCTTCATCTAGCATCTTTCAGGTAAACATTTCTCCCTTCTGCTGTTACTTTCATTTTCCTGTTTGTCATTTTTTTCTACACACTTTTATCTCTCTCGAAGTATTTTCGATCGGGACTTACTTAAAACGGTGAAGGAAGAGAGTAAAAAATGCATGAATCCAAACGCAACCTTCATAGGATTTAAAATAGGAAACTTGAATTTTAAAATGGGAAAGGAAAGGAGAATAGGAGATTCATAAATGGGCTATTCTGATAAGGCGGGAAGTTTTCAATAAAAATTTAAAATATCTTTTAAAATCTTTAGAGCGCCAATTCAGCAGCAACAAAAAGTCAAAACTCCACCAATATGCCATTTTGATGAATCATCCAAAAGACGGTCGAAATGCAATCCAAAATAAATTCCTTCTTCAAGCCTCCTTCTCTGTCGGTTGAGCGCTCAAATTCACCTCCAGTTTTCGGCGATGATGAGAACGATGAATTAGCCACCTGGGAAAAGAGTCAGCACACCATTGTTAACACCTACACGCGTAGACCTTCAAATTTTAATGGGTATTTTCTTTTCTACAAAAAGTCTGGATTTTTGTTTTGTTTTATTTTTTTTAATTTTATTTACTTTTGGGACTTTTTAAGGAATGACAAGAAAAAAGAATCTGGCGATGACAAGTTCGACAAACCCATATCAGAGACTAGGGTTTCAAGGGAAGAATGTGGTTCAAATGGGAGAAATCTAAATAAGAAGAGAAGTTATGCATAGTTTCATTTGGAGTTAGGTCAATCGGATTTTCTTCTCCATGCCTATTCAATTTGTGGGGTCAAGTATTCTCCCGGGGATGAAGCTGATGAAAGGAACCATTCCATTTTTCACAAGAATTTCACTATTGGGGTTCAATTCAAGGTACATCTCTAATTTGCTTAATACTATATATATACACATGAAGAAGCTTCTCTATGTTTTCGCTTTGTACTTTTTAACATGCCTTCTGCAGTTCAGGATTGTTCTACTGCTATTTACATAAATACAATAGTAGCAAAAAAAGAAGTTTGTTCTGATCCAAAAGCTAATAGAGTGTTTGAAGAATTTGAAAGGTAGTGAAAGAATGGTAATTTTTACGGAATCTTTTGACTTCTAGCTTTATTTTACAGGGATGGAGAAATGAGAGGGTTGTTCATGCATCCCTTAAACTTATTATTTTTAATTACTTTTTAAGGCATGCACTTTATACAAAAAATCAATTTATTGGTAGGTTTATGACTGGGTTGCCCAATTTTTCAAAGAAGAAAAATGCTGAGAATAGATGGTCTCTGTAAAAAGATGGGCTACAAGGACGCCAAGTTACTGATGCTTTGCGGGTATTAGATTTATCCTTTTTCATCTGTTTCTTGTATGTTCCTAGCTTTCACTGTAAAACGGGATAGCTAAATTATATGGTTTCTGTATGCTCCAAATTCCTGAAAAAAGGTTGAGAACATTGGCAAGTAAATTTTTAGAGAAAGTTCTATGAAGTTTTTCTGGATTTTGTGACGCAGACCCATATTTTTTATTTTGGCATATCATGTAATTGTTGTACAAGTAAAGTAAAAAGTAGAGTGAAGTAGTTTTCATTATTGACTTTATTGACTTTGATTTAATTATGCCCTTATTGACTTTGATGCTGAGTTTCATTATTGCTGGCTCATATTTTTTCAGGAGAAATATTTAAGTCTTATTAGTTTTTTAATTGTGAAGCTCTTTGGCAGGTACAATTTTAACAAGGTTGCTCGGTATAAGCAACTTACACTAGAAGAAGCTAAAGAAAAAATGAAGAACAAGAGGAAGACTGCAGATGATTGTGAGAGATGGATGATGAAAGCTGCGAATAATAGTGCTGCTGCGTTTGGTGAAGTGGAGAAGATTGATGAAAAATAAACTGCTGGTGGTGGTGGGAGGGGACGTAAAAAGTCAACTGGTGAGGAGGAAGAAGGTCATGTATCAGATAGAAGAGAAGAAGAGGAAGAAGAGGAAGCTGCCAAGAAGAATAGGCTTGGACTTAACAAAAAAAAGTGGTGATGATGATGATGAAGGTCCAAGGGAAGGTGATCTTGATATGGATGATGATGTTGAGAAGGGTGAGCTTTTATAATGTTTGTGTCTTGGTGTCTATTTCTTTGTTATCACTCTGATTTGTAGAATATTTGGTATGATTTTCCATGTTGAAGCAGAAGATGAATGAAATTAACATAGAAATAGTATAAATTAACTATTGTGAGAGATAAAGGTGACACAGAAGGTCCCTAGCCCGTCTCTTTTTTATTTTTACTCTTCTTGTTTATTCGCATGCTTTTGGTTAAGGTGATGATTGGGAGCATGAATAAATATTCACTGATGATGATGAAGCTGTTGGTAACGATCCTAAGGGAAGGGATTTGGCCCCTGAAGTTCCTACTCCACCAAAAATCAAGGAGGTAGTTTTGATACACTTATCAAACCTGCTAACTAAGGATCACATTACCTGTTAGGGTCTTGTTTGTCTCATGTAAGAATAGTTTTAAGCCTCATAACTTCTTTAGACTCTAAAGATTTTGCAGTTTGCACTGGATAGAAAATTATTCTACCCACTTTTTTTATTGTTTTCATTTTAAATTCTCTATTCAAAGACTACTTGATGGGTGTCGAATCCACCAATATAAACCTACGCCTTAGTTTGCAAATTATGCAGTATAGGGAGTAGGGTCGATCCCTTAGAGACTGGTTTACTATAAATTGTTGCTCGTTTGACCAGATTTATGTCGGGGCAGCTGTTCTGCCCAAGACGTTCAGGGGGATAAAAATTTGAAAACCTGAAATAAATAGAAAAATAACATCAAAAGTAAAAGTTGAAAATAGAATAATAAAAACCGTGATATAAATATTAAGAAAAATTAATTAGAATGAGCTCAGCTTTAGGCACGAATTTTTCTCATCTTTGAACCGATCCTCGAAATTGGATGATCTCCTCTTTTCCAATAAGCTAGTTATAGCTACCAAGGACGCCTCGGACACCAACTCTTCCTTGTTTAAATTAGTTATGGAACGTCCAATAACTAATTCTTACCGATCGAACAACCACGAAACGTTCTTGATTTAGAACTCCGACAGCTTTGCGTTCTAGAAGAGCCTAGCTAGAACCAATGCCCTCAACCGCGTGGCACATTTAAATCCGGTTACTACTTCCCTTGACGGAACCAAAAAGCAATCTCCACTTGGCACGCTAATGTGTTCACAGAAAATCGATTAGAAACGTTCCTTTCGGAATTCCAACTGTACATCTAACCACACTAAATCAAACGACGTCTTTTTTGACTTAGTGTTGATCTGACTTTATGAGTAGACAAAATCATACTCTTAATTCGGAGAAGTAATAAGTACTGGAATTTTAGGAGTTAAATGGCTCGAGTTCGTAACTCACGGGTTTTGACGAGGCTAATTTCGGCCTAAAGCTGAAAATCGGTTTAGTTGGCTAAGGTTTGGTGCATGTTAGTATTTCATAAATTAAATAAGGTAGAAAGGGTGAAAAGATGGGTGATGTGATTGAGTATGGGGGGTGGAAAAAATATATATATTAAAGTGGGGTGGTTGAAAAAGGGAATTTAAAAAATGAGTTGTAAATGGTAAGTAGTAACAAGCTGGAAGTTTTAGGAATTGAAAGTTAAAGAAACTAAAGACAATAAATAAATTTGTGAAAAGTTGAAAATAAAGGTGAAATGGATGGTAGGCTACTGGAACTAATAAGTTGAAGGAAAACAAACTAAAGAAACAACAAAGGCTACGTGAGAAAGGAGAGAATTGACAGATAAAAGCTTAATATTTTTGATTGATGAATAAATGAACAATAAAAGCTCTATTTATACTAGTGGATTTACTAAATTAGGAGCCAACTAGTCATATGAAATTAAGGAAAAAAACATCCCATAGTAAAATAAATCCCAAAATAATCCCTCATTAAGTAAAAAATTTCAGCTAATTAATCTTGGAAAAATTCTGCTTTGGCCTTCTTTTTTCGCTACTTTCTTCAATCCAGCCCAATTGTTTCTTTTTTCTTCTATTTAGCCCCAAATTACATTCCTGCACAAAATTCAATAAATATGGCAAAATTAGTGGTGCATTCTCATAAATTAACTAATTTAGTTACATAAAATATGTAACTTTAGCATTTCATCAAATCCCCCTACTTAGCTTATGCTAGTCCTCGAGCATTTTGTATGTATCTGCAAAAGGGAAAATTTTCTCCAAAATAGGACTTGACCCCCATGGTTTGCACAATTCAACAATTTAACCCTAGCACATTAACATCTCAAATAGCCTAGCCCAAGAAGTAATTAAATATATTTTGGAATTTATTAGAGCTTGATAGGCCTACCCCTAATTTTATTTATTTATTTATTTATTTTTGTACTTAGGACATTATCGAATTTTTTTGACGCGAGACATGATGACAACCCAAGCACCATGTTCCGGTTACTCAACTCGGACGTCTCTAAGCGGGTTATTTCGTCCTACTCATGATAACTTGTTAGCGGAGTGAGTGCAAAGAAATTGGGCAGCCACACGAACCTTTTTACGCGAGATGTAATGACAACCCAAGCACCACGTTCCGGTTACTCAGCCCGATGTATAGCCCTAATTTTTCACTCTTAACATTCGTATCAGAGGAGTTTTTTTTTTGCAATAAAAAATTTGACATATGATAAAAAGTAGACAGTCAAGCAAACTTATAATTCCCAAAAATTTCTTACCCACTAAGTCTAGGTTATTGAAGAGTTTCATGTGTAAAGAATTACATAGCTAAATAGGTCAAACCATAAGTGTACCATCCCAATTTAAAAGAAAAAATTTACCTTTTACCAAAAACATGCAAAAATAGCGATGACAGATAAGCAAATTAGAACCAATTTATGTTTCCCTCCCCCTTACTTATTTTACATTGTCCCAATGTAATTCAAAGAGTAAAAGTAAAGATAAGTAGGAGAAAGAGAGAAGAAAAAAAAAGCTCCCCATGTATTTCAATGTCGTGGAGGTTGGTCTCGTAGGTAGAGTGGGCCTTGGCTGAAATAAAAAGAATTTATGAGTTGACATGTGGGATTTTAATTTTGTCTTGGAATGTTTCCCTGCAAAAATGGAAATAAAACAAAAATTAAATAAAATAGTAAAAAATAATAATAATAATAGAAAAATAAAAATGTTTTTTTTCTTCAAATTTATTAGCTAAGCTATAAACTCGAAAAATAAATTATTAAAAACCAAGATTACGAGATTTGGTAAAACAGTAGTGATAAATGCACCAAGTAAGTTCCCAGGAAAGAGAGGCGAGTCACAATGGACATTCTTAAGTACCAAGTCTTTCCTTAGACAGAACTAATCCTTGACATGCATTTTCATTTTCCATTTTACCAAAAAAAAATTATTTGCATAAAGGAAAAGAAAATTTGGGTTGCCTCCCAACAGCGCTTTGTTTAACGTCGTTAGCTCGACGACCTGTTATTCAAATTCTGGGCTCCTCGGGAACAATCTCCTCAATCGTGTGCATTTGAAAATTCTCGTAGAAGGTTTTCAATCGTTGACCATTCACCTTAAAGCACTTCCGGGTTTCTTCGCTTTGAATTTCCACTGCACCATTTGAGAATAAATTAGTGATAGTAAATGGACCTATCCATTTGGATCAAAGCTTACCAGCGAAAATTTTTAAGGTGGAGTCATATAGGAGAACTTTTTGTCCTTTTGAGAACTGCTTCCTAGTGATCATCTTATCATGGAACACCTTCGTCTTTTCTTTATAAACTCTAGCATTTTCATATGCATCATTTCTAATTTCCTCGAGTTCCTGAATGTCCAACTTTCGAGCTCTTCCTGCAGTCTCCATCTCCATATTACACTGCTTAACTGCCCAAAATGCTTTGTGCTCTAATTCGACCGGGAGATGGCACGGTTTACCAAATGCACTTACGAGTTTATTGCAGAAATGAGTTCCTCTGTCGCTTATTAATGCTCGTGGGGTGCCATACTTGGAAAAGATAGAACTTTTAAGAAAGTCAACCACAGTCTTAGCATTATCATTGCGAGTAGCCTTTGCTTCTATCCACTTAGAAACGTAATCAACAGCTAAGAGTATATAGAAATTACTGAAAGAAGAAATAAAAGGACCCATAAAATCGATGCCCCACACATCAAAAATTTCGCAAATATGAATAGGAGTAAGGGGCATCTCATTTCGACGACTAAGGTTACCGACTTTTTGGCATCTTTCACAGGTTTTACAGAATAAGAAGGTATCACGAAATATGTTTGGCCAAAATAGTCCACACTCGAGAATTTTATGTGCGATGCGTTTGGGTCCAAAGTGTCCTCCACATGTATAAGAATGACAAAAAGCTAAGATAGATTGTACCTCTGTTTCTGCTACACACCGCCGGATTACCTGATCGGAGCAATGCTTCCATAGGTAAGGATCATCCCAAATGTAATATCGAGCATCCTTTTTAATCTTATCTTTTTTAGACCTTGGTAATTCTGAAGGTATAGTACCTGTGACGAGATAGTTTACTATATCTGCGTACCAAGGATGAACCGCATTTGCTGAAAACAGGTTTTCATCTAGGAAGTTGTCTTTCAATGGTGTGTCATCTGCTGGAATCGGTAACCGACTTAGATGGTCAGCTACTAAGTTTTTGCATCCCTTCTTATACTAGATTTCAAAATCAAATTCTTTCAAGAGTAGAATCCACCTAATCAGTCGAGGTTTTGCCTCCTTCTTCCCTATCAAATATTTCAAAGCTGCATGATCAGAAAAAATAATCACTTAGTTCCCAATAGGTAAGATCTAAATTTATCTAAAGCAAACACAACAGCTAATAATTCTTTCTCAGTGGTTGTGTAATTGCTTTAGGCAGCATCCAAGGTTTTCGAAGCGTAGTAGATAACATGAGGCTCTTTCCCTATTCTTTGGCCAAGAACAACTCCCACACTTCGATCACTTGCATCACACATGATTTTGAATGGGAAGTTCCAATTTGGTGGTTGCACTATAGGGGCAGAGACCAATTTCTGCTTCAATTCGTCAAATGCATCTTTACAAGTCTGGTCAAATTTAAATTCTTTATCCTTCTGTAACAGACTGCAAAGCAGTTGCGCGATCTTCGAGAAGTCTTTTATGAATCGTCTGTAAAATCCTGCATGCCCAAGAAACGAACGAATTTCCCTCACAGATGTGGAGTAAGGTAATGAGTTAATAATATCCGTTTTTGCTTTATCGACCTCAATACCTTCTGAGGAAACTATATGACCTAAAATTAATCCTTTGTCAACCATGAAGTGGCATTTTTCATAATTTAAAACAAGATTAAATTCTAGGCATCTTTGTAATATCTTAGCAAGATTATCAAGACATTCGTTAAAAGAGTTACCGTACACCGTGAAGTCATCCATGAAGACTTCAATGATTTTCTCAACGTAATCGGAGAATATGCTTACCATGCATCTCTGAAAGGTGGCCGGAGCATTACAGAGTCCAAACGGCATTCGTCTATACGCAAACGTTCCAAAGGGGCACGTGAAAGTTGTTTTGTCTTGATCTTCAGGCGCCACCGGAATTTGGAAAAATCCTGAATATCCATCGAGACAACAATAATGGGTCTTACCAGCTAATCGCTCTAGCATTTGATCGATGAAGGGAAGTGGAAAATGGTCCTTCCGGGTAGCTGCATTCAACTTTCTGTAATCGATGCAAACCCTCCATCCATTCTGGACTCGGGTGGGAACTAGCTCTCCTGATGAATTTTGCACCACTGTCAGGCCAGTTTTCTTGGGCAAGACATGAACCGGGCTAACCCAATCACTGTCAGAGATCGAGTATATCATTCCAGCATCCAAATTTTTTGGATTTCCTTCTTTACTACCTCCGTCATGGGTGGATTAAGGCGCCTTTGAGCATCTCTCTTTGGTTTCGTGTTATCTTCAATGGAAATTTTGTGAATACAAGTGGATGGACTTAGCCCTTTTATGTCGGCTATTGTCCAACCAATAGCTTCCTTATAATCCTTCAGAACTCGTAC
The DNA here is from genome assembly GCF_007990345.1 of Gossypium hirsutum. Taxonomy (NCBI): domain Eukaryota; kingdom Viridiplantae; phylum Streptophyta; class Magnoliopsida; order Malvales; family Malvaceae; genus Gossypium; species Gossypium hirsutum. The sequence goes on from NC_053446.1 coordinate 23,695,372, forward strand.
TAGACTTTCCTTCTCGTCTTTGGTTAGTCTGTTTGACACTGTTACCGGTAAGGTGTCTTTCTCTCCCAAAAAGACATACTTGAGGTGGTCCGGTAACGCTTTAAGCTCCAAGGTTGGTGGCTGCAAAATCGAAGGCAACATTTTAACTTGGGAAGGTAATAGTTCAAGTTGGTTACCTCGACTCGTCAACGATGGTTGCGTCTCTAAGTGTTTGACAATTTCTCGCAACGGATCTTCTATAACTGCTAACTCCTCGAGACGACTCAATACATCCATGTCAATGCTTCTGTAAAGGACAGTTTCCAACTTATCAAAGTCATGATATTCAGAATAATTTTGAGTTAAACAATCTATACTATCGATACTGGAAATATTTGATAATGAGTTAGGATGACTCATGGCTTCATAGATATTGAATTTCACGATTTCACCATCAAACTCCATTGTCAATGTTCCACTCTGAACATCAATTTTTGCGCTTGCGGTACTTAGGAACGGTCTTCCAAGAAAAATGTCAGACGAATTAGTTGAGTTATCGTCCTCCATATTAATAATGTAGAAATCTACAGGGAAAACTAATTCGTTAATTTTAACAAGGACGTCTTCAAGCAACCCTTCGGGATAGATGACTGACCTGTCCGCCAACTGGATTATTACTCCTGTCTTTTTCAAATGACCCGCATTAATCAACTTATAAATAGGATAAGACATAACATTAATGGAAGCCCCTAAATCACACATGGCTTTCTTAATGCCTACATTACCTATCTCACAGGAAATAGCAAACATACATTGGTCCTTGTATTTAGGCGGAACTTTCTTTTGCAGTACTGCGGAGACATTTTCTCCTACATTTACTCTTTCGTTACCTATTAACCTCCTTTTGCTAATGCACAATTCCTTGAGAATTTTCACATAACGAGGGATTTGCTCGATAGCGTCGAGCAAAGGGATATTTACCTCCACTTTCCTGAACGTTTCGAGGATTTCTTTTTCCTCCTTCTCTTTCTTATCCTTTGCGAGTCTCCCTGGAAAAGGAGGTGGCATCACAATTGGTTTCTAAATTTCTGATTCTGGTTTGGCTTTTGGATCAGAGATCTACTTTTCCCGTTCCTTGTCTTGCCCATGACTATTTTCGGGAACTGGTTCCAGAATTTTTTCGCTACGAAGAGTTATTGCACTTGCATTCTGCCGAGGATTCGGCTCCGTCTGGGAAGGTAATTTACCTTGAGATTCCAAACGATTAACAGCCATCGAGAGTTTACTAACTTGATTAGTTAACTCCTGTATTGATGCGTCTATCCTCTGTTGGTACTTCGCAACATCGACGGCAAGTCTTTCCATAACAGCTTCTAGAGATGTGCTCGACTTGGGTGGCAGTTACGGAGGTCTTGGTTGGTACGATGGATTATATCGGGGGTTAGTTCTATAATTCAAGTTGGGATGATCCTTCCACCCGGGACTGTAAGTGTTGGAGAAAGGATCATAGCGTCTTTGTGGAGGTCCCGGAAAACCTCCGACAGCGTCGACATGTACCGTTGAATTTTCGTTAAGGATTGGGAACAAATCCATCGGATGTTCAGACGTAGTACATATTCCACACAGTTGGGTCCGATTATTCTTTTCTGTAAGCATAGATTGAACAATATTAGTAAGCTTATCCAATTTATCTTCTAAGGATAAAACGTTTACCCCATTAACCCGTCTTGTGGGTTCTGAATTCGGCCGATACCGTTGAGAATTTACCGCCATGGTGGATATTAGTTCTCTTGCCCTTTGAGGAGCCATATTGACAAGCACCCCTCCACTAGCAGCGTCAATCATCTTCATCTCCATAGGGAGCAAACCCTCGTAGAAATATTGAAGAAGTGATTGTTCGGTCAAACCGTGTTGAAGACAACTTGCACACAGTTTTTTGTACCGCTCCCAATAGTCGTAGAGCGATTCACTCTCCATTTGGCGAATTCCCACTATGTCTCTCCTAAGTTCAGTTGCTCGCGATGCTGGGAAAAATCTGTCAAGAAAAACACGAGATAAGTCATCCCACGTTGTAATAGAACCGAGGGTAAGTAAATAATCATTCTCTTGCTGTATCAACTAAAGAAAAAGGAAAGGCCCGGAGTTTGATTTCATCTTCGGTTACTCCCTGTGGTTTCATGCTTGAGCAAACCATGTGGAATTCTCTCAAGTGGGTATGTGGATTTTCGTTCTTCAAGCCTCGAAAAGTGGGCAAAAGATGAATCAGGCCTGAATTCAACTCGAACGAGGTTTCTCCGGCTGGATAATTGATGCATAACGGTGTTTGCTCATTGGGAGCAATGGCTAGCTGACGAATGGTTCGATTCGCCATCCTTTCTGGTTCACCGAGGTTGTCTTCTGCCTCTTTTGTTTCACAAAGTGGTTTGGTCTCAGGTTCAACCACTTCGACTTGTTTTCCATGTTCAATTGCTTCTACACGTTTAAGAACTTTCGTCTCTTTACGTCGCGCTCGTGCTGATTTTTCGATCTCTGGGTCGTATTCGAGATCTCCGGATGAAGATATGGTCATGAAGATAATCTAAACAATTTGTAAGTGTTGCCAGTCCCCGGCAACGGCGCCAAAACTGATGGGTGTCGAATCCACCAATATAAACCTACGCCTTAGTTTGCAAATTATGCAGTATAGGGAGTAGGGTCGATCCCTCAGAGACTGGTTTACTGTAAATTGTTGCTCGCTTAACCAGATTTATGTCGGGGCAGCTGTCGTGCCTAAGACGTTCGGGGGGATAAAAATTTGAAAACCTGAAATAAATAGAAAAATAACATCAAAAGTAAAAGTTGAAAACAGAATAATAAAAACCGTGATATAAATATTAAGAAAAATTAATTAGAATGAGCTCAGCTTTAGGCACGAATTTTTCTCGTCTTTGAACCGATCCTCGAAATTGGATGATCTCCTCTTTTCCAATAAGCTAGTTATAGCTACCAAGGACGCCTCGGGCACCAACTCTTCCTTGTTTAAATTAGTTATGGAACGTCCAATAACTAATTCTTACCGATCGAACAACCACGAAACGTTCTTGATTTAGAACTCCGACAGCTTTGCGTTCTAGAAGAGCCTAGCTAGAACCAATGCCCTCAACCGCGTGGCACATTTAAATCCGGTTACTACTTCCCTTGACGGAACCAAAAAGCAATCTCCACTTGGCACGCCAATGTGTTCACAGAAAATCGATTAGAAACGTTCCTTTCGGAATTCCAACTGTACGTCTAACCACACTAAATCAAACGACGTCTTTTTTGACTTAGTGTTGATCTGACTTTATGAGTAGACAAAATCATACTCTTAATTCGGAGAAGTAATAAGTACTGGAATTTTAGGAGTTAAATGGCTCGGGTTCGTAACTCACGGGTTTTGACGAGGCTAATTTCGGCCTAAAGCTGAAAATCGGTTTAGTTGGCTAAGGTTTGGTACATGTTAGTATTTCATAAATTAAATAAGGTATAAAGGGTGAAAAGATGGGTGATGTGATTGAGTATGGGGGTGGAAAAAATATATATATTAAAGTGGGGTGGTTGAAAAAGGGAATTTAAAAAATGAGTTGTAAATGGTAAGTAGTAACAAGCTGGAAGTTTTAGGAATTGAAAGTTAAAGAAACTAAAGACAATAAATAAATTTGTGAAAAGTTGAAAATAAAGGTGAAATGGATGGTAGGCTACTGGAACTAATAAATTGAAGGAAAAGAAACTAAAGAAACAACAAAGGCTACGTGAGAAAGGAGAGAATTGACAGATAAAAGCTTAATATTTTTGATTGATGAATAAATGAACAATACAAGCTCTATTTATACTGGTGGATTTACTAAATTAGGAGCCAACTAGTCATAGGAAATTAAAGAAAAAAACATCCCATAATAAAATAAATCCCAAAATAATCCCCCACTAAGTCAAAATTTCAGCTAATTAATCTTGGAAAAATTTTGCTTTGGCCCTCCTTTTTCGCTTCTTTCTTCAATCCAGCCCAATTGTTTCCTTTTTTCTTCTATTTAGCCCCAAATTACATTCCTGCACAAAATTCAATAAATATGGCAAAATTAGTGGTGCATTCTCATAAATTAACCAATTTAGTTACATAAAATATGTAACTTTAGCATTTAATCACTACTGCATGGGAATCTAAAACTATATAATATAAAATTTATTGAGAAGGTTGTAATAAATATAAATTTCCAGTTTCTAGAAATCATTTACTATACAATTTATTCAAATTTTCTAGGTTCGAGTGTTAGTTTGTCTTTGGTGATAGTCTACTTTTACTTCCACGGGTTTTTTACAAATAAGAATCATTTGGATTGTATAGTACCATATTCAGAGTAAAGTTTTGCTAGTTACTACTTGATTTTGTGTATGTGTGTGCGTTTTTCCCCTACCAAAACAATTTCTTTCTTCTGTTGGTAGAGGTGGCCTTTTTTATCATTTATAAAGCGTCATTATGACTGGAATCTAGTCTCCTTTGAGTAGTAGATAACATTTTCTGTTTTCTTTCAGGATGAAGACGAAGAGGATGAGGAGCAAGGAGGACTGAGTAAGTCCGGGAAAGAGTTGAAGAAGCTATTAGGGAAAGCTAGTGGGCTTAATGATATTTGTTTTCTTAGACATTTGTTTTCTTATCGTAAGAATATTTTTAACATTGTAACTTTTAACATTATTGTAAGAATATTTTGAATTATACTTTAGTTATCAATTTATATCATATATCTTTCGTTGAATTTGAAGTATCATTTAGATTATTTGTTTTTGGTTGGATTTCATGTTACAGGAAGGGTTGTCTATGGATGAAAATTGAATGTTATAAATCTGCCAAAGTTAATGGCGTTTTTTCATAAACGTCGCTAAAGAACGGTACTTTTAGCGGCGTTTGTGATAAAAGTGCCGCTAAAGGTCATGTTCTATAGCGGATAAAAGCGTCGCTAAAGGTCATGCTCTTTAGCGGCGTTTGTGATAAAAGTGTTGTTAAAGGTCATGTTCTATAGCGGTATTTTTGTCACATAAACACCGTAAAATTTAGAAGCGTTGTCTATAGTGGCACTTTTTTGCGGCGCTTTTTGCTGCAGTGATTGTGTTAATCGGGATCTTAGGTTAGCCTAAACACCTATCCTAAGTTTCGAGAGTAAGCATTCCTATTCCTTTTGCCTCATTTTGCAAAATGGTGATTATGTGTTATGAGGTGTGGTAATTGATGCAGCAAAACATGTGATACGTGATTTGCGTTAGTAAGTGTTATGTGATTTACTGGTTTTAATGCACTTATATGTGATCTAATGAGATTGTGGCTTATTGAGCATTGTGTTAGCATTTGTAAGTGCATCAAATGTGAGTATGATAAGCATGTTATGTGAAAGTGATAGTGTTGCGTATATGATGATCAATAAAAGAGGAATTGTGTAATAAAATAATAGATAATTATGTGTTAATGTGGATATGTTGGCCTTGTGATCTCTTGAAACTGTTGGATATACTTGGCATGTAATAGGATTGTGAGACATGTCAGACATTTTGAGGCATTAGTGTGTTGGAGATTCATTTATTCAATTTGTGCGATGGGGTTCACTTATGTTTCATAGTCTCAAGGAGCCAATAAATCAAAATGGAAATGTATAATTTTTTACTCAAGTGTCTTGTGAAAGAATATATATTTGTCCTATGTGAGAAAATGAAACATTAAAATGATGATTTGGCATGACGAGAAAGTGTTTGTGTACTTACTTTTAGTATGCTCTTGCTTAATTTATGTTATTGTGTATGCTCGGTGTTACTTTTGAACATTCACTGAGCTTGTTTAAGCTCACACCCTTTATTTAAATTCTACATAAAAATAGTGCATTCGGGGAGTGTGAAGTGGGCAAGGAAGTGATCCGCGCAAGGAATCGTGGTTGAGTATTTTTTATGGTTTTGAACACTTTGAATAAAGGCAACGTGGATTGTTATTTTGGGACTAGACTCATGGATTGTTGATAATGTTTTTGGACTTTTATTGTGGATATTTTGATGCTTAAGAATGATATTGATGATACATGCTATGTTTTCTTGATGAATATTGTTGACACCATTTTTTTGATAAAAAGGGGTCGACTTGGATTTTGAAAATAAAAACAAAAATGGGAGTCGCCACCAATCCTTTTTGATGAGGTGTGATCGTATCACCTCAAAAAGTAGTTGTCTTTAATAAACGATTTGATTTTATTAAAACAACGATTTTGGTCCACGAAATTCAGAAAAACAGGTTTGGGAGTCGATTACATACGAGAAAGGATTAGCACCATCGTAACGCCCAAGATTGGTACCTAGTTGATTAATTAGTGTCTTAGTGTCGAAAATTGAAAACTTTAAAGAGATTTAAAATACGGTCCTCGAAAAACTCGAATGACATGGATTAAGATTTAGGAGGATATTTGGCTATCTGGTCGAACGAGAAATCGAAACCCTGCACATTAGGGCACGTTTTCTCGAATTTTCAAACGCAAAACATTGCCTTATTTTGAAAATTTTTAAAAGGATACTTGCCTATTTGGTCGAACGAGAAAAATCGAAACCCAGCACATTAGGGCACGTTTTCTCGAATTTCCAAATGCAAAACATTGCCTTATTTTGAAATTTTTGAAAGGATATTTGGCCATTTGGTCGAACGAGAAAAAATCGAAACCCAGCACATTAGGGCACGTTTTCTCGAATTTCCAAACGCAAAACATTGCCTTATTTTGAAATTTTTAAAAGGATATTTGGTCATTTGGTTGAACGAGAAAAATCGAAACCCAGCATATTAGGGCACGTTTTTCTCGAATTTCCAAACGCAAAATATTCCCTTATTTAGAAAATTTTTTCTTTTTGAAGTATGGTGTTAATATGCATAATGGAATAATAAACATGATAATGTGAATAAAGATAATATGAGCAAAAACAAAAAATAAATAAAAGAAAAATCCAATCAATTATGTATATACAATAACAAGGGAATAAAAAAACTAAAACATTTAAAAAAAAGGACATATAAATAAATAAATAAATGAACAACAAGTAAAACAATAATATCAATGAAGAAAATAGATAAAAATTATAAAATGTAAAAATATGTATGTATATATGAAGGAAATATACATGTATATAGATACATAAAATTATGAAAAATATGAGAAAGATATGTATATATATACATTTTAAAATTATTAAATATAAAAGTTTATGTAAGTATGTATATATATGTATATGAAAATATGGTACGTATGTAGATATGTATAGATTATAAAATATATATAAAAAATACAAGTAGGTATATACGTATATATATAGATAAATTATAAAAATATGTACACATATATCTATGTATGTATATATATTATAAAAATGTATATAACGTATATATATAAATTATAAAGTATATAAAATACAGAAGTATGCGTAAGCATATAAATAAAAATGTGCATAATTATCTATAATTAAATCTAAGATTTAAAAATGAGCAAATAATAATAATAATAATAATAATAATAATAATAATTTGAAAATACGAAGAGCTAGAAATAAATAATGATTAATAAAATGATACGATGAGATAAATATGCATATATATAACAAAAATAAACAAATAAAATAAAAAATAAAAAGTAATCCAAAACTAAGTTATATAATAAAATAATAATAATGAATAAATAAATAAATAAAAGGGAAAATAAAAACTAATAATAAATAATATCATATTTATTGATAATAAAACAAACAAAATACAAAAGGACTAAATTAAACCTTAAAACAACATTCGGGGTTTAAATCCGTAAATAAAGAAAAGTAAAGGCCCGGGACTGAAATAAAGCGTGCTGGAAGGACGAGGGACCAATTGGGAAATATCCCCAGTCCCAATACGCAATATTTCGACGAGGACCAAAATGGAATACGAAGAAAATTACATGGCAAAATTTAAAAAAACAAAAGGGACCACATTGCTCAATGGTGCGAAAACAGAAGGGCCTAACGCATGAATATACCCTTCACCGCAGAAACACGCGGATCCTAAGGGCGGACGGGTCGGGTCACGGGCCAGGGCCAAAACGATGTCGTTTTGGCATCTGCGCCCCACTTGTAAAACGGCGTCGTTTGGTGTCCTTATTTAAACCAAAATTTTCTTTAAAAAATCATTTTCACACCTTTTTAAAAAAAATTCAAACCCCTGTTCTCTCAAACTGTCTATCTGGCTTATGGCGCCGGCGAGCTCGTGTGGTGGCTTAAATTAGTATTTTGGAAATTTGAGCATGTTTAAAATGACCAAATGGTTCAAAATGGACATTTAGGCTCATTAGGAAACCTTAAGATGCTGGTTTGTTATATTGAGTAATGATTTGTTGGAGTAAAACTATGGTTGCTAGCATGATGGTTACATAATATGTCAAATTTCGCTATGATATGTTATGGTGTATGTGAGCATGTTCCAGTTGTTGTTTGAAGGTAATATAACACATTTGAAGTGAGAAATAGCGTCAAATGCATGAAATGATATGTGTAGTAGTGTTTAAACTTGAAAAATACAAGTTTTAAACTGGAATTGTAATTGATGTCTCGACGTCATTCAGATGACATCCCAACGTGGGATCGACGTTGTGACCCCTTCCAGAGCTCGTCCCAACGTGCTGCGTCACATCTTCTCGACGTGGCGTCTGGCTTGTCCATGACATGTCTTCACAGCTTTGCAATTTAGTCCTTAGATTTTGGTGACATAATTGGAGTCCCAAACGTTTACGTAATGCTTTGAAAATTCATATACCAAGGTATTAGATGCTTAATTTTGTAAATCTAATGATAATTATTTAATTAGATTATCTTTAATACTTTTTCATTATTTCGATTTAGTCCCTAAGATACTTGTTTTTTAAAATTAACTAAGAATTGCTAATCGAATTAAACCGATTCTTTGCCAAATGTTCCTAAAAATATTTTAGAATTAAAATGTACCTTTAAATCGATGAAACACGTGTGTTTGCATAATTTAGACATGTAATGACGTTTTTGCCCTTATGCCTCGTTTGAGTAAATTTTGTTAGAAAAAGCATGCAACTAGGTTTCAATTGTTTATTCATGTCTTATATATATGAGTTGAATGCATGCATGCGACTTACGTTGCAGTTTGAAAAAGAAAACAAACAGTTAATGATGTGTGAAATGTTATGTTGTGTTTTGGGTCACTTCGGTGACTAATGTGTCGTGTCGGATTCAGGTCGGATTGTCCCGGTCAGGTTTGGGGCGCCACAATCTTACTAAACGGTTGCTCTAAAGATAATATTCTCATAACCCTTTATCAATTAATTATTAATGTTAATCAGTTCTCACATACTTAGCACAATCCTAAACATCTCTTACTGAATGGTTGCTCCTTACATACTTCGCGTAATTCTAAAAGGTGGTTCACCTTATATCATCAGCGTAATCCCAAATGGTTGCTCTGCCTTCAAGGCAAGCCTAATTTCAAATGGTTTCTTCAGTTTCAAGGTTAGCATGATTCTAAATACTAGTGAATTCTTGTTATGATGTTATTCCAAATACTTGCGAATTACCACAATTTTTTGTGACAAGAAATACAAACGATTGTTATGATTTAATTTTAAGTAATACGCCAAACAAATTTTATAACTTAAATTCAATATTTATTTTTGTAATACTTAATTTTTTAGTTTATCAAATAATGACCTAAATCATATATTATATAAAACAATGTTCTCTTGCTTTTTTTTATTGGAAACTCTTCCATTAACACAATTGCTTTACAGAAGTTATAATTACCAATTCCAATGAAATTTCTTGCAATATTATTCCAAATTAATAATTCAATATAAAGCCAAAGTAATTCAAGATATTCCAAGTATTTTTTTAAAGAGACTTTCTCAAACAACCTTAATATTTTGAATTTATTTTTTAATTCCAGTTTTTTATAACGTCTCTACAAGAGCTTAATTTAAAATTTATATTTCTATAGAAGATACTTTATTCAAATTAGAATTGAATATGTTTTGTAGTGATCAATTCCGCACATTGTTTCAATGTTAAATTAGAATACCTAATATTTTCATATCAGTAAAAATTTTAATCCGTACCAATCATTTCAGTTCGTTCCGGACAATTCGAAACATAATACATCATTCAATATATGAATAATATTAAAAAATATATAAAATTTTTATTATTTTGCTATAAAAACTTGACTAAATAAAAAAAACTGCATCAAAATATAATTTTAAAACAAATTTAAAAAACTGGACATTTTCAATATTAAAATATAATTAAGAAAACTCATTCACTCGATCATCAGAAAAAAACATCATTTCACCTTGACAAATTTTTATTATTAATTTTAAATTTATTTGAATGATAATTTTTTATTTATTGATTATATAATTGATGAATATTTTTAATTTATTTATATCCATATATAAAATACATTTAAAAAATAATGATAATTGTATGCTACCAATTTCAGTAGAAAAACAATCTTTTACCAATGCGATACTGTCCTTGATTTGTTCGCCTAACACCATAGTTAGAATCTTCAAACTTTTTATTCAAAATAATTGTATGAATTTAACCATGTTTGCATTTTAGTAAATTCTGACAAAAATGTAAAACCAGTATGGGAAATACATGAGACATGATTCTCAATTCTTATTGTATTTAGTAAAAAATCTGACAAACATGTAAAATCTAAATTTCTTTTCATGAAAAATAATATATTCCACAATATAAAGAATAAATGTCATTATATCTTCCTTACAAATCATCAACCTATAAACCCTCTGAAACCAAAACTCTCCGTAACCCAAACCAAAATAATAATAATATTTTATGATATTGGTACAACTATACCTAACAAGGAAAATCAGAAAGGATTTTTTTTTTTTTGGGGGGGGGGTAGACTACCAGTTGACCAATACCATCAAAAAGAAAAATGAAAAAGAAAAACCATCTGATATACTACGCAATTGACACTCCCTGAAAGAAGATCGGCCTCCCAGAAACAACAAATCTGGGAAAACCTTAACCAATAAATTGACAAAACGTGAAGAAATAATGGAAAAGAGCGGCTGGTGAAAAGAAATGAACAAGAAAGTGGTTGAGACGGGCATCTTCTGCCCAAGAATCTGCCAGTCTCACCAAACCAAAATCACAAACTATGTGCACTTGAACCTCAACCTTATGAGGTTCAATCAACTCTACGACCATATGAACCAATGAATGCTGTAAATGAAATGAGACTTTCATCAAACCACTTCTAAATGAATGAAACTCAAATTTTAATCCAAAACTCAACTCATGATGCAACAGTGGCAGCAGATGCCTTCTCCATTTTCTCCTTTCCAATCTCTGCTCTCCTCTGTTCAGCATGCTGAGCAACACCGTTCGCAAGAGCTTGATAATGAAAATCCAGTGTCTGTGTAAGGTTCTGGAACCTCATAGGATCCGATACTTGCAAAACTAGATTTAAAATTGGGGGTAAGTGAAGAAAAAGGTCCTCTTTTCAGACAACGAAAAGAAAAAATCAAAAGAAATAGAAGTTGCATTTAAGAAAATTTAGGCTAATCAAACATTTACCTTTGACTGTATCCACAAAGAAAACAAAAGGGTCCACTTCATCAATTGGAGACTGTAACTCCTCATCATCACTAAAATCATCATCGGAGTAGTCATCATCGTCATCATCATCATTTTCATGGAAAGCCTTAGCCTATAGAAAACAAAGTCAGCTGAACTTCAATATTGAAAGTCCAGGAATCCTTTTTCCAGAAGGATCAAAATAAGGAAATACCTGTGCAGCTAATTTTTGAAGCCTGATGCTATCCGCTTCATCGCCCTCCTCTGCATCAACTCCCATTTCCTTGTCAGAACCATCAGCATCGTCGTCGTCGTCATCATCAGACTCAAAACCATCCATACCATCATCATCTTCAGCCTCTTCCTCCTTTGCAGCTTCTGCTCAAATATATAAGAGGAAAATCCAATATTATGGCAAAAGATGGAAAACGAAAACCTCCAAAAGACAGCAATGCCAAAGTCAAAAGAACACAGTTCGCAAATGAAGTTCACACACAACAGCTACTCATAAGTGCAGGTGCGCCTGTCCATGCACACCTAAACACACAGAGAGAGAGAGAGAGAGAGAGAGAAAGACCTGCAACTTGATCCTTGTATGCAACAAGGAGATCAAGGGTGGCCCTGAACACACGTCCAAGAGCCTCCCCATCTAACTGTTCACCAGGAAGTGCAAGCAGTGAAGTAAGGCCCAGGCAGCAAACTTTCTTATCATGTTCCCTATAGAACCCAGTTAACTTGTAAAGTCAGAGCCAGACAATACCAAATGTAAAAGATTCATTATAAGATTAATAATGTTACACGCAAGGCTTGTATGGGGATTGATGGAAGATGCTCAAAGCAAAAACAAGACTACCGACCGCTTAAAATTAACCCGTCGACCACTCCTCCTAACTTGCTGCAACAACTGAAACCAAAGGTTGAACACTTCCAATGTAACACAAAACTTGTTCAATATGCTGAGTGTCAAAACCGCATTATAATATACTGCATTGGCAATCTGGGTTAAAGAAAACCAGCATTGTGTTAGAAAATCACAGGAAAATGCTGTTCCCGGGAACAAAAAGTGTTCTGAAAGAAAACCAAAGCAACTTGCAAAACAATAGCAGTATTTATGCCCAGAAGAGTAAATTGCTGGCAATGGCAACTTCAGACCAAATTTTAACATAAGAGAACAGTCTAGATCCTAACAAGAACATTTTGATACAACAGACACTGTTACTTCAAACCTGAGACAAGAAGCAACAAATAATATTTGAGACAGATAAAACATATCAAAATTAGCTTAAATTGGCAATAAATCAATCCACTAGTGTTTTCTTATTGTGTTGTATAAATTTGATGCATTAAGTACCCTTGTGAGTGAATAATTAAGGAACATCTAATTTGTAATATTTACAAGATATAACTATCCGAAGCATGACATAAACTTGCAGAAAGTACAGCTAGGTCCTGACACCTTACCACTTGTACAAGAAGACATTTCAACCTTGATTTCTCTGTTCGACGCAATCGATCAAGTGTGATTCTCAGGTATGGTTCAACCCAATGATCTACTTGCCCTCCACAGTTTTGAAACAATACTTCTATCAGCTTTGGAGCTGGCTCAATGTCGTTGTCCTCTAAATTTTTATCTGTCATGATCTGCCAAAGAAAAGCAAAGAGCATACGCCTTATAAACTGAAGGGACTGACATAAAGAAAAATTACAAGATAAAAACAGAAGAATATTTAGTTCATTTTCATTTTTGCTGGAAAGTTGTCCATCTACAGGCAGCTTTTATAAACACAAATAAACTCACAGAAGAAATCATATTCCAAAGACTTTGCTGGTAGTCTGGTTCCTTGCAATTAAGAAAATGAGCAGTTCCCCTGGATATATAGTTGTCCAAAGGAACCAAAATATCTGCATGAAAACAGTTACTACTTAGAAACAACTCAAAAATTACAGATAAATTCAAAACTAGATACTGATAAACTGAAATTGGACAAAAAGAAAGTCTGAAACACCCCACTCTCTGTTGTTATCATATAAAATACTTATAAGGACCCACGAGAACCAACAGAAATGAAATGTGCACATTCAATCATAAACAATCTGAAGGTCCACATTGCATTGGCAGTCCAATCCCAGATTTACACATGTTAGTCTCAGAAACTATTCCAATTACCAAAACTTGGAATAATGAGGATTGTTTTGTGTAAAAATCCATGAAAAATATATTCAATATCAAGCAAGTAAACTAACATAATTAATTCTATCAACAAATTTGACACAAAATAATTGCAATTTATTTGGCAATGAGGATATTAGAAACAAATGCATTGAACACAAGTTTCAGATCTGTAATATCACTAACTTATCATACCACTGACCGTAAAATTTTTAAACTGCTGAGTGTGAAGTCTAGTTAAAAAATTTAAAAACATTCATATTTGGAATTGATAAAGGAAAAGAAAAGCGGAAAAGGCAAATGGAACCATACTTGGAAAGAAGTCTATAGCCCAATCAGCTAATGCTTCGATCATCAAAGGCCAAAGGCTCCACATATCCAATGAAATAGTTGGAGAAAAGAAGGTCATGTATGAAACAATCTCCAAGACTTCTTCAAAAACCTCTGCATAAGACCATGAAAAAGAAATTGACAAAATACAATATTATACAAGTCAATTTTGGTAAGATTGAAATGCTACAGCTGAAAATCTATTCAATTTCCACTTCTATATTTCACTTGGCGGATTTAGAAACATCAGTTCTTTTAAACAGTCTTAACCCTAGAGACACAATGGTTTGACGGTATCTTTACAACAATGCTATTATATACAAATTTAAGGGGGAAAAACCAGAATTAAACCAAGGCAAATTCCCATTTCACATTCAAACTTTAGATTGTTTCATCAACTCGTACTATATACTCATTACTTCTTGTTTCTGCCTGCCCCAGAGTACGCATCACTATTAAGAAAATAAAAACATAAAAAAGCAGGGATGAGAAAAAAGGGGGAACACATTACATACCTTGTCCATCAGTTGTCAACATTCTTCGCATGATTGGAAGCAAAGTTGGCTCCACCTGAACAAAAAGGTGTGGAAGCCTACTAACTGATTCAAGTATCGTGCTTATGGCACGCAAACAACCAACTGCAGCCAGAGCACCAGGATCATCGGCTTCATCATCAGCTTCTGCAGTGTTCATACACCTCCAGAACGCAGCTGCCTACAAACAGATAAATGATAGTTTTAAGTACAGACTATTCAAAATTTAGTACTTATACAAATGATGGCAACATGCATTACCAAATTCTGACATAAACCAAGAGCATAAGGCGCCATCTCCTCTCCAAACTTGTCAACAATAGTCTCCAGAGTAAAAACAAGGTCCTCATTCTCAACTTCGTTCATAAGTTTAAAGATCTCTGAAGGAAAAGAAATAGCAAATCGTTGACTAAGTTGAATAATGAAAAGTAACTATTTGCTCTGTGAATGTTGACTAGAATAGTGTATGTGAAACAAAAGTTGAGAAAAGAACAAAAACTAGAATGTTCCAAAGAGCCCAGTAAATTTTGAACAACCATCAATAATCAGAGACCATTAATGAGACAAACAACTTCCAAATACCACTTACCATCAAGTAATTGAGGAAGAATAGGACGAATCTCATTTAAATCTGCATGCAAAACAAATTCGTTTCTGTTAAGCCCTCAATACTCGGGATAAAATTAAAAGGTGTGAGTAGATAGAACCATCAGCCATCAAACTACAGATTCAGATTTGGCTCAAGCTAGCTCAATCCAAACCCAACTTGTACAAAATACAATAAAGAGAAAAGTAAAGCTATATACCTCTGCAAGCTTCTACAAACGATCTTAATGCAAAAACTGAATCAACACGAACAGGAAGCTCTGCATCACGCAACCCGGAAACAATACTATGCAGTGCTTGGCGGAAATTATTCTGGTCAGAGAAATTTATATGGGCATACTGTCCTGCTACCCATGCAGCCTAATATCCAGACCACAAAAGTACAAAACTAAGAAAATTCTCACATACAAATATCTCCTGGAAACCTTGATTAAGAAGTCTTCAGGAATAAAGAAAAGGAAAATAAACCTTCGCTCTAAGATGACCAACAGGACTTCGGAACTCTGGAAAAACATGTTGCATCAACATATGCTCCAACTCAGATTTGTAGGGCTCAGTTTGTTTCAGTTTATCACAAAGTGCTCCAACAGCAAGGAGGGCACCATCTTTCTGTCGATAGGGTTTATATTCTACTGGTGCTGAATCATATCTGGAATAAAGAGTAGCATGAATATACCAAAATAAAACTAACATCAAAAGATACCAATATTCCCAGTCTCAGTTAGTTCCAAAATACCTCTTGAAAATTTCCACAATGAATTGAATAAACTTTTGAAGATTCTCTTTTCCACGTTTTCTTACTAACTCACTGACAAAATCCATGGAAGCGGTCCTTGGACTATATAAATCTTCAATTATATCTGCAATACAAAAATTTAATGTATGAATCAGTCTGACCAGTGCAGGGTTTTGTAACACGCACCAGGTATAGTAGCTTACCGTAGCCCTTCCTTACATACTCATGTGGATCTTCTTCCCAAAGCTTTTGATCGTTGTCATTGAAGCACATGAGAGGGAAAACTATTTCGAAAAGGAGGACATCAAGCTGTGGCTGCAACAAAGTATACATGCTATTCTTCGAGATGCTGCACATAAAAAAATTTTTTTGGTCAAAATCCATCACTAGCATTTCTGAAAACTTTAAAACAACTTGCATTATAGATGCATAGAAAGAGTGAAATCTGCGATCTCATCTATAGTCTTGAATATTGACACAACTACTAAGGCCACCAATAAACAATTCTACAACACAAAGCAAGAGCACAGGAAATATATTTATAAATGTAGTATAAAATTATAATAAAATAATGATTTTTTATCAAGAAATGACCCAATCAAACTTCATAATTCATTACTATAAGAAAGAGAAATAGAATTAGGCATGACAAAAAAAAAGACTAATTATCACTACTACAAAGAAAAATCACGATTTTATATGATTCAGAAATGCTTAGGTAATCATAAATCCATCAAGCTCAGCACATTGCTCTCTATCTCCAAGCAAACGCTATTGTTTCTGTTAAATGCTTAGGTAATCATAAATCCATCAAGAAGCTCAGCACATTGCTCTCTATCTCCTAGCAATAGAAAGAAAGTAACAGGTAACACTGGAAAGAAAATAATTACTGCAATGCTATTGTTTCTGTTAAATGCAGGCTACCTCTAGCCTAAAGAATTGTATGGTCCAGTTATCCTGAAATAATAGCCAGGCAAACAAAAGAATAAATGAACATCTTACACCGACTAAAGACTGTCAAAAGCACCAGCTATTGGTATGACTTATGCAGAAAGATATTGCGAACCTGCTGCTTAGATATTGAAGAACAAGGTTGGTAACTCTGTCAGGAAGATAGCCTCCAACACGAACAACTCCCAATAAATTTAAGTGGCATTCCAAAACTTTTCCTGCATAATTCTTCTGAAACATTTGAGCAAAAGCCCTGTTTTCTGGATTCCTAAGCTTCAAATCTCCAAACCTATCAAATAGCCATCAAAATCACAAAATGCCTAATAACATGAGCCCTATCATAAATTACTTCAAACCATGTTGCAATTTTAAAAACATACCGAGTGAATAACCTATTTAAAATATGTACGGTCCATTTCTTCACCTTCCACCACCCCCATGATTTCCTGAGCTCAGGATCTAAAGGCTGGCCTTCCTGAGGTACAGGCCTCTCCAGAACATTTAAGAAAAGCATCATCCAAGCATTGAACACATTTGGATCAAGTAACTGCTTTGGAATCTCCAACTGAAAATTAGACAATAGCCCAAAGATGGCATATGAATCATACAACTCTCATAAAAACAAGTCACAGGAAACAAGCTGTAGTAGAAATATAATACAAGTTTGCACAAAATATTTGGCATGTGATTTTTCCTGCAGCTCCAAAAATCAGCAAAAATTTCTTTTCTACATTGGATTAATTAGCATGCTAGTAATAGATTAAGAAACTTTGTACATCTGAACTAAAAAGAAAGTAAAGACTGCCTATTATTTTATTGGTGATAACATAAGGAGAGATCAAGAGTTCATAACAATAGCACTATATAAGATAAACAAATCCGTATCAAAACAGTACAAACCATGATAGGTACAATCTCAAATAAGAAAATTTTCATTACATAATTATGCCAAAAAGTTGGAAGTAAAAATAAAAACAGAATATGGAAAACAGGAATGAATATAAAAAAGAAGTAAAATACATGTCAAAAGCTCCCCTTTAGCACCCCATTAACAGATCAAGTGATAAATACAAAAAAGATGCACTATAAAACCAGTAAATTAAAAACTTACATAGATTGATGACCAGAAAATTTTGCAAATAAGCTTGATCAGATCTGCTACTTCCACTGATGGTTTGTCAATCTGCACAAGTTTATTAAATATATTGAGAAGATGAGGAAATGTCTCTTCAACAATGTGTTGAACAGGAGTTCTCTCCTCCTCCGACTTGAACCTAGAATAATAAAGAAAATGATGAACTTAGTATTACAATAAAAAAAGAAAAAAATTTCAACCACCAAATTAAGAGAAACAATTAGTTGTTATTTGTATTAAAACATTATAACACTTTTAAATGGAGAAAGCTGCCTTCTAGCATATATTGCAACCAAGCATTAACGCCATGGAAAGGTGCTAGTTGAATTAAACAAATACTTCCATCACCTTGAGTGAGCAACTTGTATTAAGAAAATTAAGATATGAAAACGACAACAAAGAAACCATGCAGACAAAAAGAGAAAAATATGGTGTATGCTTACTCATATTTCCTAGCAAGAATCCGCAACACAAACAAAGCCCCATAAACCAGCTGATCTTGTAGGTTATGCTTTACCCAGTCGAGAAGACGCAGCCAATGCTCCGGATAGTCAGCGTTGATAATGGTCTTGAGACACTCACCCAATTGCACCCTGCAACAAAGCCAATATGATGAATCTTACAACTTACTCATGTAATCTGCACGCACTACCAATGAAACAGTAAACAATTCAAAGAACAATAAAAAAAGGGGCCAGCAAAGAATTTTACCTCAACAAAGGAGGAACTTCAGCCACATACACAAGAATATTATCGCGAACCACATCCTTATCACTTGGAGAAATTTTTTGTTGCTCATCTACATTTATTAAAAATAAAAATATACATACGTCCATATTCATAGATATAAACATAAACATCAGAAAAAAAATACAAAGAAAAGAATGATTGAAATTTTGAATACTTGGATCATGAGGAGCCCAATTCTTAGCAATGAAGTTCTTAAAATGAATAGAAGCAAATTGACGAACCGCGATATCGCGATTATTATCAACGATGATCTGCAATAGTCTCACCAGATGCTGAGGCATATACTGGAACTGAAACCAAACAAAATCCAAAATCCAATAAATCAATCATTTGATCTAAAAACAAATTATCAAAATCAATTACTAACAATTAAAAAAAGAAACCTGATTAAGACTTTGTTCAGCAGCTTTGCGTTCAGCAGGATTGGAACTAAGAGCAGCTTGAAGAACAAGAGTAAGACTGGGAAGATCCATTTTTTTAATCAAAAAATTTTAAAAAGGAAAACAATTCTAAACCCTAGCTGCTCAAATTCAGTACAATGAGATGAGAGACTAGGGTTTAGACTTGAGAGAAAGAGATGGAAATTGAAAAAAAGAATAAAATAAGAAAAAGAAGAAGAAAGAGATGGCAGTATGCGGAGGGAGACAGCTAGAGGTTGAGAGAAAGAGCGAAAGGGGGGGCTATTTAAAAAATTAGGGTTTACGGTTTTTTGTTTTTAACTTAAAAAAGCAACACTTTACTTGGTTTTACTTTTACAAGCAGTCAACTTTCTAACGATGTCGTTTTGACGTTTAGCTCCAGAGTCCAGAGTTAGCAAAGGAGAAACCGCCCGCACGTGTATCTCTCGGCGACTGTGTTCAGTTTTCTTGTAAGAAAATGATTATTTATTGGGTTAGGCCTATTTAGTAAGGCTTAAAAAAAGCACTTCACTCGTATTTTTTAAAAAAATATGGTTAAAATTTATTTAGCATAAGAAAAAAATTTTCTAATTAAATTTTATAAATAATTAATATTTGTTGTTTAAAAATATTTAAAATTTATATTTCATATATTAAAATATTAACAACAAGTTATAATAATTTTTTATATTCTTACTAAAATATAATAATATTAACTAATTTAAATATTATTTAAATATATATTTATTACTTGATAATAACATGTCTAAAATGAACATTTTATTTCTCAAAATCACTTTTTGACAACAATACTAAACACTTAAATTTTAAACCAAATTTTTTAAAATCACTTCTCAAAAGTACTTTTTCACAACACTTTTTAAAAGTATTTTTAAAAGCATTGTTAAACTAGCCCTTAATAATTAATAATATTGGGTATACTAACAAAATATCACTAAACTATTGCCTTTGTTCTATTTTGGTCACTAAACTATTAATTTTTTTATTTAATCACTATTTTTTTAATCAAATATTTTATTCACTTTCCAGTTAGTCATCGTTAGATAAGTGACAAAAGCTAATGTCGGCCTTTTTTATTAGTTTAATAACAAATTTAGCTCTCCAATATACATTTTATCATTTTGATCTTAAATATAAAATATTAAAAAAAATTTACCCTCAATATTTACAAAAATTATCAATTTAATTCAAATTCTAAAAATTCAATAAATTTAACCATCAAAACTTACAATATTTTTCAATAAATATAACCTTCAAATTACCATCAACCTGTTGGAACATTTTCAAATATTTATAGTATTTCAATAATTATAAACGAATAGGTGTAATTAATTAAAAGATTATATTTTTTGATTTTTTGAAAAAAAATTTAACTATTTAAATAATATTATTTGAATAGTTATAATATTAAATGAATAATTATGTGTTTATTTTAAAGACATTATTATTCAGAAAGACACCTATTGATGAAAGATGTCTTTATGAAGAGAAATGAAAATTCCTATAAATAGGAATAAGATTTCATTTGGAAAACATACTAACAAATTCTAATTTTCTTTCTTCTTTTTTTCCTTTATTTTCTAATATTATTAGATTATTTTATAAAGTATTACTGCAGAAATCCTTTGTAGAAATTGAGTTTTTGTTATACATTGCTCAGTGCGCAGTGGACTATTCTCGTTAGTGCAAAACGCAAATAGTCATTGGCTTCATCGTATTCTCAAGGTTAATTTGTTTGGAACTCATTTGCACACCGATGTCGAAACCACCTTTTTGAAAAACAAAAATTTGGTTGTCGACTTATTAAAAAGGAAAATTCGGGAGTCGCTACCGATCTTTTATTGAGGTGTGATCGGATCACCTTGAAAATAATTTTAGGTCTGTGAATTTTGAGAAAAACAGGTTCGGGAGTCGGTTACGCACGAGGAAGGGTTAGCACACTCGTGACGCCCAAAATTGGTACCGAATTGATTGTTTAATGTCTTAATGTCAAAACCTTGAAAAGATTTTAGAATACGATCCTTTAACGAGAAACTTTGAATAAACCAAATTGAATGATAAGACAAACTCATTTCGCAGAAATAAATTGCCACACTCAGTGAGTTAGAATGCAATCAATCCAATCTTTGAAATTAGATTTGTCCCTTTAAAAGAATGTGTTTTAAGAAGGTTATTCGATTATTTAAATTAATCGAGAAATCAGAATCCAGTAAGTTAGGGTTCAATTTTTAGAAATTCTTAAACATCAAACATTGCCTTTATTTTAAAATCGGGATAACAAAATGTCATATCCAGTAAGTTAGGATCCAACATTTTGAAGTCTCAAAAGCTTTATTTTAAAAGTTGGGGGTTTTAATATAATAAACACTTGGCTATTCAAATTCATCGAGAAGAATTGAAGCCTAGTAAGTTAGGGCACAATTCTCTCAGGAGCTATGAACATAAGACTTTTTAGGAATTATGAAATAAAATGGTTATAACACTTTAATGAATTTTAATTCTTACAAACAATATAATTGAAAAGCAATATATAAAACAAAAGATAAATAGCGAGCTAAATTTATACTAGAAACAATCAAGCAAGTAATATGCTAACACAAACATTCTTCAATCATGTTATACAAACATCTATATTAATAATTGTGCAACCAAAAGATTAATAATCGATATAAAAAACTTCAAAACAATAAAATAAAGAAACAATAATAACAATACATAATATGAACATTTGACACAATTTTGATAGTTGGACTAAAAAACAAGTAAAAGGTTTGAATAAATTTTAATGAAAAATAAAAAAGGAAATAAAATCAACGAATAACATAAAATTAATACCTACATTTTGATTTATGAAAATAAAATCTAGTATAAATAATAGTATATACATGATAAAATATATAAAAGTTAAATAAATGAAATAAAATAACAACTTTAAAAGGAATAAGATTTCTATACATAAAAAGATTTGAAATTAATAACATATTATTATATATATACGTACGTATACTAAAAACACTATATATACATATATATAAAAATATGAAGTATTATTTAAAAAAAATTGAAGTTAATTATATACATTTATACATACGTGAATCAAAACAAAAAGGTATGTACATTAAGGTAATCTCTAAAACATATATAAAAATATTTATAAAATTAAGTAATGAATGTATAAAATAATAATGCATAATAAGAAATTTATAGAAAAATTAAGTTAACTAATATATATATATATATAAAGAATATTAAATATAATAACAACAAATGAAATTAATGATAATAAATTAATTATTCTAATGAAAGTAGATCTATTTTGAGTTCAAACAAAATTCTAAGGGTTAATTTTAAAATAAATGAGCAAACGCCCGTGTTGAAAACCATTGAAAATCGCAGGGACCATTATAGAAATTTAACATAAAAATCCTCTTTGGCTTACAGACTGAAATACTCAAAACGGCGCCGCATAACCGTGGATCAAATTGCAAACAAAATCAAATAAGCGATTCAAATCAAAAGATTGAAGAAAATCAAATTGAAACCCCACAAAACAAGAGGGGCTTGTCGCGCAAATACCCCTCCCCATGCCAGAACACGCGGATCTAGCCGCAATCTGGGTCGGGTCATCGGGTAAGCTCAATACGGTGCCGTTTTAAACCATTGAAACAAGGTCTAAACGGCACCGTTTCAATGATCAGCATTAAATAAAAAAACTAAACATAAGAAACCCTAAACAATCCTTCTTGCGCCGCATCAGAAACCAAAAAAAAACCCCCTTCCATTTGTGCCATTCAGAAAAGATTTGCTTAGAGGCCTTTAAACCATCGCCTGACTCCGATTGCGACGGAGCAAATGAAGATCCGGCCAAACAGGTAAACTCCTCGCTCTCTAACCTTATTTTCTCTTTTATTACAGTATTGTTAATGAACAAAAGAGCCAAGAAAAAGAACAAAGAAATGCGAAGAAAAAAAATGAAATCACCTTCCCCTTTCTGCTATATGTTCTCTTTCTTTTCTATTGATTTTTCAAAAAAAAAACCCCTTTTTAACAGTGTTGTATTTGGCTTTATATAGCCGAAAACACAAAATATAATAAAGAAAATAATTCAAAATCCTCTTTGCTATCTCTATTTTTCTATTTCTTCCTTTTTTTTCTGTTGCTTCAGTTGCGTTGCTCGTTTGTTTGTCCTTTGCAGGTGCGAGGCCGTACGGTGACATACACGCGCAGACTTGGCACGGAGGCGCAGCACGCGCGGGGATCTGGTTCGGCTGCGGCGCAAGACCAGAAAGCTGCTGAAGGCTAGGGTTTCACTTGGAATCGGGCCATGTAAACTGGGTTAGAGTATTTTGGGCTCGGGTTGATTTAGGATAATGTAATTGGATTGTTTATTTGCAAATGGACTTTTAATTTTTTTTTTACTATTTATTGGGCCGGGCAATATTGGGCCATTACAACCGAAGATAGGTGGGGGTGAATATAACCTTAAAGATAGTGATTTGATACACGCCTTGGAGCCTTGTCCTATTTCTTCTTTTTCTATTTGAGTTTCGTTCATGTGTTCGAGATTTTCTTCACCGAAAATTTGTACTTACACAACCAAGATTAACCATTTATTAAATTCATATATTTTCAATGGAGAATTTTATTTTTACACCAAAATTGGATAAACAAACCAATAATGATCACATATTTTCTCTTCTTATATTTTTATTTATTTAATCGACACATCACAAAAAATTAAATCATCTAGATTTATTTTATTTAATCTTTCTATAATTTTTCATCATCTAATTAATTGATAATATATATTTATAAATTATCAATTTATAAAATATAAATCCTAAAAATGATAAATGCTCTGGTTATAAGCAATATCAAGGATATGTTTCTATGTGCAACGTCAAGCACCAGCATCATTTTTTTTTATCTAAATTTGTGAAATTAAATTTTTAAATGACAATTTTTTTAGAGTTAGAATTAAATTTATAGTAATTGAAAATTTATCATTTAAAATTTTTTTGAATTAGAACTAAATTGATAAATTTTATAAATTTTGAAGGCTAAATTTATAAAAAAATTTATCGAACTAAATTGAAAATTTTTGTAAACATTAAGGGCTAAATTTGTTGAATATTTTATATTTAGAATCAAATCGATAGAATGTGTAAATATTGGAGCCCTAAATTTGTTATTAGGCCAATAAAAAAACCCACATCAATTTTCTGTCGCTAATCTAACGGCAGCTAATGAGAGAATAGCAAAATATTTGATTTCAAAATTTGAATGGCTAAATCAAAAAAATTAATTATTCAATGACTAAAATAGAACGAAAAAAATAGTTTAATGATATTTTTATAGTTTCCCCAAATATATAACATTTTATATTGGTATTTGACAATTTTTATTTAATACACCTTTTTTTAGTTGGTTTTTTATTTTTTAGAATTGGTATCTAAATTCAATATCTTAATCACCCAAAATCTTACTCTTACAGAAAATCTAATCTAATATTTAATCATATAATCTATATACCATATATATTACAAGGTTATTAAATTTCTAATGTGTCACACTATAAACTTTAGCATGTAGTAAAGAAAATGAATATATATTTGAAGAAATGGTCCTAAAAGAATAATAAATTGATTATTTCAATGTTTATATAGACTAATTCAATTGATATTAATATTATTATTATTAAAAAAATAGATATGATCATACAAAAAGTTAAAGTTATGAAAGTATAGTTTTATATTAGAGTAAGTAGATCATTTCTTAAATATAACAATTATAATTATAATCATAATTGTCACATGTTAAGAAAAACCTTAAAAACTTTTCTCTTTTTTTCTTCAAGTTGTTTACTTCTTATCTTTTGTTTTACTCAACGACGATGCCAGCCTCCGGGTTGAATATCGTCCGCCTTTTTCCTCTCCCATCAACAATTTCTTTCTTTCTTCTTCTCATTCACTACACGTGTCTTCTCTCTTTTTAATTTACAGATCTATTTTGTGGGTATTTTTGTTGTCTTTACCAATTGTGATGGACAGATGATGGTGTCTGTCGTTTACTAAAACTCCACCGGCCACCAATAGTTTTTCTTAGAAAGTAGGTGGCTCTTCGTCAACTTATTAATTTGGTTTGTTTTGAGAGTATTTCAGAATAATAAATGATTTCACGTGTCGATTTGGACCCATATTGTCTTAAGTTTTATATGTTTTTTGTTTATTTTTCCATTGTTTAATAAGTCTTCAGTTTTAGAAGTTTTTGTCTACTCTTTTAGCACATTTTTTAGTATTGTTTATGTATGTAATCTTATTTTTACAAGTGATTTTAAAGATGATTTTGTTGTCGTCCTTTCTAGTTTGGTGAATGCTCGATTCTTTTGTCGATTTTTGCTCATCGCTTTGGACCATCCAGGGCTGATTTTGTATTAAGCGTTTGCAATCACTCCAGATATGTCATGCTTGAGTTGTGACATGTCATGCTTGAGTTGTGACAAAGCCAATTGTCAACGTGTCATAATGTTCTATTGATGTTGAGGTTAAAACCGATGGAGCTTTTACTTCACCGTCTATGACGAGTGTTTGTTATTTTTTTTCTTTAAATTGTATGGTTCCATTTATTGAATGAATTAATGAATTTACCTTTCTAAAAAAATTATAATCATAAGTCTAATTTTAGGAAAATAGTTTCTTAAACTTTATAATATTTTATTTATAAAAAAACAATTATTCATAATTTGTCAATTATATATATTTGACAGTATGAATTTAATTTGCTATATGGCATATTGCAATAACTCAATTATAATTAATTAAAGATAACAACTAATTAAAATAAATGACATAACAAAACATTAGACTTATGAATGATTCATGTATAAGTTTTCCTTTTAACAACTTTGGATGATATCAACTAGATGTGCTCATGGGCCGGACCCAACCAAAAGTTTAGGTATGTTCACTAGGTTAGGGCTCGGCCCGAAAAATGAGCCTAAAATATTACCTAAACTTGGCCCAGATAAAATGATTAAACCTAGCCCCGACTCGGCCCGCCCATATTAATTTTTTATATTATTTTTATATAATTTTTAATATATATAATACATCAAAAATATTAAAAACATTAAAATAAATATTTCCCAATAAATTTTGGAAAATATGTATACTTAAATAACACTAAGATAGATGCAACTTAACAAGCAAATGCCTCTTAAATAATAACAAAATTAACAATAAAACAAGTGTAATACAATATCCAAACAATAACCATAAAATAGTAGTAACATAATAGTAAAATGGTAGTAAAATAGGGAAAAAAACAATAAGAAAATAACATTAAAACAACAAAAAAAATAGTATATCTTTTTGTCATTTTGTGAATTCGACCCAGCTCATTTTTTAAATAGGCCTATATTTATATATAAATTAATTTAGAGCATGTATTATGATTGTTGTGAAAAAAAATAATTATTCACAAGTTTTTTTTAACAAAGCTCGAATTTGTTAAAAATCACCAAACTTAACTGAATCAAACTGCAATTATTAGTTTCAAATATTTCAATTTTTATTTAATATTGTTTTGGTTTCGATTTCAAAAGTTAAAAATCAAATGGAGTGGTTCGATTCAATTTTTGTCTAAAAATCGAACCGAATCGAACTGCACAAAATACACCCCTAATTATGAGTAGTTTTAAGCATTATATAAAAAACCATTTGTGGAGGGGAAAATTATAACATAAACCCCTCTACCTTTTTATATAATTTTTAAGTGTTATGCAAGTTGTATTTTCATAATAAATCTTTTTATTGCTTATATTCAATAATTCAATTTACAATTTTACATAATAAGTGATTATAAATATTAAAGCCAATTAGAAAATGTCTTTCTAAATTTATCATTATTTTTCTCCAATTAAATACACAAGTACATTTAAAGTAGATGTAACGTTACAATAAATTATTCAGTGATCTCAATTTTTAAATTTAGTTAACAATCTAATTTCAATAATTAAAAATAAAAATATATATAAAAGTAGAATTTCACAAAATTTACTATTAAAATATTTATATTTTTAAAATAATTTCAAAACATTGTTTATTTAGATTCAGTTTAATATCAATTAACGTTGAATATTATAAATTGCTTACACCATTTACCTTAACTCCAATCTATTTATTATATAAAAACAACATTATTTTCATCAAATAACACATTACTTTCATCATTTTCAAATTTTACAAGTTCATTTTCTTAATTAAAAAAAGTACTCCTTTATCATTTTCCAATACGAAATTAATTAATAGATTTTAATAATCACTACTTATAAATTAAACAAAAGGTTAAATAAAAAAAAAAACATGCAAGAACAAGTTTAGGTAACCATTTAATTATTTCTTTAAATTTAGCATTTAATTTAAACTAAAATAAAATAGTAAAAATGTTAAGTAATTAATGTTGTCTATATTCATACTGTAACGATATTGTAGCGTGAGACATAAAGAAATCTAAGCTCACCGTATTGAAAGTAAATACCAATCCAAAGAGACCCTTAATTAACTAAAATTTCATTTTATACTTTTTGAATTTAAACATCTATAACAATTCACACTAACTAAATAAAAAAATTATTACATTTTAAATGATTTATTACACATTTTTTGAAATTTATTGTTACTTTTAACTTCAATTTAATTATACTCTTTTAAACTTCATAAAAAATAATATATATATATATATATATATACTTTAATAATTATTTTTTCACCATACAACAAAAAAACATACTACATTTAAAAAATTTTCTTACCAATTTAAAATTTTGGAAATTACTGAAAGATTAATACAAATAAACTAGTATAATACATTTTTTTAAATATACACTATGGGTAAGAAAATATATAACAAGGTAAATATTTATGTTGATGTTCTCTTTAATTAACACGTAAATTAAAAAGTGAAGAAAATTATTTTTTAAACCAAATGATTTATCGTTTTATTAAAATTTTAAAAAAAAAACATAACCTCCGACAATTTTAAAATTTAAAAGACATTTTTAATAAATTACAATTTTAAATTTTAAAATTAAAAAAACCTATATATCAAATTTAAAATTGAAAAGTTGTATTTTAAAATTGAAAATATGACCAATTTATTGTTTTTTCTTTTATATTATATTATATTATATTTATTTTTTTACTAAAATAGGTAGAAGAGAAACTTATTTCTCAAAGTACTTTCTAGCACTACCACAACAATTAGGATTGTCTGAGTTTAATGTATTATCAAATCAACACATTTATCCGTGCATAAAACTTCTACATGTTAGTAGAAGGAAGCACACATAAGTATTATACACAATAACTCGACGATAGTGGTTGTCAACTTTAGGGTTAGTAAGTTCACCCTTCTTTCGCAATTGGCTCAACAATTATAATTAATACAATGGAAGTCGACTATGGTGATTGTCGACTTTCATTTTATAAAAACTCCACTTATTCCTCTTTTTTTCTCACCCAAATTCTTCTAATACTCTCAAACTCTCAAGTTATCAAGACATTTAACCATACAACTGTTAGATTTTTTTATTATTATTTACTTAGCTCCAGTGAGAAAATGATCAACCAATAGCCAATTACGCCTTGGATATGGTAAAATATCGGGTTTAATTTTTTATAATAATAATAATTAGTTATTGTATATATATATGGACTTTTCTAGTTGTAAAGTTATTTGTTTGTGATTTTTAAACAGTCAATAGACCAAAATTTCCTTCCCTAATAAAACTTAAAGTTCTTAACTCCAGATGATCTTATCAAATGACGTTTGGAGGATGTCGATTTGTATGGGGTGCCTAAAATGGAAAATTTTATTATCATTCATGAATTAGCTGCTGCCATGATCGAAAGATGGAGGCCGCAAAATTTTACATTTCATTTGCTTTGTGGGGAATCGATCATTACTCTGGAAGATGTCGCATTAATAATCGGCCTTCCAATATATGAGATGACAATAATTAGACCTAATTGCATCGACACGGAGTATTACTGCGAGCAATTATTAGGTGTCATGCCATTAAGGGAGAATTCAATGGAATTAGACGGTGTCGGTTAAACTGCATGTGGTTGAAGAAGCTTGTTGATTTAGCCCTTCTAACGCTACCAACGCTACCACTAAATTGGAGTTGGATTGATATGCTAAATTGTGGCACACGCTTTTGTGTTCTTCCTCCAACAATTAGACACTGAACGATCTATTTGAGGTAATGGAGCTTCTCCCAGTAGATAATGGGGTATTGTCTTTACTAAACCATTCTATATGCATCTCTGAAGTTGCAAATTCAATCCTCAACCCTTGCACCCTATTGGTGATGTAAAAATGATTGTCGCACAATAACACTTGCTATAGAAACCTAATTGCCCAATTATGCTCCCCACCAAAACGCAAATCAATGCAATGAAACTCATCCATATTATACGGATTTGTTAGAATTTCTTGGACCATCTCAAACTACATTAATACTCGATTTGACTTATGCCACTTAATGCAAGAAAAGTATATAAGTGGTGTGTAAATAGTAAAAACATCATTATGCATATAAAATAGTTGGTGAATGAAGGGCGATATTAGATATTGGTTGACGAACTAATTTATCTCTTTTAAACTAGTCTAGATATAACACCCCTCGACTGACATGATTGTTGGGTCCGAGCTATAGGATGCTACATACGTTGTCGGAGCAACAACTATAAAAAAACATTATAAATTTCAATTATCACAATTATCACATGCTATAGAAACTTTTTTGAGACTCAATCAAGCTTATGAAAGCTCATTTGTTATTCCGAACATAAAATAGAACCAAATTATAAAGTTTTCAAAATTTCAGATTAGGTATCAATATCCCTGACAAGTACCAATACCATTTTGAGCTTTTATGTTTAGAAAAATTGAATTAAAACCAAAGATATCAATACTAGTCATAAAGTACCAGTACCCCTTTCAAGGTATCAATACCTTACCTCTGTATCGATACCATTTGTAAGTTTGAAGTTTTGAAAAATTAGAAAATTTTGCTAAAGCATCGCTACCCTTTTATTAGGTATTGATACCTCATAGAAAAATGTCAAAAATATGCATTTTGGTACTTATTTCATGCCAACCTATCAACTTACCCAAATGGTGCGTAAATGCACACTTATACCTGCATAAAATCAAACCAAAACCATGACTAAACAATTCTTTTAACCAATTCCAAATATCCATTCCAACATTTCCACAATTTGGCATCAAACATATTAGTCCAACTTATACCAATTCAACCTACTCATTCATATATATAATCCTTTCAATACCATCATATAAACTATTATAGTTCAAACTCAAATATGCTACTATAAGCTACCAAGCATAATTCAAGTTCATTTGCTAAAAACTAATCATTTCAACAAGATATCAACATTACCAATTCAAGCATAAGATTGATCGCAACTATACCAACTTCCAAAGTTAACCAAAAGCATAGCTCATATACACATGCCATAAAATCAAACTTCAAAGCGATTAAAAGAATACCAAATTAATAACAGGCTAGTGCAAGCTTCTAGTAGATCTGGTTGACATGTTCTGCAAGTTGGAAATCTACAGGAAAAAGGGAAAACTACAGTGTAAGCATTTTGAATGCTTCATAAGTTCATAGGTGCTTAAACAATAAACTTACATCGAGTTACAATCAAATATATCAAACTAATTAACTTGTAAAAATATGCCTAACATAACAAATCACAACAAAATGCGAGTTCATCATATGACCAAATCGTATAACAAGTCAACATTTAACATCACAATTCAATTCAATACCATTCACATGAAATCAATAATTCAATACTGTTTGCATAATCTAATTAATAGTTAACCATTTGTAAACCAAACTTATATTATTCCATTGTCATTTTTCATTTTCATTAACCATTTAGCCCGAAGAACTTTAATAAACAGATTCGAATACAAGGGTAACTACATTAGACCAGATTACTCGTCCGAGTAGTAACTACACCACATCAAGGCACAAAAGTGCAAAGCCCATAGGCTATCATCTATAATCATATAAAAATATGTCCTTCCACCACACCAAGGTCTCCGAAGAGACATTTAGTATTCTGCAAGAAATGTTGAATCTTGATATGATCTGTAATAAACTCTGTATAATCACATACTTCGTACCATCACGTATAACTCGTACCAGTGTGCAAATAACCCTATTGATATGTCAACCGTATCTTATCCTTTATTACGTTCATTCGGGCACATTTAGCACATATAACTCTTTTCTTTACAATTCAGTCCACATCTTACCTTTTTGTACCAAATCGTAAATAATTCAATTTACATTCACATGATAGAAATTCATAATTCAAGTATATATTACAATTACATATAATCATACCATATGAACTTACCTATCGAAAACAAAAACAAACAAAACGTCGATGACTAATCCACAATTTTGCCTTTTCCTCGATTTTCCTCCATTTGATTCAATTCTTGATCTATATGATAATTCATTTCAATTGATCAATTCCAATTACCTTATAACATTCTATTACATGCATATGGTAGTTCAATTTCATTTTTTGAAAGTTCTCTAAAGTTTCACATTTTATTCGATTAAGTCCTTAATTTTAAATTTGAGCCTCAATTTTGAAATCGATCTCAATTACATTCTTCTATAACCTTATATTAGCAATAATTATAAAAATATTACACTAATTTCAAAATTCATGAACTTTAGTCCCTATGTTCAAAAACTAGCGATTAAACTTTACAAACAAGTTCTTTTTCACTTCTAAGCTTAAAATCTAACAATTTAACACAAAAACTTCAAGAAATCAACAATGAAACTTCTGGAAACTTTAAAATTTTTACAAATTGGTACATAGGTTAGCTAAATCAAGCTCTCGAGACCTCAAAACATAAAAAATTATAAGAAACAAACTCGAAATCACTTACCAATTGAGGAACTAAAGTTTGAAAGCATGAAACCCTTGTATTTCTTCTTAGCTACAGTGGGGAGAAGATAAACATGAAAATGACCATTTTTTTCTTTAATTTATCTTTTATACTAAGATTTAAATTTAATTAACATTAATTAATTAAACTAACCATAATTAGATTAGCCTTAATCATCCTTAATCAATAATAAGCGGAAGATGGCATCATCATCCACCATTGAATAATTAAAATTGTTCAAATTGCTCAATTGGTCCCTAAATTAATTAAAAATCCATAGCTATTAACTTTTTCCACTTTTATAATGGAGTCATTGTACCTTAATTAACTATCCAATTAACAAAATTAAAGGATCAAACTTTAATTAAACTTTATACTAATCTGGTAAATATTAAATAATAAGATTTATGGACTCGCTCATTGGAAATGGGGTTTTGAAACTGCTATTTCTGATACCACTGAAAAACAGGCTATTACAATTCTTCCCCTCAAGAAATCTCATTCTCGAAATTTTTACCTGAGAATAGATTAGGTACTATGATTTCATAGTTTCCTCTGACTCCTACGTAGCTTCCGCTACACAGTGTCTATGCAATAACACCTTCACTAGAGGTATACTCATTTGTTTCAGAGTTCTTTTACTTCTCGAGTAAAATTTTTTGCCGATTCTTCCGAATACGACAAATCTAGCTGAAGTTCTACTTCTTTGGGGGATATTATATAATTTGGATTTGATCTATACCATCACAACATCGATACGTTAAAAACATTATGAATCTTTTCAAGTTCCTGAGGCAAAGCAAGTTGATAGGCTACCGAACCAACCTTTTCTAGAATCTCGTACGACCCTATGAACCTCGAACTGAATTTTCCTTTCCTGCTAAAATGTAAAACTTTATTCTAGAGTGAGACTTTCAAAAAAACTTTGTCACAGTCTAAAACTTCATATCTTTTCTCTTCAAATCAACATACGATTTCTAAAAATATGAGGCAGCTTTCAAACAGTCTCATATAACTTTAACTTTATCCTTTGTTTCTCGTATCAAATCAGTCCCTGCCAACTTTCTCTTGCTTAACTCTGACCAATACAACCATACAAAGCCTCATACGGTGCCATCTTGATACTCGTTTGATAGTTGTTATTATAGGCAAACTCAACTAACGGCAAAAATTTCTCCCAAGTGCCTTCAAATATAATAACACAACATGCAACATATCTTCAAGTATTTGAATCACCCGTTTTGATTGTTCGTCTATCTGAGGATGAAAAGTTATACTGAAATTTAAGTTAGTACCCAGGGCTTCATGCAACTTACCCCAAAACTTGAAAGTAAGTCTCGGATCTCGATCAGAAATAATAGACAACGACACACTGTGCAATCTAACAATCTCAGTAATATACAACTCAGCTAAATTTTCAAGCGAGTAATTTGTCCTAATAGGAATAAAATGTGCGGACTTAGTTAATCTGTCAACTATTACCCAAATTGCTTTTTTCTTTTCTGGTGACAGCGGTAAACTCGATACAAAGTTCATAGTAACACACCCCCATTTTCACTCCGAAATCATCAAAGGTTGAAACAAACCTAACGAAACCTGATGCTTGGCTTTCACTTGCTGACATACTAAACATTTTGTCACAAACTCTTAGATTTCTCCTTTCATTCATGGCCACCAATACAACTGTTCTGATCGTTATACATTTTATTGTGCTTGGCTAAATCGAATAGGTACTACTATGAACTTCATGTAAAATATATTTCAATTCTGAATTTCATGGCACACACAAATAGTTTCAAAAATATAGAGTACCATTATCACCAATGCTTAATTCATCAGCCTAACCACTTTCAACTAGTTTCTATTTTGTAAACAAGTCTGAATCATCTTTCTACAACTCCTTAATTCTTTGCAAGAATACCAATTTAGCTTTCAACTCGGGTAGAATAGAATTGTCACGTTGTAAATTTAGATGAGTATTCATTGCTTTCAAAGCAAACATAGATTTATGACTCAAAGGGTCAGCTACAACAGTAGCTTTACTTGGATGGTATTTGATAATCAGATAATAATATTTCAACAACTCCAGCCATCTGCGCTATCTCAGATTTAACTTTTTATGAGTCAGCAAATATTTCAAGCATTTTTTATTTGTCAAAATGTGGCATTTCTTGTTGTATAAATAATGTCACCAGATTTTTAAAGAAAACACAACCTCAGCTAATTCCAGATCGTGCGTGGGATAATTCTTCTCATACAGCTTAAGTTGTCGAGAAGCATAGACTATCACTTTCCCATATTGCATTAGTACACAACCTAATCTGTTAAGTGAAGCATCACCAAAATCAATGAATTTTTTCTCGGATTCAGGCCGTATCAACAATGGATTTTTTTGTTAACATAACTTTCTATTGATCGAAACTCTGTAACACCCTAAACCCAGCTCGATCATTGGGTCTGAGCTATAGTCTATCACATTCGTTACCTTTGCAACTACGATCAATTCACAATTTAATTATACCATTTATATGGTTAAAATCAAACAAAACATACATTCAATACGATATATAATAGTTCTTGAGTCTTTCACGAGCTTACGAATGATCTAAAACTAATCTGAGATCGAAGTAGGACTGAAATGTAAAAATTTCAAATTTCATGATCAATGTTGTGACATGAAGGGGCTCCTCATCGTGACGTAACATATTGACTTGGATAAAGGCCTTCTCGTCACAACGATTAAATTCATCGTTACGATGACATTCGTGTGACATCGCATCGTCACATACTGAACTTGTAATTCCAAATACTTCAATACATAAAAACTTCTATAAAGCTTTTGACCATATCAACAATATTTATATGTTAGATCTAGTGCCCTAAGTGTAGTATTTTCGTCTAAGTACACTTGTAATTTTTTTGTACAAATTGGTTAATAAAATTATTCATTAATACATTAATACTTTGTATATTGTCTTCACATGATTTTTGGACACAAATCAAAACAAGAAGCAAATGTTGCTCATTGGTTGTCTAAATGTTTAACTGATACTAAGCGGTATCCCGTAGTCAGATTGTAGTATGGAGAGATAACTTGTATTAGTAAACGAACCTAAACATATCATTAGTTTAATTGGAAATAAGCAAACCAATTAAAAGACTAATATGTCATCTATCAAGTCCAATCAGGGAGATGCCTTGTCTTGGGCATCAAAACGGATGACTCCTAGAAGATAAAGACATAGATGTGACTGACTGGACTGACAGTACATCAGACAAGACCCAAGCAGAATAGATTCTAAATCTGTTTATGGATTTATTCACTTGTGACGTTCATAGTGTGACATACCTAAATCTTGAATGTATGGCGGACTATGTATATATGACTTGTACACTTTGATGTAAGTAAAAGCTTGAGTTTAAATAAATAAGGAA
Organism: Gossypium hirsutum; assembly: GCF_007990345.1. Lineage (NCBI taxonomy): Eukaryota > Viridiplantae > Streptophyta > Magnoliopsida > Malvales > Malvaceae > Gossypium > Gossypium hirsutum. The sequence continues at coordinate 23,731,055 of NC_053446.1, forward strand.
TTGAAAGCTGGTGCGTTAGGTGTACAACTTCTGTAGTATGTAGCATCATTCACAATAGTGGAATTCATAGCCCAAAACATGGGTAAATGATATTCTCTTATTGGCATTACATGGTTAATGAAAAGTAAATGTTGCCACGGGTCATCCGTCTTTGTGATGGATGACTTAACAACTATTTGATAGAGATGAACTTTTCATGAAGGAAAATGTAATGATTACCATGAGATAAAATAGGATCATATTGGGAGAACGAATATTATCCCAAAGAGACCAATGATAACTTATGAGGGTAACACATTTATGACAAGGTCATGGGACGAGCACTGAGTAGTTGCTTTCGTAATGTTATGTTGTTGGGAATAGCTCAGTCACGATACTATAGTTGAATGACTTCATGACTAAATGTGTTTATAATTAATAGGCGAAAATTTAGAACTTAAATATAAATCATTGAAGCCTCAACTACATATGTCCAATCAGCCCTTCCGCTAGCTCTTTGAAACAAAAAATGAATTACATGTTTGAATAGAAATGGACGGAATGAATAGGAAAAGAGAAATGAGAAAATTTTAAGAATTATTATGATTTTCTCCAAAATGGAGAAATGGAATCATTTGGAAATGAATGTAGGTTTCCAGAAATGGAAATGATCCATTTGTAATCCTATATAGGGTACTTAAAAAATGATCGAAAGAATGAGTTTATGTTTTCAGAATGTTTTGAATCTCAAAAATAAAAATAATCCATTCGATTATAGTGAACATATTGAGTTGTGAAATATTGAACATATTTTCTCAAAATTTTACTAGGAAATATTTGTCAAAATTTTGCTGAGGGTAAAATAGGGATGAGAAAATTATTTTATATATAAATATTAAATTTTATTTTGGGACATAGAGAAACTGAATCGGGTTGTATCATATAATTGAGTACTGGGTCAAAAAGGCCAAGAATCGAGTTGGATCACATAATAGAGTACTGGGTTAAAAAGGCCAAGGAAGTACTCGTAATTGGACTCGATGTGACAGAGGCCTAAAAATCCATCATGGACTTGAAGGTTGTGGCAACCCTAGTAGGAATACAAGGGTGTACTATCCACCCTACTCCTATTCTAAGTATGATATTTTTCTATTTGAAATAAACTACTACAACTCAACAAGGGTTCTACCTTCTTTCGCTATAAATAGATAACACTGACTTCCTTCGGATGTACTAATGTCCAGAGTATGAATACTACAATAAAATATAGAACTATGAGGCGGTATTTGCGAGTATACGAGTCTAGTTGTAATATAGTTTTACAATGGAGTAGGTGAGTACTCCAGGGATCGTACCCAATAGAGGTGAGTGCTAGATCAATTCTAACCGAAACACGAAAATATCTAATTAGTGTTTTTAAATTTAGTTATAGTACGAAGGATATAAAATAAAGGATTTTTGGGGTTTTTATAATGAAAATAAAATTGCATAAAAAGATAAAATTCAAGAGATTATAAAGGAAGAATAAATCAAATCTGATTATGGGTAATTAGCTTGCTTCGGTAACATCCATTAACTGTAGCTTCGGGTTCTTCGTCAATCAACTAGTCGCTACCCTAGCAAGATCTTCCGATCTTCTACTAACACAATGAGTCAGTAAGAACTACTTATCTTCCAACCTCACAGTCTAGACTGGTTAGGGGTTAAGGTGTTCACAGATGGGCAATACCAATTTTGGGTTGATTCCCACCTGGATGACTTCTCGGGGTTTTCAAGCGTAGGGTTTGTTTCACGTTCTCATTTTCCCTAACAGCTGATCCATTGAGTAGCCCTACAAAACAATTAACAGATTGTACCTCCACACGCTAATCCCCTATAGAAGGGTTAGTTCCTCATGACGTTCATAAATAATATATAATCAATGTAAAGAGAAAGTATGCTAATTAAATCAACAAGATAGATTAAGTGAAAGAGCCTGATTGTATTGATATTAAGCGCAAATCCACAGAGTTTAATGATTCCACGATCCAAATCTCTTGAAAGAAGACAACGAACAAATAAACTAAACTCTAGAACCCTAAGAAAATGAAACTAAATATAAAGGCAGAAACTAGGTTAATCAAAAAGTGTTTTTAACATGTGTCAAATGAGCCTATTTATAGCCTTTAGGTGGTCGTCGTCCTTAACCCTAGGTTAGCTAACGTTCCTAAGCTTTAATTTCGATTGTACGGACTAAAACACCCCTGCTTCATGTCTAATTTCTGTTCTAAAGTTAATGTCGTGACACACCAGGACTTGTGTCACGAGATAGCAACCAATATGCTCCTTTGTAGCCATATTTAGGGGTATGTCACAACACCCTCAACCTATGCCATGAGATCGAAGGAAAACTTGAGTTTTCTTCATTTTATTCTCTATGTTGTGACATCAGCCCTTCTGTGTTGTGACATAGCGTCCAGTATCGTCCTAAAATGCCTTCTAATAGTCTCATGTGCACTTAAAAAGTACGTTAGCTCTCCCTTAGGCCTTATTCGACCCTTAGGGTCAATAAAAGACTTTATTTACACATTTTATTGAATGTAAGTAAAACTAAAGAAACTTAACTAAAATGTAATGAAAATACTTGTATTTAGGCTTCTTAAGTGTGAAAGCTAGTTTAATTTGCTACACCAAATTTTGGTAGATCAAACTCCACTACACTTAAGTCGTTGATTGTCATAAAGCAACATAAACAAATATGAAAAATAAACATGACGACCCTTGAGCAAGTATAATACAAGTATTGACTTCAGAGCATATGACTTAGGCATTTCATGTTTACTAACGACTTCAACATGATGAATAGTTGACTTACCACCTTTGACCTTAAACAGATAAGTTCAGTATGTTAGAAAATATACAAGTATTAAAGGTCTCTCCTAGAGGAATCCATTAACAAATCATGCAAGTACTTTGATTATCCAAGCAGAATACAGATAGTCGTTTATGCACATGTCTAGTATGATGTCTATTCATGTATAAGGATATTTAGGTCACATAAGACTTTTCGACTTGTAACATTTTGAAGCTTAGGACATGTATAGAATTGAAAAATAGTAAGGATCAAAAAGTTTACAAACACGAAAATAGTTTGGCACATTGTATTGTTCGTTATTCTTCACCTTTAGTGACCTTTACCTGCTCACCACTTTATTTCTCCTTCTCTCACCTTCCTTGTCTCTCCATATAGGAAATCATAGCATGACATAGTAACTACGGCTAGCCTACGAGTTTTGGTGTACTAATGAACTATTTTTTTCTATTGTTGTGACTTTGTCACTGTTCTTTTTCAATTTTTTCACTCAAGAATGCTTTTTGGCTTTTTAGGTACTTTTTCTACTCGTATGGATTTTCTTTTTTAGATTTTTATTTTAGTTTTGCACTTTCAGGCTAACCTATAATTCCCATATCACATTAGTATTTCCTTTTTCATTTTATTTTTACAAACTCTACCATGATGTATCTACTTAACCCTCAATACGTATGACCAAACGTCTATAATCGTGCAATGCAAGACCAAAAAACAAGGGCAAATACAAATTGATGTTTTCAGGATCGGGGCCTGTAATGTGGTTCATCAAGAATTGTCACTAGACTCAAAAATTGGTCCTAAAGGTGAAATATAATTAGTACAACTTTTTGGCTCTGTATGTGTTCCAAGTAATGCCTCAGGTCATCCCTAAATATCTCAACATGAAAAAATTTAATCAACCAAACAAATACAAATTCAACTATTTATCATTCGTACTAGTATGCTCATTTCCTTGTATTTTCTATATCACTTGGTACAGTTGATTGCTTAATACCTATTTATAGTGTAACATATAAAATTTAGTAGCCTAATAATCATAAGTTTAAAATCACCTATCATCATGACAAATTTATTCATAAACACAAGCAACCTATGTACTTGCTCCTAACCAATCCCTTGTATTTCTACAAGCTCAAGCACACAAAAGATAAGAAAAATCAAAGAAAATTTTAAAACAAAAAATTTCCTATGGTACCCCCACACTTTAGTTGACATATTATCCTCAATATGTAGCCCATAAAGAGATAAGGAGAAAAGTTACCCGATTGATCGTGGTGTCTAATGTTGGCTACTTCCTCCTTTAATCGTGTGAAGCTCGATTTGTTTGTCTCCTCCATGTTGGGGTTTTTTTAATATGAAAGATTTAAACAAACTTCAAAATAAAGAATTGTGTATTTATCCCTATCCTAAAAACATATTTGCATCACCCTAAAATTTAATTCAATCCCTCAAAATAAAAAATACAAGTAAAGAAATAAGCATTCAAGTTTTCCTAAATTTGTCTACTCCTAATCCTACTAGATTACTCTTGAGTATTAGTCCTCATCTTCCTGAAATCCTTTTTTTCTCCTTTCCTTTTTTTTTGTTTCCTCTATAGAAGAACAAATTGCTTGAATAAATCATCATCGAGTGATTTCCTTGGGAGATTCATTGTTTTATCCATCTATTCTATGATTACTCTTACCCTTTTACATAGCTCTGAAATTAAATGTGGGAAAAATATTCCCTTTCCTAAATTTCTAGTACAATTAACCATGTTTTTATATAACTAGGTTCCAATACATATTTGCTTCTTCTAAAGGATCCCATAAGTTATGATCACTTGAATTGGACTAATCTCAGACATCTTTGTTATAGGCCATATTCTTGAACATACAAATTTCATCCACATATTGGCTTTTGGTGTCATCAGCTCCTGATTAAACATTTTAGGAATTGTTATTCCCATTCAATACGTCCACATCTCTTTCCTTGCCGTTAGGAATCTCAATACTTCCTCTATATCAATGTTTCTGAATTCCTTTAAATTTGTTTTATAGAGATAATTGCGATAATAATATGGTGTATCATAAATTTGGCAAATACTCATCTTAGTTACTAGAACATTAAACCCTATGACCTTTTCAAAGGAGCGCATCTCGTAGAATGGTTTGGCTGCTTCCTTTTGTTTTAATGTTAGATAAAATTCTTGCACCATAAGAATTATTAAGGGTTCTTCGACTGACAAACAAAATTTTGCCTATCCCCCTTCAGTTGTGTTTTCCCATATTCCTTTGCAATTCCTCATTAAAGGGTCATATTCCTGTTCTTGAATAAAATTATATAGCTGTAATTGTTACAGATACTTATCCATGTCACCTTCTTGAAACTCAATAGCTAGGCTTGAGGCACTTGCACTAAAATTGGTCATTTGATGATATGTTCTTATTATATCTGCAAATTACCCTTTATTGTTGATAAAAGAGAGTTGCCTGCAATTTGATCTTTGTTAATGGTATTATAAGGTGGCCATAGGTCCTATTTATAAATTAGGAAGAAAGAAGAAATTATTCAAGAGTTATAATCTAGTTTTACTAAGCAGTTAAAAAACAAGAATCTTAATACAATTAAGCTACAAAAACGTCAATAGTTAAGTTAGTTCAGAAAATAGGGTTACGTTGTGGTGTCGCGACATCCCTAGGTGATATTGCAACATCCCTGGGTTATTTTGTGACATTCCTGGGTGATGTCGCGACATCAAGAGAAGATTCCTGAATTAGAATTTTGTTCTTTGTCGCAACAATCTGGCCAAATTCCTCCATTTTCTAGTGAAATCATCAATTGGGTTACCTTTTTCCTTATCTTCCTTCTTGTTTGTTGGTTTTCCTTTGTTGTCTTGGAAATCCCAAAGGGCGCTACACTGCAAGGTTTATTGTTCCAGTGTAGTATTAATAGCCCCTCCAAAATAATGTTTTACTCGTTGGCCATTAACAAGGAAGGTTTGACCCCCTTTTCTGATTAACTCTATTGCCCTATGAGTGGGCTACCTGCTGTATTGTATATGGACCTATCCATCTTGATTTAAGCTTTCTAGGGAATAATTTTAATCGTGAATTGAATAATAGTACTTTATGCCCGATAAAAATTCTCGCTTTCTGATCTTTACGTCATGTTGAAGTCTACTCTTCTCCTTATACAGCTTAGTATTTTTATAAACCATAAATCTGAACTCTTCCAATTCTTGGAGTTGGAATAGTCTTTCCTTTTTAGCTAATTCAGGATCCAGATTTAATTCTTTGATCGCCCAATATGCCTCCCTCTCCAATTCGATTGGTAAGTGACAATTCTTACCATAAACTAGCTGATATGGGGACATGCCTAATGGAGTCTTATATGTTGCGCTGTAAGCCCACAATACATCGTCTAGCTTGGTTGCCCAATCTTTTCGACTTGGGTTTACTATTTTCTCTAAAATCTATTTTATTTCCTAATTAGAGAATTTTTCTTTCCTATTAGCCTGTGGGTGATATGCCATTGTCATCCTATGCCTTATGCTATACTTAGCCAATGCTGCTTCGAACTACTTGCCACAAAAATGAGATCTTTTGTCACTGACCAGTGCTCGTGGTGTACCAAACCTGGCGAATATGTTTTTCTTGAGGAATCTTACTACCGATTTTGTATCATTAGTAGGAAGTGTGACAACTTTAACCCATTTTGGGACATAATCTACAGCCAGGAGAATATACTGATTCCCGAAAAAACCCGAAAAAGGTCACATGAAATCAATTCCCCATACATCAAACACTTCGACCTTGATTATTCCTGTTTGTGGCATTTTGTCCCTTTTAGATATATTTCTAGTTCTCTGACACCTATCACACCCTTGGATGAATTCATAAGCGTCTCTATTCATTGTTGGTTAATAAAACCCTGATTGCAGTATTTTTTGATCTATCCATTTTCCACCGAAATGCCCTCCACAGGGATATGTATGACAAGCTTGTAAAATATCTTGTATCTATTCCTCTTCTACACATCGTAGGACTAATTGATCTGCACATTTTCAAAACACATATGGTTCCTCCCAAACATAATTTTTTGATTCATGAGCTATTCATTTTTTCTGCTGCCAAGATGTCTTTGCTGGGAAGGCACCCTTGCAATATAGTTAACATAATCTGCATACCATGGTGTTAGATGATTACTTGGTTTTGATTGATCAATGTCTACTTTGAATAATTATTCATCTAAAAGGTCTTATTAATATATTCAATTTCGTCCTTTTGTGAATGGTTTTCAATTCTAGATAGGTGACCTATAATTTGATTTTTAGTCCCCTTCCTGTCCATTATCCGTAAATCAAATTCCTAAAGTAATAAAACCCATCTCATTAGTCTGACTTTTGTTTCTTTTTCCTTCATGACGTATTTTAGTGTAGAGTGATCAGTATACACATATACTCGATTCGCCATTAACTACGGTCGAAATTTTTTACACACATACACTACTGCCAACATCTCTCTCAATTGTAATGTAGTTGCACTATGCAAAAATTAATTTTTGCTAGCATAATGAATAACCCTAAATAAATTATTTTGTTTTTGTCCTAATACTACACCTACTACATAATCGCTAGCATCACACATAATAATAAAAAGTTCCAACCGATTTAGGGTAATGATTATTGGAGCAGATACAAGTTTTTGTTTTATTACCTCAAAAGCTCTGACGCAACTTTGGTCAAATACGAAAGATGTCTCTTTTTTGAGAAGTTGATTCAGAGGTTTAGAAATATGAGCAAAATCTTCTATAAATTTCTGATAAATTGCTGCATGGCCTAAAAAATTTCGCACACCTTTAACATTCATCGGACTTGGAAGATGCTTGATGACTTCAATTTTGGCTTTTTCAACTTCTAAACCCTTTCTATATATTTGATGCCCTAAGACCAGTCATTTTACCATAAAATGACATTTTTCCCAGTGGAGTACTAGGTTAGTTTCCTTGCATCTTTTTAACACTTTTTCAAGGTTATCCAAGCATTCTTGAAAAGAGTCTCCATATACAGAAAAATCATATTTTTCTAACATATCAACAAAGATCACATTCATGCATTTCAGGAAAGTTGCTGGAGCATTACATAGGCCAAAAGACATTCTCTTAAAGACATACGTACCAAAAGGGTTGGTAAAGGTGGTTTTCTCTTGATCATCAAGATGAATTGGGATTTGATGATACCTTGAGTACCCATTAAGAAAGCAATAATAGTCCTTTCCTACTAACTGATCAAGCATTTGGTCGATAAATGGAAACAAAAAATGGTCTTTTTTTTGTTGCATCATTTAATTTCCGATAATCAATGTATACTCTCTAACTTGTAACTATTCGAGTGGGAATTAACTCATTATTATCATTCTCGAGTATAGTTTGACCTCTCTTCTTTAGAACATATTGGGTTGAGCTAACCCACTCACTATCAGAAATAATGTAGACAATTCCTGCATCTAGCCGTTTAAGCCATTCCTTTTTGACCACCTCCTTCATGGCTGGATTAAGTCTTCGTTGAGTGCCTACCACAGGTCTTTTTCCCTCATCCAATCTAATCGTGTATTGAAAAAATGCAAGACTGATTCCTTTAATATCAGCAAGTGTCCATCCTATCACTTTTTTATTTATTTTTAGGACATTTAAGAAAGCTTCTTATTGTTTCTCATCTATACTTGCGACAATAACTACTAGTAAGGTATTTTGTTTCCCCATATTTCCATACTTTAAATGATTGGGCAAGGGCCTTAGTTTTAACATTAGAGGTTTGACAATAGATAGTACCATCTTAACTGAGTTTAGGACTATTTGCTCTGCTTGTTCCTTATTATATCTCCACCAGTCCAATTGAGTTACCATGTGGTGATTCTTTTGTTCCGCATTGTCCCCTTCCTCTTCTATTTCATAAACCTTTGATTCTTTCGCATTGAGCTCCAATTGATTTCATTCTTGCTCTCTATATTCCACGGATTCCAGTCCTTGATTTCGTATTTCAGGACATTCTTCCCATGTTGATTCATTAATGCTGTATCTTTCCAGTATCTCTATTACTTCCTCCTGAGTTTTCGTCCAAATACTTCCCCTAGTCATGATATCAAATTTTCATCCCTCCTGACTATCTAACCCATAGTAAAAATGCAGTATTTTAATTGCAAAATGTATTCCACCGCCTAATATAGACCTCAAGATTGCCTTGAATCTTTCCCATGCTTGTCCCAACATTTCAGTGATGTCCTACTGGAAATAAGATAATTGAGTGTAACTACTTAATACCTTAGTCATAGGCAACACTCGGCGAAGGAATAATTGTAGGAAATTGTTCTATGTTGTGATAGTGTCTAGAGGAAGTACTTTTAGCCACATTTTTGCCTTTCCATCTAATGCAAATGAACTTAATAATAACTTTATAGTTTGAGATGGAATTTTTGCATAACTAACAGTACTGTATATAAGGTCAAATTTCCTCAAGAATGTGATAGGACCTTCATTGACGTGATTGGCAAACCTAACATTATTAGAAATCCATGTTAGTAGAGTAGAACTTTATTCAAAATGTGGACTATAGATAACAAGTTGGGAAACGCTAGACCTTAGCCAATTTACATCAAATAATGTCCCCAGGACCTGTATATTGTTAATAACCAATATGTGAGTCGTACCTATAACTTAAAAATATTCTAATTATTCTAATGAAGTGCAAAAATTAAAATCAATCTAGTGACGTTGCCTCCCCGGTAATGGCGTCAACAACTTGACCATCTTCGAACGTACTAATGTCCAGAGTGTGAATACTGTAATAAAATATAGAACTATGAGGTAGTATCCGTAAGTATACGGGTCTAGTTGTAATACAGTTTTACAATGGAGTAGGTGAGTACCTTGAGGATCATACCCAAGGGAGGCAAGTGCTAGATCAATTCTAACCTAAACACTAAAAGATCTACGCATAATTGCAAAAAAAAAAAACCCTCAAGGTTTGGGGGCTTTTCGTTTTGTGCCCTTAACCTTTTTTTTATTGACACCCTTTACGTTATGATTTTTTCAGAAATCAAATCAATTTTAACGGTAAACGTGATTTGACCGTCAGTCAAATGGCAGGTCAACGAAATAGCCTATGTGGCATGCTACATAAGCGCCAACATCATAAATGACATCATCTATAATTTTTTTTTAATAATTTGTTTTTTCATTTTGTTTCCATCTTCTTTCTCTTTTCCTTTTCCCCTTTCCCATTCCTTGTAGTTGCTCTTACGGTAAAAAAAAAAAACACCCACCACGATTTTGACCAACTTTCATTTATGGAAGCCATTATTATTTGATGTGTTTGTTTTATTTTCTTAGATAATCACTGTGAAATAATGGTAGAAACAAAAAGAGAAAAAGGAAAAAAAAATACAGAAACTATCAGAAATAGGAAAAAATTCCTTTTCTTGACTATCATAGTCTGTTTTATTTTGCTGTTAATTCATTTCAATTTCGTGTTCTTCGCGGTGATCTTGAGGTGGGTTTCTGGGTTTTTTTTCATCAATGGAGATTATACCCAACATTTCAAAACTTTATTTTTTTTCTTTTAAAATTTCTCTCTTTGAATTTATAAATTATGGAAAAAAATTACAGAAACTATTAGAAATAGGAAAAAAATTATTTTTCTTGACTATTATACTTTCTTTTATTTTGCTATTAATTCATTTCAATTTCGTGTTCTTCGCGGTGATCTTGAGGTGGGTTTCTAGGTTTTTTTTTCATCAAAGGAGATTATACCAACATTTCAAAACTCTATTTTTCTCTTTTAAAATTTCTCTATTTTTTCATCAAAGGAGATTATACCAACATTTCAAAATTCATTTTCTTGACTATCATACTCTTGTTTTTCCTGTTAATTCATTTCAATTTCGTGTTCTTCATGATGATATGTCATGGTGATCGCCTTTTGTTTTTTTTCTCTCGTGGTTGATCTTGTTGTTTGTTGCTATGTCATGAAGTGAGGAAAGTGAAGCGAAAATGGGTGTTTGGAAAGAGTTAAAATCTGGGAAAGTGTTAAGAATTTTTTTTTATTGTAACAGGAGTTAGAGGAGAACAAAGAGAGAGAAGAGGAAAAAAGATGGAAAAAATTTTAAAAAAATTGTTTTGATGACATCATATATAACATCATGCTTATGTGGCATGCCACATAGGCTATTTCGTTGACCTGCCGTTTGACTGACGGTCAACTCACGTTTACCTTTAAAATTGGGCTAATTTCTGAAAAAATCATAACGTTGAGGGTGTCAATAAAAAAGGTCAAGGGCATAAAACCAAAATCCCCCAAACGTTGAGGGTTTTTATTGCAATTATGCCAAAGATCTAATTAGTACTTTTAAATTTAGTTATAGTACGAAGGATAAAAAATAAAGGATTTTGGGGGGTTTTTTTATAATAATGAAAATAAAATAGCATAAAAAGATAAAATTTAAGAGATTAAAAAGGAAAAATAAATCAAATTTGATTATGGGTAATTAGCTAGCTTAAAAAGGAAGAATAAATCAAATTTTATTATGGGTAATTAGCTCGCTCCGGTAATCTCCATCAACTGTCACTTCGGGTTCCTCGTCAATCAACTAGTCACTACCCTAGTAGGATTTTTCGATCTTCCACTAACATAATGAGTCAGCAGGTACTGCTTATCTTCTGACCTCACAGTCCAGACTGGTTAGGGGATAAGGTGTTCATGGATGGGCAATATCAATTTTGGGTTGATTCCCACCTTGATGACTTCTCGAGGTTTTTAGGCCTAGGGTTTGTTTCATGTTCTCCTTTGCCAAATAGCTGATTCGTTGAGTAACCCTACAAAATAATTAATAGATAATACCTCCACTCGCTAATCCCTCATAGAAGGATTAGTTCCTTATGACGTTCATAAACAATATATAATCAATGTAAAGAGAAAGCATGCTAATTAAATCAACAAGATAGAGTAAATGAAATAGTCGGATTATATTTATATTAAGAAAAAAATCCACAAAGTTGAATGATTTCATAATCCAAATCACTTGAAAGAAAACAATGAACAAATAAACTAAACTTTAGAACCCTATGAAAATGAAACTAAATATAACGGAAGAAACTAGGTTAATCAAAAAGTGTTTTTAACATGTGCCAAATGAGCCTATTTATAACCTTTAGGTGGCCGTCGTCCTTAACCCCAAGCTAGCTGACGTTCCTACGCTTTAAGTTCAATTGTGCAGACCAAAACACCCCTGGTTCGTGTCTAATTTCTGTTCTAAAGTCTATGTCGGGACACACCGGGACCTGTGTCGCTACATAGCAACCAATATGCTCCTTTGTAGCCATCTTTAAGGGTATGTTGCGACACCCACAGTCTGTGCCGTGAGATTGAAGGCAGACTTGAGTTTTCTTCATTCAGTTCCCTATGTTACCACATCAGTCCTCCCGTTTTTTTACATAACATCCAATATTTTCCTAAAATGTCTTTTGATGGTCTCTTGCACACTCACAAAGTACATTAGCTCTCTCTTAGGCCTCATTCGGCTCTTAGGGTCAATAAAAGACTCAATTTGCACATTTTATTGAATGTAAGTAAAACTAAAGAAACTTAACCAAAATGTAATAAAAATGCTTGTATTCAGGCTTCTTAAGTGTGAAAACTAGTTTAATCTGCCACATTGAATTTGGACAGATCAGACACTGATAGAGCTATTAATACGACTTTGAGAGATTGTTATTCTGCCAAAAAATAGTGAGAAATTATTATCAACTATTACATATACTTTTTCTAGAATAACAATTGAGAATATTTGTTTTCACCCTAAAAGGAGAGAAAACTTTTACTAGTTTTGTGTTTCGACTCAATTGGTTCGAGCCCACACTTGAAGTAGTTCATGGTACAAGAAGAGTAGAGAAGATCGTTTGGTTAAAAACTGGGAACAATGAATGTCCTCTAAGCTAAAAATAGAAGTACGCATTGGGTTATGGTTTATTGTTATAAATATCACAAACCGAGTCGGTTTTTAAAATTTTAATTTTCTGTTGTGCAAGAAAACCATTTTCAAACAGGATTTTTCGAACACTATATGGCTATAATACTTTCCAATCATATAATTAGAATTTTCCATTCCATCAAATTCATTCAATCACCCAAAACAATTCACCTTCTAATGCAACTCAACTAGTTCAAACAATTCAAACCATTTTAGACTATGATCTTTACATACCAATTCATTCATAATTATACCATACATATTCACTCACATAAGCTTTATTTCATACCAACTCGAACATATCAACCATCCTATTTAAACTAAGCAAATACCTTATCCTTTACAAATTATACAACAACCATATAGCATTCAAATACTTATGCATATATATATATCTAGAATCTATCACCATTCAACATACTAACTGTTCATACCACTTTGAACAGATTAATGTATATTTATATAACTTATACACATCATATGATCATTTAGCCAAAACTAAACATTAACACCCATTTCAATAGTTACAAAAGTTTAGACTCAAAACAACTTGACTCAACAATCCAGGTACATGCCAAGTTAATAATGAAAAAGGAAACAAACAAACTTTGCTGAGTTCAGGAGTGTTGCTTGGATGCTAAATTAATGTTATGGAAACTCGAAGAAAACCTAGTCTGCGCACGAAAAACAAAACCGTACACTGAGTAATTAATTCAGTGGTATTTATATAATTCAAATATATAATATTAACATTAAAAAATCTATCCTAAGAAAACATGTATAACTATATGCACATATTTGCCATGTACTTATAATTTTGAGTTACCAAGCTTTATATCTTCAATATGAACATGTTAAGTGTAAAAAAGTAACACCAATTCATCCCACTTCAATACAAACTATATAGTCATTTCATTATGCTTATAACAACAACAATTTAAACATATCAATATTAAAACATGCCCTTACCAGTCCTATTTCCGATTTACCACTTCTAATATCATCTAATTCATTCGTTTTTGGAGTCTTCAGACTCATTTGAATCTATTTCTGCCCCTAGGGCTCGATTTCATTTTATTCATATAATCTATCGTACGATTACAACAATTCAATTGCATTTAATCACAAAATGCATTGATATAATCCTGTTAACCTGATTTGGACTTTCAAGACTGATACTTGGATTAGTCAATCCGCATCTCCAAGTGGTATCGTAATGTATCATCGACTAACTGGAAGTATAGACTTGTACATGTAATAGAGTAACCAATTAGCAATATCATCACATAGTTCAATTCACATCTCAATTCAACATGTAATATAACATATTTCGGCTCAATTTCATACTAATTTCCTGTATCAGTTAAGTCATGCAATATTCAGTTCTATTCGTTTTAGTCCCTATCTCGACATTCAATTCTGACCATAAAATTTCATTAAATAATTATTAATAACTTACCCTAATTTTGTATAACGCAATATATCATGAATATGCGGCGAATAAATTGGTTTCGGGTCATAGAAATACGAACTGAAAGCTCACGTCACTTGTAGTCGACTTTCGCCTTTCTTTTCCTTTCCTTTTCAATGATCTCGCGTCATATCTAGCTATGAATAATAATTCAGTAATGGTAAAAATATCAAATTCAATCCAAATCACATATTTTTCAAAATATTCAATTTAGTCCTTAAAATCGATATAGTCATAACTTTCAAATTTGAGCTTCGATTTTAAAACCAATCTCAATTACATCCTCCTATAGCTCTCTATTATCTATAATTACAAAAATATTACACTACTTTTGAATTTTATACACTTTAGTCCTTATGTTCAAAAACTAGGAATTAAACTTTACAATCTAGTCCTTTTCACTTCTAAGCTCAACATCTAACAATTTAACACCAAAAGCTTTAAGAAATCAACAATGACAACTTTTGGAAACTTTAACAATTTTGCAAAATAGTACTCGGGCTAGCTAAATCAAGCTCCCATGATCTCAAAAACGTAAAAATGATAAGAAATGGACTTTAATTCACTTACCATGCAAAGGACAAATAGTTTGAAGCTAAAACAATGGCTTATTGGTTTTCTTTTGTTTTTTATGGTGGAGAAGACGTAAAAATGGATGACCATTCTTTTTATTTTATGTTTTATACACTTTTTCTTGATTTTATTTTACTTATAATATAGTTTAATGTTATTTAGAAAAAAAAATTACTCCTAGTAATCCACTTTATATCTAAAATGGACTATTCGCCATTTTAGACTTTGGTTTAATTACCATTTTAGTCCTTGAGTAAATTAAAAATCCATAGTGATTAATTTTTACCACTTTGATGATTTAGTTTTTGTACCATAATTAACTATCCAATTGACAAAACTAAGGAACAAAACTTTAATTAACCCTTATAATAACCTCGTAAATAGGACTCAAACATCTGAAATGGAATTCTGAAACCACATTTTCTAATACCATTGACTTTTGGTTCATTACAATTTAATTAACTTTAATTTATTTAATCAATCCACTATCGACATCACCAACCACTAACACTCACCTTGACATGGTCTAATTACTAATTTAGACCTTTAGCCATTTTCTAATTTAAAATCTATAATGATTAGACTTTACAATTTAGTCCTTGAACCTTAATTCATCACCAATTTGGCTAGGTTACCTATCAAAAATTCAATTCACCTATATAATAAGTTTGTAATTACCTTTATTTAAATTTACGGACAAAATTTACAAAAATGGGGTCCGAAACTATGTTTTTTGGTACCGTTGAAAATTGAGCTGTTACAAACTCTGTTGACATTTTTATGTAAAAAAAATTGGCATTTTTGTATCAGTTTCGTTAACGATGAAATGGTCATCGAGAAGCCTTTAACAAACCGTTTGTAATACTTGTCTAGTCCCAGAAAACTGCGTACCTTTGCAACATTATCTAGAGGTTTCAAATTTACAACTACTGAGATTTTATTCGGATCATACTAGATACATTCTGCTAAAATCACGTGATCTAGAAATGCAACTTCTCATAGCTAGAATTCACATTTACTAGATTTAACATACAACTAATTTTCTCGCAATGTCTACTACACCGTTATCAAATGCTGAGCATGTTCAATTTCATTCTTTAAGTATATCAGAATACCGTTGATGAACACAAAAACAAATTTATCTAGATACGATTGAATATTCAATTCATCAAGTCCACAAATGTACTTGGGGCAATGGTCAATCCAAACAGCATCACTAGAAACTTGTAATGTCCATATTGAGTCTTAAAAGTGTTATTTAGCGCATCTGGTTCTTTGACTCAAAGTTGATAGTAACTCGATCGGAAATCAATCTTCAAAAATACAATAGCTCCCTTCAACTGATCGAACAAATTATCAATATGAGGGAACAAGTATTTCTTCTTTATGGTGACCTTGTTAAATTGTTTATAGTTGATACACAGTCTCATCACTCTAACTTTCTTTTGTTTAGTTATTTACCTTGGTGCCAGAGTATGTTTATTGAGGAAATAGTATTACTTTGAGTCGACATCTAATGTTGGTCATCAGCAGAAATTTTGAGGACAAAATTTTCCCTAAAGGTGGGGAAGTTGGTTGGCCCGATTTTCATTAAGGTCCCAAAATCAAGAAAGATTGGGAATTAATTGAAGGAATTTGTAAGCTAGATAGACTCTACTAAAAAATCTTGAATCTAGTGGCTAAATAGTAAATAGTTAGATCTCTATTTTGGTTTAGTTAAGTTGGAACCGATTTGTTACTTAGTGGAAGGCAAAATGATTATTGATGGATGGTTGTTTGGGGCTTTGATAATTGTGTGTGAGGGTTATTCTGGGGGCAAAGTTCTCCTCATTTCTGCTTGTTTTTCTTCTCTTCTACATCATCTTATATAGATACTTCGAAGAAGAGAAATTTGAAAAAAGTTCTACATAGGGCAGTAGTCGTGAGGTTTGAAACTGGAAGTAGAGAATCTCGTGAACTGGTAAGCCTTTTTGTCTTTCTCTACTCATGATTTTGAGAAAGAGAAGTAAGGATTTCTAAAATCTCTGAGAAGCTTTTGTATTATAATGAATTCTGGGTTTTAAAGTTTGAATACCCTAGATTTAATTGGTATTGGATTATGTTGCTTAGCTACCAGGACGAAGGTGACTTTGGCATTTAGAAAAGCTAAGCTGGCGAGGACAAAGGATAGTAGGTGAGTTTCAGTATTCCACTATTTGCGTGATATTCTGTATTGTTATGTTTGATGTGTGCTTACATGTTTTGTACTGAGTTTTGTTGGAGTCTATGGTTGTGAATGAACAATACAGCCCAAACCGTTGAGAGACGCTATAAACAACATACACTACCCCAGATTCAGGCTGAGTCAACATTGGAGCTTCCGTCAACATGTTTTACAGCTAATCAAAACTCTGTTGGCACTTATCGAACCAAAAAAACTCAACATTTTTTTGAAGTAGTCTGGTCAACAGTGAAGAAATAATCGAGAAGTTTTTAACAAAACATCGGTACTAACCTGCTAAACCCAGAAAACTTCGCACTTCAAAAACATTTTTTAGAGTTTTCCAGTTCAACACAGCTGATACTTTACTTGGATCAACTCGTATCCCGTCTGATGATACTATGTGACCCAAAAATCCAACCTATCGAAGTGAGAATTCACATTTACTAAACTTTGCGTACAATTGTTTTTCTCTCAAAGTCTGTAACACGATTCTTAAATGTTGAGCAGGCTCGGATTCTGTCTTGGAATAAATCAATATATCATCAATAAATACAACAACAAATCTATCCGAACAAGGTTGAAAAACCCGATTCATTAAATCCATCAAAGCAACAAGGGCATTAGTTAAACCAATGGCATTACCAGAAACTCATAATGACCGTAACGAGTTCTGAAAGTAGTCTTTGACACATCACAGTCTTTAACCTTCAACTGATAATACCCGGATCTGAGATCTATTTTTGAGAACACTGTGGCACCTTTTAATTGATCAAACCAATCATCGATACGAGGCAAGGGATATTTATTTTTGATCGTGACTTTATTCAACTGTCTGTAGTCTATACACAATCTTAAAGAGCCGTCTTTCTTTTTCACAAAGAATATAGGTGCACCCTAGGGAGATACACTTGTCAAATAAACCTTCTGTCTAACAACTCTTGCAACTGTGCTTTCAACTCTTTTAATTCAGCTGGTGCCATGCGATATGGTGATATCGATATCAGTGCAGTACCAGGAACCAGATCGATCACAAACTCAACTTCACGATCTGGAGGTAAACTTGGCAACTCTTTAAGAAACACATCAGTAAACTCAATAACAACCGGTAACTAGTCTAACCTCAATTTTGAATATCTGGTATCAATAATGTATGCTAGAAACTCTTGACTACCTTTACGTATCAATCTCTATGCGAAAATAGCTGAAATGATTCTAACAACATTTTTCGGCTTATCAGACTCAACAAAAATCATCACTCCTGTCTGACATTTCAAATCAATCCATTTCAGCGTACAGTTCACCACAGCATCTTGCAACGATAGCCAATCCATACCCAGAATAACATCAAATTCTCAAAAAGGTAATAACATCAAATCAGCAGGAAATTCATAGCCTTTGAATTTTAGTGGACATTTACGACAAATTAAGTTAACTATCACACTCTTACCTAGTAGATTAGTAACTTGAATATCATATTCAATGGATTCAATAAGTAATTTCTTTTTCGTTACTAATGCAGTGTAAATATAAGAATGAGTTGACCCAGGGTCAATCAATGCATACACAATAACACCAAAGAGATAGAATATACTAGCAATCACATCAAGAGCAACAACTTCCTCTCTGGCTCGAATGACATATGTGCGAGCAGGTGCTTTAGCCTTTGACTGAACAACGGTGTCTCTTAGTGTACGAGTAGTCCCAGCAGTACTATTATGGCCAGGACGTCTACCTTTCTGAGATGGAGACATTTTCTTTTCATTCAGTTCTTCATTTTCTTTTAACTGTTTAAAACAATTCCGTAGAAATTGATCAGTCGACCCACATCTATAATAGGCTCCCGACTTAGTTCTACACTCACCAAAATGATATTTTTCACAATGTTTACAACTGAGCTTTGGAGCATTCCATGCACTTCCCACATTATCTACTGGTTTAGTAAGAGCTTTGAAATCATGTTGAATCGATTTATTTTTGTTCTAATGCTCGAGCACTGAAATAGCTCGACTAGAATCTTCTTTAGTCTTATTTACTAGTGATACAAAAAATGACTTAGAAGAACTTCTCTTGTGAAACTCTCGAATTCGCCTATCCCGTTGCATCTTCCGATTGGACACCTCTTCTATTTTCTGTGCACGATCAGATAAAAAAATAAATTCTCGGATTTTATTACCTCCAATCATCATTCAGATTTCATCATTCAGGCCATCTTTAAACCGGATACATATCTCTTCTTTAGTAGGCACAATCTCTCGGGAATATTTATTGAGATATACAAATTCTCTCTCCTACTCAGCCACCGATTTATTTCCCTAACGTAACACAAGAAATTCTCTCTTTTTCTTGTCTAGATACCGTCTCCCGACATACTTCTTTTTAAACTCGGTCTGAAAGAAATCCTAGGAAATTTTCTCCCTTGGTACCATAGCCACCAATGTAGTCCACCAACTGTACACTTTTTCTTTTAGTAATGAAATGACACATCTAAGAAAATCATCAAGGCAAGTCATTTCTTCGAGAGCTTGCAAGATGTTCTAAAGCCAATACTCAAATTTAACCGGATCATCTTCTGATCTACCCTGAAATTCTTCGACACCACTTTCTAAACTTTCTATCAGAATACGTCGACTGGGCTCAGCCACAGGAGGAGGTGGAGGTGCAACCAGAGGTATAACAGGAGGTATAACAAGGGGTGGAGGTTGTTGAGCCGGAGTATTCATTTTCATAAACTCGTTGAACCACTAGTTCATAAACCCAAATAACATGTTTTTAAGTTCATGCTCCTATACTAGAGGAATCGAAACATTTCTAATCGTCCCATGATCAAAGGTCGGTACATTACTATTAACCTCATCATTGTTAGCATGATTAGATCCGTCTGACATCTTTACAATCTATAAGAAAAAATGGTTAGATTGAACTAAACACATCACACTATCACAAATTTATGTGGCATGTACTTCTAGACACTTCACACGTTACGTTTGGTCTGAGAACTGACTAAATTGTAGCTTTGATACCACTAAATGTAACACCACTATCCCGTATCCGTCGTCAAAATAAGGTTACGTAGAATTATCGTTCAAACGAAACATTAAATCATTCATTTCATATATTCATACAAACATTATCTAATTACATTCAATCACATACGTAACACCCCTTAATCGAGCCTTCGAGGCCTTAAGAATACTTTAGAAACAGTCTAGGACTAAATTGGAAACATTTGAAAAGTTTAATAAAAAGTTAGAAAATTTGGACTGTAGGGGTCACACGGCTGTGTGGCCAGGTCGTCTGACTCACATGGCTGAGACATACGCCTATGTCTCAAACCGTGTAACAATCAAAATAGGGACACACGGCTGTGTCCCAACCCGTGTCCTTACCCGTGTAACTTTCTAAGTTGGGTCACATGACCAAGCCACACACTCACATGACCAAGCCACACACTCGTTTGCCAGGTTGTGCAACTCTCGAAATAGCCTCACACGCCCGTGTGTCAGGCCATGTGCTAGGCCATGTAATAACCTGGCTTGCATGCAATGGAACCTATGGGGGACACATTGCCATGTCGCCAGGCCATGTGACACATACGACTAAGTCACATGCCTATGTCTCAGGCCATGTGGACATGAATTTGCCCAAAATCAAGCCATTTTCAACACCAAATCATGTAACCACCTAAAGACCTTTTGTACATATGATCAAGGCATCAAAACATAACCAAAACCTACATTGAATGACCAATTCAATAGTCTAAGATCATTCAACCAATATGCCATACAAGGCACCTCAATTGCAAACATTCAAACATACCTAAACATGTATACTTTACCACATTTCAATCATACACATCTAGTTCAATACCATCTAAAAAACACACCATATCTTGGTCTTATTGAAACCAATTCATCACATACCATTATGGTCATCCAAACAAGCATTATAACATAGCCACCTTAACACATACTAATATGACACGAAAAGTACCAAAAAGGGTATAAACCAAGACAACTAATACATTCAAGATCATACTTAACTATTTACATATCCAAAACATTAATATCAACATTCAAGCATATTACATGCCATATAATCTGAAATAAATATTCCAAAAACTTTTGAAATATGCTGGATAGTGTAACTTGAGTGCTGATCTGATCGTCCAACCTTCAGTAAATCTACAAGAACATTAAATAACACAAGTAAGCTCAAAGAATCTTAGTAAGTTCGACGTATTAAAATGATAAATCTTACCAAAGTAAATACAACAATTCAACCATAAAGGTTCCCTATCATCCACAATCTCAACCGATAAATTACATACGTTCAATTCAATACTCAAATATATAACAAATCCATCAAATTCATTAAACAAATTACCTTACCGCAATTTTCAATTCAAAAAATGACTTACAGGTAGGAGTTCATAGTCAATCCATCCAAAATACACCAGATGTTCACACGAGCCAATCACTCCAAAACACACCAATGCTCATAAGAGCTAGTCCAACAGAAACACACCAATTCTCATAAGAGCTAGTCCCTCCGAAACACACCAATGCTCATAAGAGCTAGTCTAACTGAAACATACCAAACAGAGAATATAACACGAGAGTTCGCAACAAATTTTGAACCTCAATTTACTCGGGAAATATATATAAATCAATACAAAACCATCTCCACTCTAATCCCCCACAACACACCATATCACGATTGCACTCTATCTCGCGTTCAATCTAATCTGAACATCAAATTCAATATCTCAAATAATTATTCATTATCAACAATTGAATATATATTGTATCATGTTATACAATTCAAAAATTCATATAGATGTTAAATTTTAAATCATATGAACTTACCTGGACTAAATTGTAGTAATTGTATAAGTTTAGGGACTATTTTGTAATTTTTCATTTTCCACAAGTATCTACGAGATCTTAATCTAAAATATAAAATTTCTCAATTATCAGCTTACATTTCACATTCCAATCTATTTTACAATTAATATCCTTTTATTTTCTAAATTTACACAATTATCCCAAAATTTTACAATTTTTGCAATTTAGTCCCTTTACTCGAAATTCATCAAATTAACAATTTTTATCAAATAAATATTCCATCCAAATATACTAGGCCCTTAAAGAGTCCCTAATTAACATTAAATTCACTATCAAACCCTAAAATTTTGACATTTTCATAATTTAATCCTAAAATCAAAATCTAACAAAAATTACTTTACAAATTCATCAAACAACACAATCAAAGCTGCAAATACTTGGTATTCATCAAAAATATTAAAGGTTCATCAATTGAAACTTCTAAAATTTTTAACAGAATAAAAAATGAACGAACAGGCTAGCCGGACCTAGTTGTAACGATATCAAAAACATAAAAACTACAAGAAACGGGCAAGAATTTCACTTACATGCAAGGTTTCTATGCTTAGTAGATTCTCAAGCCACCATTTCAAGACAATTTCGGTTATGGAAGAGTGAAAATCAAGAAGAAATGTATTGTTTTACTGTTTGTTATTTAATTTTATTATAATTATTATTTTGCCATTAAAAGCTTAATATTTTTATCATTTTAATATTATTCCTGTCCAACACTAAC
Organism: Gossypium hirsutum; assembly: GCF_007990345.1. Lineage (NCBI taxonomy): Eukaryota > Viridiplantae > Streptophyta > Magnoliopsida > Malvales > Malvaceae > Gossypium > Gossypium hirsutum. The sequence continues at coordinate 23,753,755 of NC_053446.1, forward strand.
TACTAGGAACTAATTGTTATATTGGTCCCTCCTCATGTGGTTAATAAACTATTTAATCATTTAATTGAACTAATTACTAACTTTTGTACCTTTTACAATTTATTCCTTTTTATTTAATTAGCTATCTAAACATTAATATTTCCGAACCAAATTTTAATACGACTCTAATGACTCCATAAATATTCTAAAAATAATATTTAATAGTCGACACGACAGAAATTTGTGGTCCCAAAACCACTGTTCCGTCACCATTGAAAATCGGGTTGTTACAAGGTATCTGTAAGTCCACTAAAAGTAGTCGAAAATCCGTATATCTGCTCGCGGGGTCATCTTATGATGGCTCAAATTAGCAAGGTAAAATAAAAGTATGAAGAAGAAGTCAGACAACATCAAGGCTCAAATAGGGTGTTAGAAGAAGAGGGTGATTACATCTAAATCTATCCACTTGTTCACCTACAATTCATTCAAACAGAACGTATGGGTGTTGTCTGCGACAATCAAACTGCAGAGTCTCCTATGATACACAAGGAGTTGATTATGTGCATCATTTATTAATTTCTCGAAACTTCAAAAGTCACTTGCTAACCCTATTGTATAGATTCTCACTAAGTTTAATAGAACTTATGAGCATTTTACCTTAAATGTAGGTTCAAAATCTATTTTGGAATTTGTGGGAAGGAACCAAGCCAGACCTCATGGAATTCATATGGACTTCTTCGAAACAGTATCATGAGTATAGAGGGGTTCCCTTAGAGGCTATGCCTCAGGGAGTGATTATGTAACTAAGTGATAATTGAACTTGTTCAAAACGATATACCTAAGTAAATTTAGTGGATGGGGATGTTCATAAAGTACATTAATCTACTCAATTAGTAATTTGTATAACATGGGGTTTCAAATGATGATTATTTGTGGGAATGTATGACTCGTAAATAAATTAAAATAAAGTTGTAAATGAATTAATTTAGAAAGGTTGTTAAGTAATACAATTTGATTGTGACATTTGGTACCTAGACCTGGTGATCGGGTTGAGTATAGAGTGTTATAGACTGAATTTGTACCTATGATTTCCGATAGGCGGATCCTTGTCGTTCTCGACTTTCAACCAAATAACCTTCTTCCCTATTCTCGTGCCATGAACTACTTCGAGTATGGGTTCGAACAAAAAGAATCAAACATAAAACAAAAAATATTTTCTTTACTTTCAGTGGGAAAGTAAATCTTTCTTAAATAAAAATCGGTAGAATTGCAATTCTCAGAAAATAGAATTTATTCATGGAATAAATTTCTACTACTTTCTGTCAGGATAGCAATATTGAAAACTTCAGAGAAACTTGTATTTTTATTTTTTTGTTTGTTTGTTTTGAAGCCTACAAATGCCATCTATTTATAAAGAGAGTTGCTAGAATCCTGGTTGAAGTGGTAGAATTCAAATAATATTAATTTGATAGAAAAAATCTCCAACTCTTTATAATTTAAGGAGAAGGGGTAAGATGAGAATACTAGGGTTTGTCATCCATTGTATTTTTTCTTGTACTGGATCCAATTATATGTACTTCTTGAACTTTAACCCAACACTCTATAATTTATTTCAACCCAATACAAGTTTTTTCTATTTCCCAAATTAAATATTATTTGTTGAATTAATTTAAATAAATTAATTTCTCAAATAAATAATTTTCTCAACCCAATTCTAATTCTGTTAAAATTATGACAACTTTACCATAAAAGAATCTATGAGAAAATGTATTTAAATTTTTTTTACATTAAATTAGATTCACAATAACCAATTAATTTTTTCTTGTACTGGATCCAATTATATGTACTTCTTGGACTTTAACCCAACACTCTATAATTTATTCCAATCCAATACATGTTTTTTCTATTTCCCAAATTAAATATTATTTGCTCAATTAATTTAAATAAATTAATTTCTCAAATAAATAATTTTCTCAACCCAATTTTAATTCTGTTAAAATTATGACAACTTTACTATAAAAGAATCTATGAGAAAATATATTTAAAATTTTTTTACATTAAATTAGATTCACAATAACAAATTATTTTTTTCCTGTACTGGATCCAATTATATGTACTTCTTGGACTTTAACCCAACACTCTATAATTTATTCCAATCCAATACATGTTTTTTCTATTTCCCAAATTAAATATTATTTGCGCAATTAATTTAAATAAATTAATTTCTCAAATAAATAATTTTCTCAACCCAATTCTAATTCTATTAAAATTATGACAACTTTACTATAAAAGAATCTATGAGAAAATATATTTAATTTTTTTTTACACTAAATTAGATTCACAATAACTAATTAATTTTTTCTTGTACTGGATTCAATTATATGTACTTCTTAGACTTTAACCCAACACTCTATAATTTATTCCAACCCAACACATGTTTTTTTTTCTATTTTCCAAATTAAATATTATTTGCTCAATTAATTTAAATAAATTAATTTCTCAAATAAATAATTTTCTCAACCCAATTCTAATTCTGTTAAAATTATGACAACATTACCATAAAAGAATCTATGAGAAAATATATTTAATTTTTTCTACATTAAATTGGATTTACAATAACCAATTAATTTAAATCCATTTTCGAACTTCAATTATTCAATTAATTAAATAATAATTTGAAAATCCATAAATTAATTCTCAAGTCATTTTCATACTTAGTGAGAAAACCACATTTATTTCCGAATAACCCATTTCTCTAGCTTTATCATTTCTATCCATTTTGTTCATTTGATTCATCATGCAATTCATTTCTAGTTTCAAAGGGCTAGTGAAGGGACCGATTGGATATATGCAATTGAGGGTCAAATGATTTACAATCAAGTTCTAGCTTTTTGCCTATTAATTATAAATTCATTTAGTCACAAAGTCATTCCTCTATAGTATCATGACTGAGCTCTCCCCAACAACATATCATTACGAAAGCAGCTTGATCAGTGTTCATCCAATGACCTTGTCATAAGTTTGTTACCCTCATAGGATATCATTAATCTCTTTGGGATAATAATCTCTTTAGGATATCATTATCTCATGGTAACCATTATATCTTCCTTCATGAAAAGTCAATTACTATCAAATAGTAATCAAGTCATTCATCGCAAAGACGAACAAGCCGTGGCCACATTTACTTTTCATCAACCATGTAATTCCAATGAAGGATATCATTTACCTATGTCTTGAGTTATGAATTCCACTATTGTGAATGACGCTACATATTGCAGAAGTTGTACACCCAACGCACCAGCTTTTAGTTCCTTATCTATTCAAACTTAGGCCTTTACTTATATCAAAATGTACAAGACACGCATACATAGTCCATCATCCACTAAGGATTTAGGTATGCCACACTATGAACGGATTCATGATCTATTCTTCTTGGGTCCAGTCTGATGTATTGTTAGCCCAGTCAGTCGCATCTATATCTCTATCTTCTTGGAGTCATCTGCTCTGACGCCCAAGACAAAACATCTCTCTAATTGGACTTGATAGACAACATATTACTCTTCAATCAGTTTGCTCATTTCTGATTAGACTAAAGACATGTTAAGGTTTGTTTACTAATACAAGTTGTCTTTGTGTATTATGATCCGACCATGTAATACCACTTAGTATTAGTTTAAACATTAGACAATCAAGAGCAACATTTTCTTCTACTTTGCTTTGCATGTAAAAACCACGTGAAGACAATATAAAAAGTAAAAATGTAATTCATGAATAATTTTACTAACCAATCCATTCGAAAAAATTACAAGTATACTTAGACGAAAATACTACACTTAGGGCACCAAATCCAACATTTGCTTCTATTTCTAGACTATTACGTGCTATGTTTCAATCCTAAAATCAACTAAAATGTAGCTCTAATATCACTAAATGTAACACCCCTCGCCTGACCTGGTCGTCGGTCTAAGCTATAGGACGCTACATATGTTGTTGGAGCAACAACTGTTAAAAACATTATAAATAAATCATTTAAACATTCAAAGATTCCATAATCACACTTATCACATGCTATACAATTTTTTTCAAGACTCAATCGAGCTTATGAAATCTCATTTGCTATTCCAAACATGAAATAGGACCAAATTGAAAAAATTTTAAAATTTCAGATTAGGTATCGATACCTTTGCCAGGTATTGATACCATTTTGAGCTTCATTGTTTAGAAAATTTGAATTAAAACCAAAGGTATTAATACCAATCATAAAGTATCGATACCTTTTTCAAGGTATCAATACCCTTTTAAAGGTATCGATAGCTTACCTCTGTATTTATACCAATTTAATGTTTGAAATTTTGAAAATTTAGAAATAAAGTTTCTAAAGTGTTGATACCCTTTTTTAAGGTATCGCCACCTCATAGTAAAAATGTCAAAAATGTACATTATTGTACCTATTTCATGCCAACTTATCAGCTTACCCTAATGGTGCTTAAATGCAAACTTATACCTGCATAAAACCAAACGAAAACCATACCTAAACAATCAATTTAACCAATTCCAAATATCCATTCCAACATCTCCATACTTTGGCATCAAACATATCAATCCAACTTATACCAATTTAACCTACTCATTCGTATATATAATCCTTTCAATACCATCATCTAAACCATTATAATTCAAACTCAAATATGCTACTATAAGCTATCGAGTATAATTTAAGTTCATTTGCTAAAACTAATCATTTCAACAAGATATCAGCATTACTAGTTCAAGCATAAGATTGATCATAACTATACCAACTCCAAAGTTAACCAAAAGCATAACTCCAATATACATGCCAAAAAATCGAACTTCAAAATGATTAAAGTACTACCAAATTAATAGCGAGATAGTGTCAGCTTCTCATAGATCCAGTCAACACATTTCACAAGTTGGAAATCTACAGGAAAAAAGGAAACAACAAGGTAAGCATTTCGAACGCATAGTAAGTTCATAGGTGCTTAAATGATAAACTTACCTCGAGTTACAATCAAACATATCAAACTAATTAACTTGTCAAATATGCCTAACATAGTATATCACAACAAAAAGTGAATTCATCATATGACGAAATCGTATAGCAATTCAACATTCAACATATCAATTCAATTTAATACCATTCCCATTAAATCAAAAATTCAATACCGTTTGCATAATCCAAACTCATATCATTCCATTGTAATTTTCCATTTTCATTAATCATTTAGCCCGAAGAACTTTAATAAACAGATTCAAATACACGGGTAACTACACCAGACTAGATTGCTCATTCGAGTAGTAACTACACCGCACTAGGGCATCGAAGTGCAAAGCCCGTAGGCTACCATATCTAATCTTATAACGATACGCCCCTCCACCACACCAGGGTCTCCAAAGAGACATTTAGTATTCAGTGATTCGTAAAAAATGTTGGATCTCGACATGATCTGTAATAAACTCCGTACAATCACAACTTCGTACCATCACATGTAACCCGTACCAGCGCACAAATAACCCTATTGGCATGCCAATTGTATATTATCCTTTATTACATTCACTCAATCACATTTAGCATATATAACCCTTTTTATTTATATTGTAGTTTATATATCTCACCTTTTTTGTACCAATCTTAAATAATTCAATTTACATTCACATAACAGAAATTCATAATTGAAGTATATATTACAATTACATATAACCATACCATATGAACTTACTATTGGGAAATGTGCCCATAATATAGTAAACATGCAATTGTTTTCTATTTATTTGAACGATGAATAAGTAAATAAAGTTAATTTCACATTTCACTACTATGTCTTTTGTATTTATGTCTTTTATATTTTGCATGCATAGCGAAATTGTCACAAGAAAATATTAGCTCATTGATTGTCTAAAGTTCAAACTGAAGATAAGTGGCATTGTAAAGAACGTTTACATTACGAAAAAAACAACTTACTTCAGTAGATAATTTAAATGAGCCCATAATCCCGTAAAAGAATCAAAGCGAGAATTTGTTTCAAATACTGAGAAAGATTATTTTGCCGTCTACAATTCCAATTGGGGAGATGGCTAGTCTCGGCTATCAGAGCAATTGACTCTACGAGTAGAGACATAGATGTCTTCATTGGTAGAATGATACATTGGACTGGACCCAATATGAATTAATTTTGAATTCGTTTGTGAAATAATTCACTTGTGACATTCATGGTGTGATTTACCTAAATCTTGAGTTAGTCACTGACCATGCATATGCAACTTATGTGCTTTGATATAAATGCAGGTTTATGCTTTAAAGATGATTGAGCCCATAGCCGGTATGTTGGGTACATGACTTGTGTATAGAATGACTTTACTAGCAATAGTGGAATTCATAGCTCAATTAAAAATTTAATGATATCCTCTCATTGGTATTGTGTGGATCGATAAATATGGAACGTGACCACATAATTCTTGTTCTTGAACGAGCAATTTATCACAATCATTTGTTGACAGTGATCATATTAATCATTAAGAAGACACAATGGTGACAATGAGATAAAATAGGATTGTATTGAGTGAACGAATTTAACTCAAAGGACTCAAGGATATCATATGAGGGTAACAACACAAATGACGAGGTCATTGGACAAAATAGTTGGATGAATTGCTTTCGTAAAGAGTATACAATAAGGAGTTTTCAATCATGGTACTTCTTGTGGACTAACTCTATGATTAAGTAATTGCCAATTATCGGAACGATGTTTCTAGACATAATTGCAATCACTAGAGCCAAATTGTATACATTCAATTGGTCCCTCGGCTAGCTCAACAAAAGCTCGATCGGATTGCATTTGTATTAGAAGAAAATTCTATGACTTTGGGAATAATTTAATTAAGTCGATTTATTCGATGTGGAATTAAATGAGGTGGTTTGAGAATTGTTCAATTAGAGAATTTGATTAAAAAAAATTCTTGAAAAATTAATTTGGAAAGTCTAAGTGATTTTCGAAAAAATTAATTTTGATCAAGTAAAATTAAATTAATATGATATTTTTGGAAGTTAATTTTCAAGTCAAACGATTGACCCAATAGGTAATTGAACCTGAAAATTGGACCTAAGATCGTAAATTGGGCCAGGGAACCTAAAATTGAGACCAAAACCTAAAAATTGGTTAAACCGAGCTCAGTATGTGAAATCAGGCCTACTGTCTAATCGGTGGCTAGACCGAGCCAGTCGAGTCATCATTGACCCGTACCGAATCGGCAGAAGCCAAACTGGCTCGGGGTGCCATAACGGTGTCGCACCTGCATCACCATACAAGGCGATGCTGGTGGCTGGGACAGCGCTGTCCCAGTGGCCAACAGTAGTTGATCATCGGTGGTTGAGCAGTGGAAGAGTTACACTCCTACTAAGACTCTACCAAAGATTTTGATTTCAAATTAACTATTCCAGAAATAATATTATTTTAATAGTTTAATATTAAGTTTAATTTAATAATTATTTTATTAGTATTTTATTAATTTAATTTTAAAGTGATTATATTAATTTTAAATTTAATTTAAGTTTTATACAAGATAAACATTCTATTATCTTAATTGTAATCACTGAATTTTGTCCAGCTCGATTTCGTTTTTTTAAAAAAAATTCAAAAAAAATACAAAAAATAAAAAATTACATTTTAACCCCTAAACTTTTTGAAATTGCATTTTAACCCCTAAATTTCATAAAATTACATTTTGACCCATAAACCTTTTGAAATTATGTTTTGACCTCTAAACTTTCTCAAAATTTTGTTTCGGCCCCAAAACTTTTGCTGCATTTACAAATTGGTCCTTCTGTCAGAAAATCCCCAATAATCAGGCGGATTTCGTGCGCCTGCCCCACGATTTCCGGCCGCCGGCCTAGGGCATGGCCTTCCCCACCTGCTACCTGCAAAAAAAGAAGCAAAACCAACTATAAAAAGGAGTTTAAACTCCAAAAAAAAAGGCCCCCACGAATCAAAAAAAAAAGAAAAAGAGAGTTTTAAAAACATTTTTTCAGCAGCAAAAAGAAAGAGGAGAAAGAGGAAGAGGAAAGAAAGGAAGAGAGGGGAGGAGCGACGGCGGTGCAGCGGCGGCGTGAAGGAGGCCGAACGAAGAAGAAGAAGGAGAAAAAAGAAGAAAAAGAGAAAGAAGGAAGGAAGAAGAAGAAGGAAGAAAAAGAAAAAAGAAAAAATATTTTTTTAACAGTCGGGTCAAACCGACCCGACCCGACTCTGACCCGAACACTGCGACCCGACCCGCCACCTGCATACCCAGGCCAAGCCCAGCAGCCCAAAGAAAAAAAAACAAAAAAAAGGGCAAAAGCAAAAAAGAAAAGAAAAGAAACAGGCCAAAAACAGCCCAAGTTCAGGCCCAACCCAACGCCAGGCCCAACAGCAGGCCTAGCAGGCCAGCCAGCCCAACTCCAGCCAGCCCAACGCCAGCAGCAGGCCCAATAGCGCAGGCCCAAAAGGCAGCAGGCCAAAAAAAAAGAAGAGAAAAAAGAGAAAAAAAAAGAAAAAAGAAAAAGAAGAAAAAAGAAAAAAAAGGAAAAAAGGGTTCAATTTGTGTAACTCGTTCAACGAAGCTCGTGTTTTGGATATTTTCGGTAATTTTGTTTATTTCATTTTTAATTTAATATTCGTATTTTTATGCTATTTCGTTTTAATATTAATAGCACTTTATGCATTTTTATATTTTTGTATTTATATTTTTAATTTAATTTAATTTTATTTTATTTTAAATTTAAATAATTTTAATAAATAAGGCAACGAATCGATTTAACATTAAATCGTTGATTTCATCGCTATGTTGGGTGAATATCATCGGTTTGTGTTAAACACGATACGCCCTTTTTAAAAAAAATCGAAAATATTCTAAAATTCTCATTTTTTAAAATTCTCGTGTTTTAATAGAATCACGATTAAATATTAAGTTGAATCGATTTGGCACTAATTCGATGATTTCATCGCCATGTAGGGATGAATATCATTTATTCGTGTTAAATACGGTACTTCTTAAAAAAAATCGGGTTTCAAAAATTTTCGTGTTTTCAAAAATTCTCATGTTTCAAAAATCTTCGTGTTTTAAAAATTCCAGTGTTTCAAAAATTTTCGTGTTTTCAAAAAAATTTCCCGTGTTTTTAAAAATTCCCGTATATCAAAAATTTTCTTGTTTTCAAAAAAAAAAATTTCCATGTTTCATAAATTTCCGTGTTTTCAAAAAAAATTCTCGTTTTTCAAAAATTTTCGTTTTTAAAAAAAATTGACCGTGTTTCATAAATTTTCGTGTTTCAAAAAAATCTCGTGTTTCAAAATTTTCGGGTTTTTTAAAAAACAATTCGTGTTTCTAAAATTCTCGTATTTTAAAAAAATCGTGTTTTCAAAAAAAGAAAAAGTTGTTGTGCGTTAAAATTATCGTGTTTCAATCGGATCACGATTAATATTAAATTGAACTCATATTTTTGAAAATGAAGACAACGCGCGTTTAACGAGATACCAATTTTGGGCGTCGCCAGGGTGCTAATACCTTCCTCGCGCGTAACCGACTCCCGAACCCTAATTTTCTCTGGATTTTTACGTGGACCTAAAATTACCTCCTTTTTAGAAAAGTTTAAAAATAAAATTTTCTTCTAAAAATAAAATTTTGTAGGTGTCCGATCACACCTAGAAAAAAGATCGGTGGCGACTCCTTTTTTTTAAATAAAATCGAGATTCAGTTTTCAAATTTACAAAATTACATCGACTAGCGCCCGTACCCGAAATTTTTAGGTCGCTACATTAATAAGATTTTATATTAACTTTAATCTAATATTTATCTTGATAAATATTATATTAATTTAATGTTAAAGTGATTAAGTTCAATAATAGTTGAACTCTCTAAATTCTCACTACATAAAGAGAGTATTGGGTCATTATTTACACACTTAAATTTAAGAGAAAGATGTAGGGATAAAATTCTCTAAAGAGATAATTTCAGAAAAATTTCTAAAGATATTTTTCTGATTTACAACTAGACCCAAAAGTTTAGAGAAATTGTAAAATTACACCACTGGTAATTTTTGTGAAAAATTTCCTGATTCAAAGCGAGCCCACACTCGACAGAAGCTTGAGGATAGCAGAGAAGACTACTCGGTCAAAGCGCTCATCCTAGACGAATAAAAAAGGTACAATTTTGATTAAGTGTTTATTACTTTAGATATCACATGCAAGATCTTGATTTGGAAAATTTTTAAAACTCTAGTCTTTCCCTAAATTTATTTTCCGTTGCGTTTTCCAAACCCGTTTTTCCAACACTTACCTGGAAAAAACAAAAACAAACAAAATGCCAAAGACTAATCTGTAATTTTGCATTTTCCTTGATTTTCCTCTGTTTGATTCAATTCCCGATCTATATGATAATTCATTTCAATTGATCAATTCCAAATACCTTATAACATCCTTGTTACATGCATATGACAGTTCAATTTCATTTTTCAAAAGTTCCCTAAAGTTTTGCAGTTCCTAAGACCAAAATTACCATAACTTTCAAATTTGAGCCTCGATTTTGAAACTGATCTCAATTACATCCTTCTATAACCCTCTATTAACAATAATTATAGAAATATTGCACCAATTTCAGAATTCATGCACTTTAGTCCCTATGTTAAAAAACTAGCAATTAAACTTTATAAACTAGTCATTTTTCACTCCCAAGCTTAAAATCTAACAGTTTAACACCTAAAGCTTCAAGAAATAAAAAATGACAATTTTTTAAAACTTTAATAATTTTACAAATTGGCACACGGGTTAGCTAAATCAAGCTCCCGGGACCTCAAAAACATAAAAATTACAAGAAACAAACTTGAAATCACTTACCAATTGAGGTACTAAAGTTTGAAAGCTTGAAAACCTTGTTTTTGTTCTTAGCTACGGTGGGGAGAAGATGAACATGAAAATGACCATTGTTTTCTTTAAATTATCTTTTATACTAAGATTAAACTTTAATTAACCTGAATTAATTAAACTAACCTTAATTAGCTTAGCCTTAATCATCCTTAATCAATAATAAGTGGAAGATGGCATCATCATCCACCATTCAATAATCAAAATGGGTCCAATTTCTCAATTGGTCCCTAAATTAATTAAAAATCCATAGCCTTTAACTTTTTCCATTTTTACAATTTAGTCTTTGTACCTCAATTAACTATCCAATTAACAAAATTAAGGGACCAAAATTTAATTAAACTTTATGCTAACCTCGTAAATATTAAAAAATAATATTTACAGACTCGCCCATCCGAAATGGGTTTCAAAACCGTAGTTTTCGACACCGCTAAAAAATGAGTTGTTACACTAGACATAGCATATAAAATATTTTGATAATGTAATTTATGCATAATCCTTATGATTCTCACATGCAAGTGATTTTTCGTATTTTATGTAATTTAAAGTCTGCTCTTAGAAAAATTTACCTATTTTCCAAACATGGCCACCTCCACGTTGAAGCTTTTATAAATATTAAATGGATTGGATTTCTAGATGAAATAAGGTATACTTTTGGATATTGCACTTTTGCAGGAAGAAACCTAGTCACCTGGCAAAGCAAAAAGCAAATTATAGTTGTTTGTTTAAGTGTAAAAGAAAAGTACAAAACTATGATTGGAGATGTTTGTAAGCATTTGCATTTGCAGAAAGTGATGGAAGAATTAAACTTATTAGGAAAAAGACTATCTTTTTACTGTGATAACCAGGTTGTCGTTAATATAGCTCAACATCTAGTTTAGCATGATCAAACAAACCACATGGAGACTTATTTACATTTTATAAAAGAAAATTTAACTATTGTGCCTTGAACTTGTTCCATTTGACTTCTGATAAGTAGTTAATTGACATGTTCATCAAATGTGTTAATAGTAGAACTCGACATAATTTTTTTTACAAGTTGAAGATTTGTGATATGTATGCACCAACTCGAGCAGAGTGCGGGCCAAACTAGAATCTAACTACTAATTTCACATATTTAATAGATTGATTTTTAGCTATTGACATATATTGAACTTGATTTTAGGATTTTCTATTTCAGGTGACAATAGTGTATATAAATACTCGTGTAAACATAATACAAAGAGTAGCATTTTCCTCTTTCAATTTTGTTGCTCTCTACTTTCTACGTTCATAATCTTAGTTATCTAAGCATATAAAGAAATTATCCCTTACATGAAATGACTAGGTCTAGACATTTTAGCACATAAATACTGCTTAATAAAAGTAAATAAATCACGTAAATAGTTATCTTAGGAAAATAAAACTTTAAATCAAAATGAAACTCTCCATTGGAACTACTTTCCATATTTTTGCTAGAATATAAAACTCATCGCAGTCAAATTTTATTCCTACCATGCTTCTCTTTCTCTCTCATTAATAGTAGATTTTTTTTCTGTGCAATAGAAATAAAGCTCATTTGCCTTTCAAGTATAACACTTTTTACTTTGTGTTTTCTTAAATCTTAGATTGTTTGGGTGCAGACAGAATTATAAGGGGAGATTGCGTGGTTGTTTGACTCAAGGGAATCGTTTTATTTTTGGGGATGAATTATAGAGTTAGTCTAGGGATTGTTTTATTTTATTAATCTACATCAATACCAACTGCTATCTTGTAACAACTCGTTTTTAGTAATTCCAAAAATGATGGTTTTGAAACCTCATTTACTGATGATTGATTCAATAAGTTTTAAAATTTGATCTCTATTGGTCTATTATATTGATTATATGAAATTCTAATTTAGTAATTTAGTTAAGTATGTAGTTGATTTTAGTATCGGGACTAAATCACAAAGAAGGTAAAAGTTAGTTGTCCTTGACTTTTAGGAGCTAAAAAGGTCTTATAAGGTAATTTTTCCTCTTTAGATATTAACGGAACGTTGATACATAGGTTTAAAGGAAACACATGTAAGTTTAACTGAACACCTTTTGAAATGTTAACTATGTAATACTTTGAGAATTGTGTTAGTGGGTATTTAAGTGGGAAGAAAGAGAATGATCTTCATCCTTATCTTCTCTACCGAACTCTCACCGTAGTTGGAAGAAATAAAAGCTTTAAGAATTTCTTTAGCTTTCATCTTTGCATGGTAAGCTAATTCAAGCCTATTTGGTTTGAATTTTGTGTTTTTTGAGATTGTTACGTTTCAATCTAGATAATTGTGGTGTTTATTTCTAAAATAGTTAAAGATTTCATGAGATAACCATTATTGAATGATTGAAGTATTGAAGAGTGCTTTGATGAGAAGTTTAGATATGAAAAAGGTTATACGTAGTTAAGTATAAATGTCCAAAACTAGATCAAATGCATTGTAAGCTGATGTATAATGTTTAATATTTCGAGTAATAGGATTGAACTGACTTGTAGATATATACAGAGAGTTGACAAATAATATCTGGTTAATAAAAATTGAATTAAATTATGCTATAGATTAATATTTGAATCCTCCAAGAGAAGACCGTGGCAAAGGGAAGGTTGTCGAGTAAACTTCATTTGTTATGTGTTACCATTTTGCCAGTTAACTTCATACGATGTAGATGTTTAATTTTCTTTGATTTTTCTCTTTAAATTTATAGTTGATGAATTTGTAAGTTAGATTTAGTTTTTTTGAGCTTAGAAAAGAGGTATTGAATCTTGATGAAAGAAATGTGAATGAGACCATGTTATGAAGCGTCCTGATGAACTTAGTGAAAGACTTATTTCACAGGACTAAATCTTTTGTCTCACGATTCATGTGGCCTTAGGTGATCCGTTCGTCCAAAGTCGCCTAAGTTAGCCTCTACTCAAGTGAGGATTCCTTTAGAATTCCTCCAAGGGACCAAATTGTATAGCGGAAGCAAACTATGCCAAAAGAAGCCACAAAAAACAACAAAAAGCCATAGAAAAGAATACACGAGAGGTGTTTGAGTAAATGCTCTCAGAATTCTATTACTTTTAAGAATTCACATACAATGCAATGATTTCCATGTGAGAGGGAGGCTCTCTATTTATAGTTGAGCTCCTCCAAAATCGACGGACAAGATTAAGTTACACCGACGAACGAGATTAACCATATCCCTTGATTTTAGGGATTTACAAGATATGCCATATCAAATCTAAACTAATCTTTACAAGATATGATTCCTATCAATCTTCTAAGATTAGTTACCAAAATAGCCTAAGCTGCCATATCTTTATTATCGGACCAACCAGGCTTCAACCTGACAAGCTTCTCTAATAGTTCTTTGAATCAAGCCAGTTCTCGTGGGCTAAATGATCCCCATTTTATCGATAGACCTTCATGAGGCGTATCTTGTGCAATGGTCACAGGCTTGGCACTTTGGCCCCTAAAATTCTCCCTCAACCATTCTCGCAACGCCCTCGTTGCGGCTCCCAAAATGGCACTAACTTGATTCAGCTTGGAACCCTTTCGTTGCCCTGGCTTCTTCCCAACTTGCCTTGCAATCGAGTTGTCCCTTCTATTGGAACTTTTGCCTTGGCTTTCGTTGCTTCTTAACTCGAACAGTTGCACTCGTTGGTACATCTCGTTGGCAAGAAGTCTTTGCTCTAACTTGCCCAAATTTTAACTTGCTTACTTTCGAATCCCCGTGATTCTTACACATTGGCTTCGTATTGCCACAGTCCCTCGGCCTCATTGTTTATGAACTTTGAAAGGGCCCCTAAGACCTTGCCAAGCCAACAAGTCTGAATTTAAAACACTATCAAAGTGTTCACAATGTACCTCACTCGCAACATTTACTCATCCCGACTGCTTCTGCATTGCTCCTTTTTTCTCAGAGCCCAATGCTTAACCCACCTTTCCCAAAGGTGTCGACTCCACAGTCGATTCTATAAGCTTCATATCAATCTCTTTCGCCACTAATACTTCCGAAGGGGCTTTCATAGCATTCCGTTTCATCGAGTCAATGTTCTTCCCATATGAAACATCCTCGACTAGTTGGATTGACGATAACAACTTTGTCCCAACCTTCATATCCCGATGCACCAGCACAATAATTTTTTATAACGGCCCGGTGACAATATGAATTTGATCGGCCCATGGCTACAGAGCTGCCTGAATCCTGTCAAGGAAGTTTAAGCTAAGCACATAATCAAAATCATCTAATTGGATTACCTCAAGTTATTCCTTACATTTCCATTCACCGATTTGTAGTTCCACATTTCGAACTACTCCCACAGTTGGGACCTCCTCAGAATTTACCGTCTTGATCTTCTTATTGGTTTTCCTACTCAATAGACCAAGTTTCTTTACAGCCTTTTCCGATATGAACAAGTCCAATGCTCCCGTATCAATAAGAGTGCTCCTCTTCTGACCTACAATGTTGATGTCTACAAACATCAACCCTTCATTGCCATTCCTTTTCTTAGAAATGAGTACCATCGAATTAACCCTCGATATCTTTCTCTCAACAGGATCCACCTCTTCTGGGTCATCATTCCTCTTGATAGCCGAAACTGAAGATACTTTTGGGCAGTCCCTTTTCATATGTGGTCCCTTACAAAGGTAGCATCTCAACTTTCCTCTCTTCTCTTTCGGGTTGTTAGGTCTCCACTTCCCGTTCCATGGCTTCCCATTACCACCGTCGCTACTACTACCGTTGTCATCATCGCTATGTCCCTCTTCATTTTCCTCATGGTACCTACCATTCCCCCTCCTGTTGGGCTTTGAAGATTCAAACCTGTCTCTTCTCAGAACAAGTTCAACTAAGGACTCTGCTACCATCATGGCATTGGTAAGTTCTTGAACTTCTCGATGTTGCAACTCTTGTTTTGCCCATGGTTTCAACCCATCTGTGAAGGAGAAAAATGCTTCCTTCTCGCTCAAATTAGAAATCTGGAGCATGAGTTCACTGAACTTTCGTACATACTCCCTAACCGTGCCTCATTGCATAAGCCGCTGCAACTTTGCTTAAGCTTCATCCTCGGCATACTCGCGGTAAAATTGTGTTTTGAATTCCTTTTAGAACTCCTTCCAAGTCCCAATCTCAGTCCCACCACTTCTCACATCTGTGGACCTACATCGCCACCATAACAAAGCAACATCAGTAAAATACATAGCAATAGTATTGACCTTTGTGGTATCATTCTCGATGTTCATCGCACGAAAATATTGCTCCATGGACCAAAGAAAGTTTTTTTACTTCACTTGCAGATCTTGCCCCTTTAAACGCTTTCGGTTTGGGAACATCAATTGCTTGTTGCTTCGGCTTCGAAGCCAACATTCCATTACCTATGGAAGCCTTGAAAATCTTGAGCTCCCCCTTAAGCTCATTGATCTCCTCCTTCAAAGCTGTCAACATAGCCTTGAGAGAATCGTCCTTCCCAGCCAGCTTATTTTTTGAGGAACCGATAGTATCCCACACAAATTCCCTGAGTTGTTCCTTCATCGTTTGCAACCCATCAATGATTCTATCATTTAGATCGTCGATCCTCTCATTAAAGTCCCCCATGGACTCCTCAAGAGTGACAACTTGATTCTCCAAAGCTAACAACAAATCCCTCGACTGACTCATTTTCCTGGCCCTTCCAAGGGTCTCCACTGGCTCACTCTGACTGACAACTTCTTTCGACATCCCAACAGTGCCTTCGAACCAATAGCTCGGATACCACTTGTCACGAGGCTAGATCTTTCATCCCGCGATCTGTGCGGCCTTAGACGATTCGTTTGTCCAAAGTCTCCTAAGTTAGCCTTTACTCAAGTGAGGATTCCTTTAGAAGTCCTCCAAGGTACCAATTTTTATAGCGGAAGCAAACTATGCCAAAAGAAGCCACAAAGAACAACAGAAAGCCATAGAAAAGAATGCACGAGAGGTGTTTGTGTAAATGCTCTCAGAATTCTATTACTCTTAAGAATTCACATACAAATGGAATAATTTCCAAGTGAGGGGGAGGCTCTCTATTTATAATTGAACTCCCCCAAAACTAACGGATAAGATTAAGTTACATCGACGGACGAGATTAACCATATCCCTTGATTTTAGGGTTTTAGAAAATATGTCATATCAAATCTAATCTAATCTTTACAAGATATGATTCCTATCAATATTCTAAGATTAGTTACCAAAATAGCCTAAGTTTCCATATCTACATTATCGGGCCAACCAGGCTTCAATCTGACAGACTTCTCCAATAGTTCTTTGAATCGGGCTAGTTCTCGTGGGCTAAATGATCCCCATCTTATTGACATACTTCCATGGGGTGCATCTTGTGCCATGGTCACGGGCTTTGCACTTTGGCCCATGACACTTACACATAGATATATGTTGTTTCCTGATGATTTTGAGATCTAGCATTTGTTGCGGAGTCGAAGATACATGTGACACAAATTTAGCCTGGACTAGTAATAAGATGTTGTTTTAAAGCTTTAATCTGGATTGGTAACCTTACATGTATACACAATCCTGACCAGGCTTTCTTTGTGTTGATAAAGGTTTAGCCTGGATGTGTAACCTGGCACCTCTAAATGTGAATAGCTCAAACGAGCCTCTGATATGAAGAGTACCTGTGTTGTGAGTTCTTTCATGGAGTTTCATCAAGTGTGGTAAAACATATATATATAGAGAGAGAAATCGTGGAATAAAGGTAATAGAAGAATTGTTGTTAAATTTTCAATTCGCACCATTAAAGGAGAAATGGATTATTGGACGGGAAAGGTTATTATGACATGTCACCTATTTAATGTATTATAATAGATTTAGTTTATGCACTTACGTTGTTGATATTTTGTGTTAGTTGGAAGGTAAATTGTGTTAGTAAATTTGATTCGTTTATAATGGCTACGTGAGGCAAGTTAGCTATTGAACCTGTATGAACTTACTAAGTTTACTCAATAATCACTCTTATGTTATTTTTATCCTATAGATATTTGGCAGGTCAATTAGATCAACAAGAAGATCACACTATCCACTAACTTTGTGGTAGACTTTTGTTTTGGTTTTATCGGTCTAAGTGGCATGCATAGGGATAGTCTGAAGTACTGTATTAGATGTATTAAAGTTTGAAGGGAGTTCTTGTGTACTTTCTATGTTTATAAGGAAATGAATACAAGATTTATTTATATTTGGTATTATAAGTTTCTGTAGAATTAAATGTATTGTGTTAGTACCCACAAGACAATCTGCCATTTCAAATGTTCGCATTGCCGTCTACAATAATTGTGTCCGCAGAGTAGTTGTAGCATAGTTAGCTGTAGTTCAACATTCAATTGGACTACTGCTAGATCATTTTGCCACAAGGTCGTCCGTGAAACGAACCATTATGAATGTACCGTGTACGTGTAAGTTTTGAGTGCTTTGGGTGGTAACAAACTGTAGCCTATATCTAGTGACCGGAACGAGCAATGGGTGTTACATGTCTTGTTAGTTTGTGTTTATTATATTTGGTTTGCTTTTAGTTGTTAAGAGGGAGTAAGGCAGATTTGGAAAGAAAAATGATAAATGTAACACTCCCATACCCAACCCAATTATGAGGTCAAGATATTCAAATGCTACATTTGTTGTCGAAGCAACTCCAATTTAATTTCGATTCCATTTATCAATTTATTTGAAATATTAAGATAATTAAATATTACAAAAACTTTCAAATACATATTCGATCGTATAGAAGCTTACAATAACTTTTTTAGTGGTTTAAGGTAGAACATTGACTAAATTGTAAGATTTTTAAAGTTTTAGGCTAATGTCACAAAGTCGGTGATAGAGGGTTGCGCGCGGACCAAGATCGAGTTGTCAAGTCACGGGACACTCCTACAAAAACTCTAAACGTTTGGATCTGAAACTAAACAGCAAAGCTTAATTAGAATCAATTAGATCTGGAAACTAAAAATCCCTAAATCAATAAAGAACAGCCAAGAATCAAAACACTTATGAATAGATGTTCTTGGAAGCCATGAACATGAAATTAAGCCCCAAGATTAACTTCCAATCAGCCGAAACTATCAAAGAACACAAAACAGCAACTAAATTAAAAACATATTGCGAAATCAATGGACACTAGTTCTAGGGATTGGACGGCAAGAAAAGTGGGATTTTTATGAATCAAAAACGTTTCTTTATGTCCAAGGAAGTGCCGAATCAGATCTTGAAGTTTGGAATGGCTGAAACAAAACAAGAACAATTAATCCCAAATTATTCAACAAAACGGCACAAGCAGAATTTAATAAAGAAGAATGAACAGCAAAAGAATAAAGAAAAGTCCTAAGAAGCCTTGAAATCGATAAAGATTTCACAACTCCCTTCAAACGGCTCTAATCTCCCCTCCAATGAAGATCAATGGCAGGAAGAAGGCTGAAGATGGCTCCCACAATCAAAAAGATTGTTAAAACTACTTCTAAAGAAAACTCAAGAGAAAATTCTTGAAGAACTCAAAGAGAATTTTCACTCAAAGCAAATCTGAAATTTTCAATGTAATTGTAATGTGTGTGTCCTGTAGGGTGGCTAGCCAAGCCATATATATAGGCCTCTTAACTACTTTCCTAGCCTTACTAGGAAAACTAACAAAAACCTAATTGTTGACTTTCAAAGGAATTTCATCCAAGGCTTTTAAATGGGCCTTTTGGACTGAATTTTTACATAGAAAGTTATTCATAAAGTCAAAAAATTAAAACTAAATATTTAAAAAAATTAAAACTTAACAAATTGGGCCACTTTGACAATTTGGCCTGATTTTCAACTAAGTCTAGTTTAAACTTCTTGGTTGGGCTTGGAACATCTTATTGGACCGTGTCTTCAAGAACTTGGGCTTTTAATTTGTTCTCTCCTGAAATTGGTTCGTTGATGCTTGTAAACGAGATCCAATGCGCCTTAGTTGCAAGATTCGGTTTCTTGGACCAAGATTTCCAAGTTTTGAAATCTTGATTTTCTTGATTCTTGAAATCACTCAAAACAGCGAAATTGGACCAAGATTTGGTTTCTTGATTTTCTTGAAAACAAGAAAGTGAATCTTGATTTTCTTTTTCCTTCTTATACGCATCTAAGGCCTTTGTGACTCGTATGATTCCCCTCTTCCTCAAAAAGATTCGTCCTCGAATCTGAAAAATCAAATGGAGATAAGTCAACCACATTGAAAGTAGAACTTGTAGTCCAAACATAAGCATAACAAAACAAGTATAACGCATGCGAATGGACAGATTTAGATTACCATGCAAACAAGCTAATTTACTCACCAATGCCTCGTCAAATATTCGAAACAAAGATGGACATGTTTTAAGGCATTCAATCATCTCAAATTGTTTCCACAAACCATGAATAAATCGCGAGTAATAAATCAAATGGAAAACGTAATCATCACAAGTAGGTATTTGAAAATGTTCACACGGTTCACAGAGTTGCACAATCATACCATGCAGTAATCGACGGTCTATAGATTCACTCACACATGCATTATCAAAAACAAGAATCTTTTTATCAACCATCAAAACAGATAGATCATCACTAAATAAAATAGGACAATCAAGCACATTTCGATCTAAGTGTTTTACAAAAATTAAATCATCAACACAATCTTTGTCACTATTCGAGGAGTACAAAAGTGTTTCAAAAGTTTCAAGCATCTTACCTTTATAAGCAGAAGAAGAAGGGTCGATTTTACCTTTTCCATTTAATACAAACCTTCGCTCATCGGGGGCATAGTGTAGTCGAAGCTCTGTTGTTAAGTTAACATTTGTCAAATGGAACTCAAACTTCATGTACAACCACCTAAACTGTTTAAGGCACGAATATAAATTGAAAACAAATTTGGCAAATTTCGTTACCTTATTCACCAAAACAGATTTGCAAAAATTCGCGGATTTTACACAAGGCAAATCAAGAGAATAACAACTCACGCTTCCTTTCATAATGACTTTATCAACCACAATCGAAGAATAACAATTAATCGGATCAAAATGAGGGGATCTTTTAAGAATTAAGTCACCAAAAGTTTTATCAATAATTTTCAAATCTGCACGGGACTCGGTTGATAAAATTTCCTTACCTCGCTTACCTTCGGGCTCATGTAGTGTGATTTCATCTTTGCCTATGCTGATCGTATGAAAGCGTCTTTCATCGGAAAGGTATTGAAGTTGGAAGTTATCTTTCATATGTGGTCAATGGAAGTGTTCTATCCCACGAAAAGGTGGTAAACCTTTAGGGGCCTCACTAAAAACATCCTCATAATCCTGTGAAAAACATTGAAACACACTAGGCAAATTTTCATTAATGTTAGATAGAGATAAATAATTTTGCCTAAACCTCACAAGGATACAAGGCTGTTCATTGAATAGGTCTCTCAACACATCTTTTTTGTTGCAATTAAAATTTTCACTCTATTATTACCACTTGCGGATTCACTCACCTTTGGGCCATTTAAATTTTGACTTTTTTCACGACTAAGCTCTTCTCCCTGTCTTTTTTATTTGTCCTTTCTCCCTCACCCCCTCACAAAATTTCATCATTTTTAATTGATTTTTATATACATTACTGGGATTTAAAGGAGCAATAGTGAATTTTCAGCCTTTAAACACAAGAGAGTATCTATTAAGCTTGCCTTGGTGTGTAACATCACGATCAAATTGCCAAGGCCGTCCAAGGAGCAAGTATGTCGCATGCATTGGGACCACATCAAACCATACCTCATCCTCGTAATTCTCGAGCTTAAAAGTAATCAAGGCCTGTTTTGTAACTTTAACTTCCGAGCCTTTATTAAGCCACTAAAGGTGATACGGCTTAGGGTGCTCGGTACAAGGTAACTTTAAAGAATCCACCAAATAACTGCTCACTACATTCGAACAACTCCCACTATCAATAATAAGTGAACATAAGTTACCTTTTATAAAACACCTAGAATGGAAAATATTGGTCCTCTGATTATCAACATCGTCTCTCATTTAGATGTTAAAGGTGCGGCGGACTACAAGGACCTTATTATGGTCATTATTCTCATCATCGACTTGACCAATTCTAGACATCTTATTTTAAAACCTGCAAAACAAACACTCAACACTCAAAAAGGAAAATTAGCAAACCTCACCGTTAATCACTCAAAAAGGAAAATCAAATTCTCAATGAGGTAGAATTCAGTCTTGTGGGTTCTTTAGTAGAGTCTATATCAACCAATTAGAAAGTGTATGAACCGAAACTACCAAAGAATCCTAATTGCGCTAAGATGCCAAAAACTGACGAGACACCAATTGATTTGTGTCACACCGAGGAAGAATTGTGCACACTTTAAAATCCTACTAACACAAGAAACAAGAAGGTGTTAGATAGTGTAAAGGGAGAATAAAAGAAAAACAAATGAAAACCTACAGCTAAGAATCAATAAAAATTGCTGAAATCCAAAAACCTGAAAAACTGCGGAGTAACTTGACAACTTCGTTCGAGGTGTTCCCGATCTCCAAAAATCACGAAATTAAATCTGGAATGTCCTTAAATATTTAATTTTTGATCTGGAAAGTTTGGGCACCAAAATCAACCCTCTGAATCTTTTTTAAAATTTTTATTGGATTTCGTATTTTTTAATTTTTTTTTGACTTTTTCGACTGACTTTTTTGCGGGAAATATTTTTTTATATTCAATCACAGTGCCACAAATATTTATGTAAAATTTCAGATCAATCGGAAAACGTTTACCCACTCAAATGAATTTTTTTTGAAAAATTTTTCTGGGTAAAACTACTGTTTGTAGTTTAAAAAATAGAGATCAGTTTAGAAATCATCCAAGAACACCCAAAACACCCAAAATCAAGATGCTTATACGAAGGTGATACGTATCAGTTTAGAATGATACGAGTCACAAACTCCTTAGATGCGTATACGAAGGAAAAAGAAAATCAAGATTCACTTTCTTGTTTTCAAGAAAATCAAGAAACCGAATCTTGGTCCAATTTTATTGTTTTGAGCGATTTCAAGAATCAAGAAAATCAAGATTTCAAATCTTAGAAATCTTGGTCCAAGAAACTGAATCTTGCAACTAAGACGCATTGGATCTCGTTTACAAGCATCAACGAACCAATTTCGGGAGAGAACAGATTAAAAGCCCAAATTCTTGAAGACACGGTCCAATAAGATGTTCCAAGCCCAACCAAGAAGTTTAAACTAGACTTAGTTGAAAATCAGGCCAAATTGTCAAAGTGGCCCAATTTGTTAAGTTTTAATTTTTTTAAATATTTAGTTTTAATTTTTTGACTTTATGAATAACTTTCTATGTAAAAATTCAGTCCAAAAGGCCCATTTAAAAGCCTTGGACGAAATTCCTTTGAAAGTCAACAATTAGGTTTTTGTTAGTTTTCCTAGTAGGGCTAGGAAAGTAGTTAGGAGGACTATATATATGGCTTGGCCAGCCACCCTACAGGACACACACATTACAATTACATTGAAAATTTCAGATTTACTTTGAGTGAAAATTCTCTTTGAGTTATTCAAGAATTTTCTCTTGAGTTTTCTCTTGAGTTTTCTTTAGAAGTAGTTTTAACAATCTTTTTTATTGTGGGAGCCATCTTCAGCCTTCTTCTTGCCATTGATCTTCATTGGAGGGGAGATTAGAGCCGTTTGAAGGGAGTTGTGAAATCTTTATCGATTTCAAGGCTTCTTAGGACTTTTCTTTATTCTTTTGTTGTTCATTCTTCTTTATTAAATTTTGCTTGTGCCGTTTTGTTGAATAATTTGGGATTAATTGTTCTTGTTTCGTTTCAGCCATTCCAAACTTCAAGATCTGATTCGGCACTTCCTTGGACATAAAGAAACGTTTTTGATTCATAAAAATCCCCCTTTTCTTACCGTCCAATCCCTAGAACTAGTGTCCATTGATTTCGCAATCTGTTTTTAATTTAGTTGTTGTTTTGTGTTCTTTGATAGTTTCGGCTGATTGGAAGTTAATCTTGGGGCTTAATTTCGTGTTCTTGGCTTCCAAGAACATCTATTCATAAGTGTTTTGATTCTTGGCTGTTCTTTATTGATTTGAGGATTTTTAGTTTCTAGATCTAATTGATTCTAATTAAGCTTTGCTATTTAGTTTCAGATCCAAACGTTTAGAGTTTTCGTAGGAGTTTCCTGTGACTTAACAACTCAATCTTGGTCCGCGCACAACCCTCTATCATTTGGTATCAGTCGGGGTCCCTTGTCGCGACGTGGTATATTTGATGTCATGACATGCACCTTGTTTCATCCATTTCCCATATTATAATTTTTTTTACCGCCTAAGTTCTATTCAATTTACATATTCCAGCCAATTCAATCAATGTATTATTCATGTAAGTTCAAGTCAAAACTCAAGAATCATATAACTTACCATAACTCATTCATTTATGACCAGTACTATGAAATTAACAAAAGATTACAAATTCTACAATTAGGTCCATAAAAAAGGCTTATAGTTCACAACTAGACTTTACCTATGTACATGCCATAACTAGTACCAAAATATTCAAACCTTACGTTCTTCCAAGCTTGGGATGTGATGAGATAAGTTAATGTTGACCTTCAATCTAGCACTTCAAACTAGCTTTTACCTATGTGTTGAAAAGTAGCGCGTTAAGCTTATATAAGCTTAGTATGTACATCAAGAATTAAACCTACCATTATATTAATTAAATCTAACATACCAAAACTTTAAATATAACATAATGAATTTGTTTAAATAATAATTAATTGTTCATCTTCATTTTCAATCTTATCATTTTTAATTTATTGAATCACTATTGATCTCTCTTAACACTTTTTGTTTTGCCCATAGTAGACTCAATAAAACATATAGGATATGCGGAACAATCACTTTCAAATGCACCGCAGTGTCACTATCAGTTGCACCGAAGTGCCACTTTCACTTGTTTGCATCAAAGTGCCACTTTCACTTTATTGCATCGAAGTACCACTTTTCATTCATATCCAACATGTTCATATCTTGTCTACTGGAGCATTTGTATTGTCATTTTTCATCACTATCATTTATCAATTAATGGCATGCAAAACTTCACACTCGTTACAATTTAGTCCTTATTTTTCAAGAAAATCATTGTTTATTAAATTAACACTTTAATATCCCTTAGAATTAAATTCACTATCATAAAAACTTCACTATAATTCTCCATAAATGCTTATTTACACATTAAATTTTGGTTACTTTGCTTTCTAGTCTTCTTTGCATAAACATCACTTACTTTACAATCTTTCTGATTTAGCCCTTACTAGCATATATTTTCATTAATCACCATCCTCTTTCTTAGTATTTACTTCACTTCCATATTCCTTTACACTTGAACATGTTGTTTCACAATCTTAATACACTTAGTCACTTTTGTATATTTTACAATTTGGTCCTTTTCAATATGAAATTTATATATTTTACTACATAATCACTTTAAATCAATTCTCTTCCATGTGGCACTTCATTTGAATAATTCTTTCTAATGTTTTTAATATTTGTAGCCACTTCTAAATATATTGCAATATAGTCCTTAACATTATAAAAATTCAATAATTATTATAATTATTCTTCTAACTTCACTTTTTATTTAATTTCACTATCTCATAATACTTTAATCAAATAATTCGTTATAATATCTTACTTCACATATCAGATTTTTATGCACTTCACTTGACTTCTCTTATTTAAATTTTAATTTTTGCGAGTTTATGATTTAGTCATTAGCATCATGAAAATTCATTATTTACTATAATTTCGCCTTAACATCACTTTTTAATTAATTCACTAACACTTAACATTCATTTAAGCTCTGTATCATGATACTTTATTTCACACATAAACTTTTGTACACTTTACACTTTAGTCATTTTTACTATTATTTCAATATATCAAATCAATTCATCACATAATTAGAATTTAAACTATATTTTTTAGTACTTATTAAAAATTTGTACACATAATATTAACATATTTTGATTCAAATTAACTATTCTAACATAATTCATACTTGGATTAAAATTAAACCAAAGTAAAATTCTTGAAGTACTTGCCTCTCTTTTGTTAGAATTTCACTATTTTGCCTTTAATTCTCTTTCTTCCTTACTTTTGTCATCATCTTCACTTTGTTTTCAACACTTCCATAAGTCCTTCTCTCTTTTTTTTCTACTTCATGAACATATCAAATTCATAATTAAAAATCATACTAAAATTACTTTCTTATGTCTCTACTTTAATGGAACATAAATTCTACTTGAATTTCTTACCTTGTCTTTTTAATCTCTTCACTTTTTCCACAACTTTCTTCACTTCCACTTCCAATTTCATTCTTCCAAGATGGTATTCTAACTCTCTAGTGTCTCTACTTCACTTTTCCTTTTTGGTGGCTATGGGAATTTTTAAGATTTTTTGTTGAAAATGGTGAATTTTGATGGAAAAAAAAACTAAATTGTAAAGAAAGAAAAGCTTTCTCTCTTTCATTGACGTTAGAAGCATGGTGAAAGTATGAAGTATTTTATTTATCTTTCTTTCTTTTTATACTAATTTTAATTAAATAAAATATTAATAAATATCTTATAATAAAATAATAATAAAATATTCAACCAATCATATTTCAACACTTTTCTTCCTTAATTATTACACCATATAATTATCTAATTTGGTTAATGATCATTTTACCTTTTTTTTCTTTAAATCTTCATCCTTGAATCGCTACTCACTTTTGGTAAAATTGCAATTTAGTCCCTCATATTTCTTCACTTATTCAATTTGGTCTTTACACACCAATCCTATGTTATAAGAAATTAAGTTATTTTCACTTTTGGTCCTTCAACTTTCTCATATTTATGCTTCAACCCCTAAAAATTAAAATAATTGTACTTGAACCTTAAAGCTTTTTACATCTTTACGATTTAGTCCTTACTTTAATTTAGTATACCACAACATACTTCTCAACATTATCTTTTTATCACTTTCATTTCTTTATTTTACTTTACTTTATTAAGAAATCAATTGTACGACATCTCGATTTATTATTGTTTTTATAATATAACAATTTTAATAGTGTTACAATAAAAGGTTACTTTTATTATTGTTGTCGTTAAAAAAATCTAAGTTGAAATTTTGTTATAAAGTGTGATAAAAAATAGTGATTTAAGAGTTTCAAAATGCTTGGCATTATTGCCATAAACGGTATTTATACTATTATTTAAGTGTGTTGATGCAACTATATTTTTTAAAATAATTAATAAATATTATAATATGGTATTTTTGTATTTTATATTTTTTATAAAATTAATAAAAAAACTTAAATTTAAAAATATGCAAATGATGAGAATGTAGCTCCCATTTTATAACTTTCTAATCTACGCGTGAAAGTAAATTAATCCTATTTTATATTAGTTTAGGGTATTAGTATATTAATAAACGAAAAAGAAGAAGAAGCTATTGCCTCCTTCCTATTACTTGATTTTCTCTATTACCTCAACGGATTCTTCGCAAGTAATTTCTTTTCTTGATTTTTTTTTAGCTACAAATTTGATTTAGCACTTGTTTTTTTGTATGAAATACTTATTATTTTTTGTAGAATATAGGTAGAATTGTTCCATTTAAGTTGTGCAGGAATTGTGGGTTAGACTACCTATAGTTTTACATTTAATTCAATTATTTGTAGTTTAGTTTAGAGCAATATGTGGAATCAAGTATTTTTTTATATTCTTATAGGTTAGCCTTTAGCTAAAACAAAACGTGATTCCAAGTTTTTTTTTTTAAATTTATTCCAAATCACATTTTACGTATCCATGATTTTATATATGCACCATTATACTTAGAAAACATATTCAAGACAAATTTGAAACAATTTTGCTTTAAATTAAAATTAAAATTTATAATTTATTATTAAATATTCAATCCAAATGTTTGTTAAAAATAAAATTTATTATAAAGATTAAATATATGAATATTATATTTTATTTAATAAGGATAGATTTGTAAATTATCATCACATTTCTAGAAAAATACTTAGTAAACCGAACATGATAATATAACTTTCTTAAAATTTTAATCAATATCTTCCAATGTATACCAAATATTGTAACGTAATTTCCCCAATAAACATATTCCATTAAGATCAAATCATAATATGTGAAAGCACCATATGCTACCTATGTTGTATGTGTCCTTGCAATTTCATACATGTTGCCTCGTTATGAGACTAGGAGGTCCAGTACAAACAACCAATGACAAACCAAAATTAAAGAGTACATGGTACACTTTCTAATTTCTAACTAATTCAACGTCTAAATTTTAGAATTTCTACAATTCTTTTCCCTTCTCGAAAGTCCTGGCAATCATAATTTAAGAAAACACAAGTTCTTCGAGGTTATTTGGTTTCAAATTTTAACCCAGTATTCAACGCCTCAAGCTTTGAGATGAGTTTCTAACTAATGCGGATAGCTTTCTTACTTTCTTTTTTTTATTATTTTTTTAAAACTTGGTTTTAAAAAAATATTATGGCATTAAATCTCATTCTCTTAATTTAAACCAAACAAATATTTCAACTGTCATGTTCAGTATATTCAAATTTTTATGGGGGATTTTCTTATTGCTTTTTGATCATTTTTATGATTTGTTATCATTTTCTAAACTTATATATACATTATTTGACTTTTTTAGATTTCCTATAATCTTTTTAAGAAAATAGGTAATGACGTGCCACGCCATCACTCTAACACCATTAAAAAAAGGTTAATTTTATAACAAAATACAAGTTTACAAAAATACAAAGTACCAGCGTGAAAAGAACAACCAAGTTCAAAGATGTGACTTTTCACTTTTAAACACCACAACAACAATGTGCAAGTACAAGATCATATGATGATTTCATCACTCCAATGACTCTCCTCTTCTTACAAGTTTACTCAATAGTTGGGACAAGCTAAACACAGACAACTTAACAACCGGTTGAGGCATACAAATTACAAACAATGTCCCAACATACTATTCAAATTCATCTTTACTCAATTTCCCTTCTTTTTTTTTTATACAAATGGTTAATGTAACTGTTACCTAGAAATGCCATGTTACACATTGAAAAGACAAGAAAAACTCGAGTTAGGCTCAGCCGAAATATCTTACCTTCCTCTTTTCATCCGGGAAGTTGAAAAAATTTAGATAACATGTTCCGAAATTGTTAATCCAATCGGAGAAGAACCAGCTTGATGAGGATAAATAATAAGCTGAATCACTCGGAATAACAGATAATGGAAAAACAATGGTACAAGTGTGAGATGGAGAAGAGGAGTTAGAACCAGAGGTCCAAGTTCCAACATGGCATCTCAATATGAGTTGGAAGGATTTCACTGGCACTGGAAGCAACAATCCGAAAGAGCACAATAAGAAACTGATATAATCAATTCGTACAAGAACATGAACATAGCCAAAGGGATGCAGACAGGGGACCACACAGTGGATCCTCCAAACATCCTAGGTTTTCCAGTATTCTCTTACTCAGAAAATAGCAAAAAACCTATTTTTTATCTGCCAAAATTTTATAATTTGATCCTCTTTTATCCTGACCCCCAACATCAAAATTTTTATTTAGCTCACGTCTTTCAGATGCTTCATTTTTCCTTAAAGCATCCATGTCCAATAACAGTGATGCATATCCAAATATGAATGGGATGACATGATCCTCCAGATATATTGAGAACATAAAAACTAAGCATAACCATACTCATATCCAACACCCCCAAATTCAGACATAGAACAGACCTACAAGTACATACACTTGAAGTGGGGACACTTATAAACCATGTCGATGAGACTTGGTTGTGTCAGATATGGGTATGCCTCTGACACAGAAATGTTTAATTTTCCCAAGTTCATATATTTGAAGTCACTGGAGAATCATATCCCCATGCACATGTCTAGATATGTGCTGAATACGGATACTTCAAGAAAAATGAAAAGTCAAATCAGCATAGCTTTTGACTAGAAAAAACTTAGAAACAGGGTTAGGCAGAAGCTGATAATTGATGTTTGAAGTGAATTATCACAGCATACAATGACCAAAAATCAATAGCAAACCAAACCAGAATTTAACAGAACAGAAACAATATTCACAAAGATAATAATAACAAAGAAAGACCAAGTCAAATCAATTTATATTTCAATGAGATTGAGAGAACCAGTCCATAACTTTATAAATTTAATACTATTGACAAGAAAGAAAATGACAAGAAAGAAAAAGGTAATTTCGTAACATATTAGCATCATTGCTCATTAAAGTTGTTTTCATGTCATGAGAAACAAATGCCGTAGTTGCATATTGCTTAAAGCAAGGATAGAAATGTATTAAGTTCTTGTTTCTTCAGTATTTGTAGGCATGGTTTCAAAACCTATTGCATCAAAATAGTTAATTTCGGGTTTCCTGACTTCTCACATATAGTTCTTCATTCAAAATACAATAAGCTAAAAAGAAAATTAAGTGCATCATAGATCTATGGGTTATTACCTCTCTCATTCTCCAGTCCATTGTATTAATTCACCGCGGTTTACTAATATCTTTGAGACTTGCTCCTCAGCTTCAGTATCATTAACAACACCCCGGCATCTTGGAAAACCACAGTAACATGCCAAACGCTCATCAATGGAAAAGAATCTATAAGACAAAAATAAGTCAGTGTTGAAGATGATTGACGAATAATTTGATGCATAGGATTAGAGGCAAACCTATAATCATATGTCAGCTCTTCCCATCGTTTAATATCTCTCTTTGCAAAAATGATAATATGCTCATTGCCATGAACACTAATAACCCTTGAATAGCAATTTGGCTGCACAAAGGGCAAAAGAGAAATTAACATCTTTCAATGCCACATAAACATTCTAGTAGAAGCATTTTTGGCAGGTTAAGAAACTATTTACTCTTCTGTCATACTAGAAGAACCTAATTATGTCAAAGGAACTTTTCTACTCCCCCTGGGCCCTGACCCATTGCCTTTCACCCTATTTCCCTTCAGACCATCTCAAATTTATTCCATGTCCAAGATGCAAACAACACAACTATCTAAAGAAAACATTTTCATATATTACCATCTATAAATACACCATTTAAAGACTCATGATGACCATGCAAAGATAAAAGTGGAATTAACTTAAACATATATGACAAGAATAATAAAAACTACACAAATATCAGATGTAGACAAACAAATTGAGACGGAAAGGTATGAGCAAATTAAATTACAAAAGTTAGTTGAAACATTTTCATCTCCTCCTACCATTTCATGTACTCAGAAAGACCCGTGCAAGGGTAAAAATGAAACGAACACAAACCTGTATGGCAGGAACTCTTAACACAAACATTTTATGTAGCCAAATAACTAGAAACAGAAGGGACATAAAGCAGGGGTGAAAAGCACTTACTTCACATGAGTGATTGATTAGATGTGCTATGCTCCCTGCTCTAGTGGCATCAATCACTCTTTCGTTATCAATTCGGAACAAATAAGTCCCAGCACCCTGAGAGATAAAGTACTTAGCAACTTTCAAACTTGACTATGAGCTCTCTAAGACTGCCCATAGGATGATGATACAAACATGCAAATGTTTGAGATACTCAGTTGAGTACATACCACTAATGAGTTGTATATGAAATGCTCCCTCCTATCAGCTATAGAAGGTCTAACAAGTTCACCAGTATATTCAATCACCTACAGATAATAAAAGTTACTTTTTATATACTCAAGAAAAAATCAAGAGAACGCTACAATGTAAAGGAGCAGATTAGTTTACCATGTCTCCTGCCCTATGTGGATGCTTTGCAAAGATTCCAAACCCGTGAATTCCTGATTTCCCTATAGCCAAATGCAATTCAATTATCCAGAAAGAAAAACTAGGAAACAATGACAGCAAAATAACAAAAAGGAAGAAGTGACCATTTTAAAATTCCAGATGATAATTTAAAGGGGAAAACAACCAGCCATAGATTGCAATCAAGCAGAATAAAACATACAAAAAAATATGAAATTTAAAAGTTAGAAGTAATCAAATGATATTACTAACAAAAATAATGAAAAGAGCTCTTTTTTTGTAATATTTTTCTGAACAATATCAACTATTATTTATTTTTACATATTGGAATCATTTATATACATCGATCAAGGATACAAAGAATTAAACATATGCTCGAAAGTATTGGAATGACCCTTAAAAGGTGCACCCAATAGATTTGGGATTTGAATAGTGTCTACAATCCCTTATTTTATTCACAAGTTGCAGCCTCCTCTGTACCAAAAGAAAAAAAAAAGGATGTTATTCGATTTCAATTCAATGGAGCAGCCTGTATCCCCTGCTAAACCTTTTCACTCGCATCTTCTCCCTTCCACAAAATATCTTATATGGAATTTTAAAACCTCCCAACCTGGATAACACCTTTACCCAAATTAAGTTATTCCATATCTGGATGCCCAATGCCCCATGAGGAAAGGTCCAAGAAGAAAATACCAGATCATTGGATCACCAATCTTGCATTGACCACAAGTTTCTTGCTTTAGACCTCACAGATCATAAGTTCTAGGATAAAAATTGTTGACCACCATTTTCCTATTACTATAAGCAAGTTGTCAGAACACACTAAATAACACCAAAGTTCTGCCAGACCTGCCTCCCTAGTACTGAGGAAGTTCTACCCACAGTCTCCTTACATGCACATGCAAAAACGAAAAACCAGTAATCACTTACCAAATGCCAGTCTCCTTCGAAAGGTCTGCTTCATGTAATCATACTTCTCAGCCACAGAGAGAATGTTGTTAGGAGCATCGAGCTGGGGGGCTTTAAGCTTGTTAAGACTAAAAGAGAATTTGATACCACTGACTCTATTGTTAGGCACTGTGCTGCCTGACATTCCATGTTGGCAGCAGCCACCAACCAAGTAGGGTTGATTCTCTACAAACAAGCGCTTTAGAGATGCAGCAGCAAGGGCTTCAGGTTCTTTCCGGCCTCTTCTTCCAAAATGACTGTAAGGCTCTGCACCAAACAAAATAAAAGCCAAAATAGTATCCAGCTTTGATCTAACAATTTCAGCAAACTAGACAGCTGAAAGTATAAATATTGTATATAGGGAAATTCAAAGGACCAAAACTCCCATATGAAGGAATTATGCAATCAAGAGGAATAGGATCGTACAATGATAGGGTTATGAATAAGCTAAAAACATTTCACTCATACATTAACCAGAAGATAAATAAAGGCAATTTACTCATTAACCCACTTAAATCTTATCTATAAGCAATCAAATAACTGCTAGCTAGCTTGGCCAGTAATATCACTTTAATTTTTGTAGCTCTAAGAAACAACGCCAAGGGCAGTTTGGAAAGAAGTTAACCCCATCATATATCCATCCCTAGAGCTATCATGTAAACAAACCATGAGCAAAATCTAGATGTACAAAATAGGAAATACAACTGTAAATATCAAAAGCAACATTCAAAATCAATGATTAAAATTGATTGAGGCAGAAACAACCACCAAAACTTAAAAAAGTCCTAACACATTGAAAGCAAGAAACGTCAAGGGAATCAAATTGCAAAGTAATGAGAATATCAAAAGCACAACTAATGAAGATAATGCAACAACCAATAGCATACCGGTCCGAGCACAACCAGAAGGATTAAGAGGTGGAGTATAATCAGAACAACGTCGTGCTATTCGGCCAAATCGTTCATCAGAAGCTACCCGATCATTAGATGGTTGCCTATGCTTCTTGCAAAAGGAAAGTAGACGAATACACTGATCTTCTTCATCTTCATCTACAGAGAGGAGGAACAATCTGTCCTCATCTTCAAGCTAAGAAACCATAAAACAAAGCAAAACAGAAGCATATAATCCATGTTATCCATCAGTTACAAATTGAAATGATTGCAATTTCTCAAAATAATGGGAAAATATAACAGCAAAGGATTTCCTAAACTAATTTCATGAAAGATAGATACTACCTCAACACAGAGACCTGCAGCACGTGCACAGAGTGGATGATATGCTACCCGACATGTAGGGTTTGAACACTGAATAATAGGCATTGCATGAAAAAAATATAAGCATTGAAATAGGGAGGAAAGTTATGCATAGTAAATTAATTATTGAAAAAAGATAATTCTGACATGCTATTATAGGTTAAAGCAAACATCAAGCAGAATCAAAAAGTCCATTGATGTAGAAATTCTACATACTGCATTTTGCTTGGACTCATCTATGGGTGTTAAGCATTGGACTCAACCATGAGCAGTGTCAAAGTGTCTTACCATACCATCTTAAACTAAAAGACCAAGAAACATGTTGTAAAGATCCCAAAAGAAAGACGGCGTGCAAGAACTTGATAAACAATCACTGAAGTATGATATATTTCAGAATTTGGGCATGTTGATCTGCTTATCCAATGCGACCAATACAAATTAAGTCCAATTTTTCAAGTCTGGAATTTCAAAGTTGTTTGCTGGGACCAAATTAGAAAGTTAGATTTATTCAGCAAGCATTTCAAAGTTGAACAATTAACAAGTACTTGCTATTCCCATTTTAAGCCTGAAAAATAACTACAATGATTACAAAGAAAAAGAAAACCCAATTAACCAAAAGATAGGAAGCAAAGTACTTTTTCAAACTTCAATCCCAAAAGATAGGTATCATGATAATCATATTTCCTTCCTCCTCTGCCCTTCAGTCACACAAGTCTAAGGGATCTCTGTCACAGCAAAACAATGCCACCCAAATGACACAAGTAATCGGCATTCTTTACCTTCCATTTTCCCCATTATTTCATCTTTTCTTCAATTCTTATATTTCACTCATTTCTTCCTTTTCTCACTCAATGGCTTAGGCATGATATACAGTTTTTCCCTTCTTACCCATGAGGAAATTGTCAATACAGATCTTGTATACAAGAAGCCTTTTGTCATGCCATGAAGACACGTCTTTAGGTATTCTAACGTGTCAGCAAGATCCATTCAAGTACAAGACCCAAGTCATGTCATTATGGATACATCTCTATTTTTTAAGAAGTCAAGCAACATAGACAATCTACTCATGCTAAAACACATAAAAGGTTCTTTTCCTTTTTCCACTATGAGTTGGGTTTCAGATAAAAATTAACCACAGCAGAACTAAAACAACATATACAAAAAGTTCTCATATCAATAAGCATCCTCAATGCACATACTTGATCAGAAATTCATTAAACATCAATATCATGTAGAAACTAACATAATGAGGATGGATAAGTTTCAACAAGAAACTACAGCATAGAAACATTAAAAAACATCTTACTGTAAACTTACTTGAATACAAGCTCCATAAGATACACCGCAGATACTACACAGCAGTTTCCAGCGGTCCTGTGATACAGAACAAAATGGTCACAAAGAAAAGAAAACTTACAATACTCACAAGCCTGAATTGCATGGAAATCAAGGCTATATGGAATTTAGATTTGAACAGTAGCCCAAACCTCAATCAACATTATAAAAAGCACTTCATACATCCTGTGAACAAAAAAATATGCAAAATGACAGTAAGAGAGGTACCTTGCTGATTCTATTTAGCCCATCAATGGGTTCCATTCTCTTGACATCAGATAGACATGTTTCTGGAAAATAAATGTTTAGCCAGTGCATTATGTATAAAATATAAGATAAGAAAAAGCAAATTACAATGACACAAACCAGGTATCCAAATGGCACAAGCCAGATGAGCCCAACGGCCATCAGTCGTAGGCTTCATTGCACCCCCTAAAAAAGATAAATTCACAGATTCAGTGATGCACAACTCGTGGCTTTGAACAGGAATTTAAGAAAGTCAAAATACCTATAACAGGGCAAAGACAGCAAGACGGAGGGGACTCAGGAGCCCCAGGGCGGCATAAGTTGCACAACCATAGAATACCATCAAGAGGCTCAAGTTCGCCATAGCATCTAGCATGGACCTGGACAATCATTAATTAAGATGAAGCAAGTAGAATTTCAATAAACGAATGTGCACTGCATGCATACCTAAATTACATATGAAGAAGACTAATCATTAATAAAGAAAAAGCAATCAATTTTGACTGACAATTGATAGCACTGAATTTTACAGATAAAAACTTGACTAATACCCATTTGTCTGATCAATGATAACATAAATGGCATGTTATTGACAAACTTGTAAAGGAGCATGGAACACCAAAAAAAAATAAAAAACTTGTAAAGGAGCATTTACCATCATTCTGCATTTGTCACACTGGAGGAATAGATTGTTCTCATACTCCTAAAAGCAAAGCAACCTCAGTCAGGAAACAAAATCAAGCATCAAAATCATAACAGGACAATAATATTCAACTGCTGACAAGGGGAAAGGTGCAAAGACAGAAACCTAGAAAAGCAAATAGATAAATAAATAAATAAGAGTGAAAGAAACAAAAGACAGACCAGGTAAATTGAGTCTGCACCTGTGTGTTGTGCATGTGTGCTATACAGATTTTTTTTTTTTTTTGGCAGCAACTAGCCCCTAGATTGCCAGAAAAATTTCCAGGAATAATTTCTACAATCAATGGTTATCTCATAGCAGGTAGCGCTATTAGGTGTCTCATCTAATGTCTAGGTGGTCTTATTCTGATGAGGTTTGTTTAAAACTTAATTAGTTATTAGCAATACCTCTTTATATAAAACTAGGAGGTAACTTTTCACATTTTCATTTCTTCTCGTAAGATTAGAATTGTTTCAGGGTTTCTTATTTACATATGTCAATAAAATGCTAAAACAAAAAAAAACCCTAAATGTGCATATCTTGAAAGCCAATATCCATTTTTCATGGTTTTGAAGGAAAATGGCATGATCCACAATTACATAATTGTTGAAAAATACTGACTCAAAGCATCCAATCTAAAACTCAACCAAATGAGGGATAAATAAAACAATTAATACCATGTAAACACACTAAATAGAAAGAAGATAGTGCTACAGTGGCAGAACATATTAAACTATCATTTACCTCATCCATGTGGCAGACACTACACTTATCTAAGTCTTTCCAGTCAACACGAACAGGTCTATAACCAGCAGGTAGGTCTCGAAATCTTCCAGAGGCCAACTTGAATGCCGAGAACTTTGAAGAAAGTCTGGATTTTGACAACCCCTGTCAGTATGATAGGAACTCATTATAGCCTAGAAAAACAAAAGATCCATGCAATTACACAACAAGAACACATATTTAAAGGTCTCAACACTTGCAGACATACAACCGACAAAGAGAAGAACAAGGTTACAAAAGCTATTTGAAAGCACTTACAGACTGGGAAATAAAAACACAATTCTGCCTTGAAAAATTATAACGATGTATAGGTCCTACTCAGTTATCAGTTAAACAATTGCAAGTCATCCCAGTAAGATAATAAATTCCTACTTGGACCAGTCAGCTTGTCATTTAGGCAGAAGTGCAGAATAGAAATAATTATATGGAGAGTGAGATTCTGGCCTCATGGCAATAATTATATGTGGAGTGAGATTCCTGCTTGGACTAGTTTATGGAAATTTTTTTATACAAAAAAAAAATAGAATGCAAAAAAAAAAAAAAAGATCCATAACATAGTACTGAACAATAAAAATTGAAATCCATATAACACTAATTGTAACTTCGAATCTAAGGGAAAAAAGAAGATAATACCACACCTGTATTAGTTTTGTAACTTCAGGATTTGAGAAACCAAACATGTCAGCACCAGGTTCAAAGAGTCTTCCTTTTCCAGCCTTGCAATCAGAAGAATCATTCTGCCTCTTTCTTATCCTTTCATAAATCATATTCCAACAAGCTGATGGGTCTGGTCCTTCAAACTGAGGAAATACTCAAATATATATTAGGTGCTGCACTCGGTAATTTTGACAATAAGAACCAATATAAACAAAAGCAGTGATGATATTACATGAATTGTCGGTCCAAAAAACAACACATGAATCATTTAACTTATAAAAAACCTATCGTGGCTATGGATTAAGAATCAAGAAACAAAACAAGGAATGCAATGAATAACTAACATTTTTTATTTCAGATACTTCAATTATTACTTCATCCCTTTCTATTATCCGACTCCACAAGCCCCAAGGTGTTGGAAGATTGGACTGAATGCCAGAGCAGAAGGCATATTCTCTCATCATACAAAATAAAACCCCTCCAACCCTTACAAATACCAAAGATTTGGAAATGGTTGTGGAATCAAAGCCTGAAGAAGTCCTTAACAAGTTTCCAAAGAGAGATAATGAACTTCAAATGGTTAATTGAAATCCCAACCATTCTTAAGTTTACTCCAGATTACAACAGCAAACAAGAGTAACAACTCTAGTATCTCCCAGTGCCTCTCACATGTGCTGGGTCTTGGGAAGCATGTATAGCCTAAACCAAAAACAGATGACATACAATGACAGCTAATTACTTTACTTAGCTCTAACAGAATATGGAAAACCAGTTTATTAGCACATACAAAGAAGCCAAGTGATGCATCACGAACAAAATCAGACAACTGGAATGAAAAACTCATGAGTATAGAAAATTTCCAAATGTGCCTTTATCATATTAAACAACTAACCTTCTCTTCATCACTTGTCACCCTAAATAGAGGATGATTCTTTGACTGAGGATCCCTCAGCACCTCCATCCTATACAAGGTACAAACACTAGGATCTAACAGACAAGGAAATGAAATGTCAAAGAATGCCAATAATAAATAAATAAAAACTGGCATGCATATAAGATAAAATGCCTTACCTTTTACTGAAGTAAACTTTCTCACAGCAGTGTATCCTTCAGGCCAAATTATCCCATCATCTTGGAAATATTCTGAGTCCTTGACAACTTTTCCTGTAACAGCAGTTCAAGAATCCATGAGTAATACTAGAAGTTTCTGTCTTTTGACAACCAACACTGGATAATCAGAAGTAAATTAAATGGTAAGAAACTTCAACACAGCTAAGTCTTCATATCGTTCCAAGTGGATTGGCACTTACTCTAGGAAAGAGTTTTGGCATCAACTCTTCACTAACTACTTCAACTAGCATAATTTCCAGCTTACCTCTGATGCACACATCCATCAAGCATCTATTTTAGCAGTACTTAACAAATTGCCAAAAATCAAAGGCCAAAGGGCAGAAGACAATTGAAAATGTGTGAATAGCCAAACATTCCAAACCAACTAACAACAGCTGCAAAATTCTATGGCATCTCAAGTTATAGAAACATAAAGCAATTCAAGACCATGAGAAATTACCTAGGTTAATTATTTGTAAGCCTCCTATTACATAAGAAGAACCTCCATGTCCACCAAGAGTTATCTGAATCCCCTGATCTTTTTTAGGTGATCGTCAATAGAATCTTTACCTCCTTCATCTTCACTACTTGCTTCACCACCATCCACAACAATTCCATTTTGCAGTTGTAACATTCTTCTTGGAAGCTTCTGTTCACAAAGAAAGCTGTTCGTACGAAAAGATGGAAGCATCTAACTATTAGCTCTTGCACAAAATTGCAAGAGTAAAAAGCTATGCTATTATTGTATATGTAACTTTCAAAGGCATATTTATTGAAACAAAATTTTAAGGGAACGGTACAACTAGAAAGAGAGACTGTACCACAAAGGAGAATAAAGAGATTGATTCCATTGAACCAAACTTAAGTAATAATCAAAAGCATAAATGCCAATGGATCATTTAAATAGGATAACAGTCCCCAGGGCTACAAGAAAAAGCATAAAAGTCAAGAACTGGAGCAAGTATGATTAGGAGGCATATGCAATTAGCTTAGAAGAGCATCATTTTCAATTCATTCACAATGTTAGCCTATGCTATGCTTTACAAATGGAAAAGGTGTAAGCAGACAGTGAAAACAGTTGCCAAAGACATGTTAATCTCATTGGAACCAGAACAGCATATATATTTGAAGAAAAGATAATTGTTTACTACTTTCTTTTTCATAACTTGAACTAATGAACTTTCTACCAAATAAAAATAACTTACAGTCTGGCTTCCTCCAAGCCCCTAGAAAAACGAGGTTTCTTGCACTTCCGATGGAATGATGAAAGAAGTCCCTTGAGAAATGAGACCACCTGTTTCAATTTGATTCTGACAATTACAAAAGGAACTGACAAAATCAGCTGTCAAGAGATATAAGTCTAGCATCCATGTAAAACAAGAACCTTATAGGTCTCGCAAGATTAAAATACGTATAAACCTTGCAAAATCATGGGTGCCAAAAAATTGCACTGGAACTGATCTTCCACCAGAAATCTTGCTCAAACCTTTACGGTCACCAAGAAGTGATTCATCTACCACAATTGCTGGCCACATTGCGTGACCTGCACTAAAAGCTTAAAAGATAAGCTTATGGAAAATATACAGACAAATTGGTATTGACTCAAAAGGAAATTAACTCATTACTAAAAGCATTAAGATATATTTATAGCACCAGAACCCAGAGATATACAAAGACCTGTTCTCAAAATCTGAAGAAAATTGCAAAACCATATAGAAAAAATCAATATGCATTACTTGGCTGACGTATGCAAAAGCTACAACAACTAGAATTCATAGGTACAGAAATAATGAACTGCTACAAAAAACTAAAGCATATGACCATTGGAGACTATGAATGAAGTAGTCCTCACAAATATGTCCCAACTACCAGGTTCACCTCAAACAAATTACTCCAAAACATATCATAGCCAATAATCAATGACAAGCGGACAATCCTTAACATTTCATGTCATGACATTAAAACACCTTCTACAGTAACTCGTAACTATCTCTGATTAACATAATATGAATCAGATGGATTTAGCACAAACCAGTAAGTTTCGCCCATATAATATCCCCAGGTTCAAGTTCTTGACAGTCATCTCGACTGGCAGCCAATGCAACCATCTCATCATAATCATGGTCATCATCTTTTGTACTATCAACACTGAAACTCAAGTTCAAGCGCTCCATCTCTTCATGAGAAACATGAAACTTCAGTCTCTCATTAGAAAGAATCAAATCCTCCTCATCTCCATCAACATATTCAACCTGCATTTGAACTTGTCAAATAATGAACAAACTGGTCCATGAAATAAAGTATCTTTTACACCATTAAATGCCAAAAAAAATTCTATATCATATAGAGTGAAAATGCTAAAAATAATATGACAGGCATACATGATGTCTATTAGTCTCCAAATTGTACCCAACAACTCGACCCAAGTACCAATCAGCATCCAAAGGCCAAAAAACCTGTAATCAATAAAAATTTATGTCAAGACGTATGTAAATGCAATGTCTAAAAGTTGCAACTTCGAAGAGGCATCAAAATGCTTGCCTTGCATTGCAATCCAATGAATGCTTTGGATCAACACCATCGAAACTCAACCTATTCAAGTTACAACTTTTCCGGTTAATATAAGCAAATATATAATCTGTATTTAGAAACGAGAAAGGGGGAAAAACTCAAACAAATGCCTTTTGCATCAAGCTTGCAGCCATCTAAACCCAATTTACTATTGACTTTAGCTATTGCTTTAGCTACTTTGGTTTCCACTCCAAAAACAAATGTCAGAAAGCAAAATCATGATTACTTATAAATAAACCAAAAAAAAAAAACCATATATATTGTATATCAGCAACGACAGTTCCAAATCAATAGTCTCATATCACATTAAATCATGCATGTGTGTGTGTTCGCATTGCACTCAAATGCAATTTTTTGTCTCGCATAAGGGAACAAGAGTCAGTAGCAGATACTTGATTTTGAAAAAATAAGAACAAAGAAAAACTGACCTGACCCATTTCTTAGCAGTAGCAGAAGCAGTGAAACTCCGCTGAGAGTTCAGAGTAGAATTATGCTTCCTTTTCTTAACAGAATTACTATTCACATTATTATTAACACTACAATTATTTCTACAATCCCTCAAACGCGGGCGATCCGACTGACACAAAACACTCGAATCAACCCCTAAATTGGCTAACTCATTACTCCCAATCCTCCTCTTTTTCCTCAAACTCTCATCAATTTCACTTTTGACGGCTGTTTTTTGGCTCTCTCCTTCGAGCAAGGAATCGTAGAAAGAGACGCATTGGCGAGGCCTTTAAGGCGGCGAGAGTAGACATGCACGACCGGGGATTGTGGGTTTTGAGGGGGTGATCGTTGTCGACGATGAGTTTACGAGCTTTGACCTTCTTGGACATGACGTTGGATGAGTTAGTGGCGCTTACGCAAACAGAAGCGGAGGAGTAGACACGGTCCAAGGAAACGTAGCGAATCGGAGTGTCGGCGTCTTCCTCATCTCCTTTTTCGGGAAATGCCATCGATGGGAGGAACTGTTGGGGCGTGGAAATGTGGGGTTCAGGGGAGGAGAGAAAGAAAACAAAAACCAGAGTTTTTAGGGTTTTAAATGGGGATTTGGGGGAATTTGGAGGGAGAGGTGAGCTTTGGCTTTCTTTTTTATATATGGATATATATTTGGCCCCAAAAATATCGCTTTCCCGCCGAGGAAGTACAATTGGTGTTGAGCACCTTTTACCTGTTAAATATGAACTGAAAGTGAAGGACTACAAATTTATAATGGGTTAATTCACTATTTAGTTATGTAACTTAATAATTGTTTTCGCATTGGGACCAAAGGTTTTTTTTATTTAAGTTAATTTCTCTACTTGGAAATTATTCCCATGTTAACACCTAAACCTTTTTTTAGTCTAACTTTTTTAAAGAAATGTAAATGTTAACTTAGATAAAAAAAATTAAAATCTCAACGTGAGAATAATTGTCAATTAGGGTCTGTTGATTGACAGTAAAATGTTTTCCGGAAAATAATTTCTGGAAAATGTTTTACTTTTCTGTAAAATGATTTACTGGAAAATATTTTTCGGTGTTTGATTGAATCTGTGTAAAATGTTTTCTGCTGTTGACAAATTTC
This sequence comes from Gossypium hirsutum, assembly GCF_007990345.1. Classification (NCBI taxonomy): domain Eukaryota; kingdom Viridiplantae; phylum Streptophyta; class Magnoliopsida; order Malvales; family Malvaceae; genus Gossypium; species Gossypium hirsutum. Next base: position 23,796,636 of record NC_053446.1, read on the forward strand.
CTGAAAATATTTTCCAAAAAAGTTGTTTTTATATATATTAATATATATGAATAAATTTTATATTTTAAATTGTTTTCTACATATATTGCAATGATTTATTATAAATAAATAAATCAAATTAAATATATAATAATACTCAATTATTAAAATATAAAAGCATTGCAAACTACTTCCGAAATTTACTAATTAGTAGTGAATCATTTGTAGTGATCTCCTGATGAAATTACGCTCAGCATAAAAGCAATTTTTTGTTGTCTTACAAACAACACAGATAACATCATTATCAAATTTCAGCCACTCTCAAGTATAACCAATTCCTTAGCCAACCAATCTACATTGTAACACAAAGCTAACTCCTATGAAATTTATCCCAATGCACACATTTACAGACATAAATATGTATATATGTATGCATTCAACAAATACATAACCATATGCATGCAATCAGCTATGTTCTTTGAAAGCTACTACTAGATCAAGCATTGCCCCAATACTATAGGCTGCCATCCAATAGAGAGGAAAAAATACAAGCGAAGAACCCAGCTTTTTACCTAGACATATGGCGAAACGTGCTCATGCAACTGGTAAGGAAAAATCACTCATGGCCCAAAAAAGAATTTCATAGAACTGATAGTAAAATCAAAATGAATGATACATACAATCAAAATTTTCAACTGACACCTATTGATTTAATACAACCAGGTAAAGAGGCAGACAACCATCTGATATCTATGAAGCAAATGAACTAGCAATATGCTAGAAATATCAGCAATTGCAATCAACAAAGGCAACAGGCTCCATTGAAGTCCCCAATTTAAATAGAAAAGAGCAGTATTCCAGAGAGTCTATTATGTTGCCATGATTTCCAATTATAACAATAGTATTCCAGAGAGTCTCTCCATGATTTATATCCCTCTCAAGAATTGAGCTTATAATGACCATGTTATACTTGAGTGCAAATTCCTGAAGAAATTGTGTAGACTCCCCGTTAACAGGTTCTGCAAATTCACACCACCTCTTTCTCGTGTACAGTAGGCAAATGGCATCATCCATGCTTCCTGAACTTGCATCATAGACTCATTCATTTGCATTTTCAGAATATTATGCATCGATCAATAAAATTGACCATACCTGCAACATAGTATGTTGACTCCAGAAGCACCAGCAGCATCAATTATTGGTCTCAATTTCTCAAATATAGCTTTTTTCTAGTCTGAAAAGGGAGCAGTGGTTGGAAATAGGAAACAAGATCCTCCAATATGAGTTGTCTTTGTCTAAAATGAAAAATAGAAAAGAGGCTAGTGACTAAAACACACACACACACACACACACATTCTATATTCTACATGGCTTGGAATGAAGAATTAAAAAACATAACCATCAAAAGTAATTAGAAACCTGGATGAATAGGAAGAAAGTAAGGACATAGCCATACTTCTGGAGGTAGTGGATTATTCCCTGACCATTCATATGCTCCAAGCACCTATCAGGATCAAATATCGACAAAAGGTTGACACAGTGCACATTGCTTGCCTGATGATTGTACAGAAATCTGCATATCTCATATTGATGATCCTTTGATAGGACAGTATTCAAGGCTCCAGTAGCATATAATGTAATAACCTGTTGCAGTTTATAAACAAAGATTAAATTACATATCATCCAATTATTAGTTGTTGAGAGATGCAACAATGTCAAGGTAATCAGAAAGCTAATGAAATGTAATTATCAGGGGATTTTAGAGTTAAAAAGACAGACATAATGACAAAATAAAGGATTGGTTCTTCCACTACACGTACAAATGTGAAATGTCAAAAGATTTGAGAAGCAGCAATTTAATTTCTTTGTAGATTAAGCCACAGAAAAAACATTAGTAATTTCCACATTAACAGATAGATCAGAATCAGATATAGCTTGTTAAGCCTTACCAAACTAGGAAGTAGAAACATAGGGCCCTCATAATCTCCTGGCCAATTTCCAAGTTTTGAATTAACTTAGACTGAAAAAAAATCAAACTTCAATGTAAAAATTTGTCAAATTTTCACCCTAAATAATGCATAAACCCAATGTAATTAATCTTCACAAAATATTCAATAATGCTTTGATCTAATTCTATGCTCCATCCTTCTAGTTATGAAAATTTTATGACCGCTAAGAAATTAATTATTTTACTTTCATTTATTAGAATTTAATCTTTGTATTTTACTAAAAATGAGAAATTAATCATTTATATTATTATTTAAACTATTGATTAAGTTGGCGTCATGAGTCCACCGAATATTAATTTAGTTAAGAAAATTAGTAAACTATCCTTACATATTTGAAATAAGTTATATTCTTACAATAATACTTTCTCCTTACATTTAAAATAAAACCAATAATAAATTACAAATGATGAGATTTAAATTATGTTCAATTTTACTATTAGAACAAAAGCTTATTTTGATTTAACTTAAGTATTTACTCGCAGAGATTTCGTACCAAAATTTCAAATTATGTTAGAAATTATATTGGCAATATAATTTTTTGGTAAAAAACAACTTTACGATTGCAACTCACAAAATATTTTAGCAAGTAGTTTTTGTGAAGTGTGCCTCGTATTTCGGATAAAATAGAGTCGATGTTGTGACGATCGTTATGAGGAAGAGCCGACGATGACACGCCACACTACGTCCCGAAGAGAAGAACTCGTCATCCCGACAATGTGATGCCTGGCGTCCCGACGAGTTGAACACAATGTATGACGTGCTCCCTACTTAAATTAGGTTTCTTCTCTTAGTTAAACTCTGTTGTATTCCCTAGTCTAACTCTAAATATTCTAAGGATGTTTTAGTCATATTTGTACACAAAATTCAGCCTATAAATAGGCCTTTTAGCAACAATTAAGAGAGAGTTTGTGAGAATTTTGGGGAATTTTTATATTCGAGTTCAAGGTTTATTTGTTTCTTCATCTTGTACTCCCCTTTCGATTTTGCTGGTTTTAGTGAAGTTTCCTTACCCATGGTTTTTTATCCTCTTTGGAGGGATTTTTCCTCATAAATATTTGTGTCCAATTTTCTCAGTTTTCATTCATGTTTGTTGCATAATTCGAGTTCGACTCTACAATTTTTATAATTCTTATTTCACCACAAGCAATGGAATGTCAGAAAGCATTCACAATTTAGTATTCGACTATTCAGATTTTCTTTTTCATTTGGATTAACATTTCTTACTCTTTGGCTATAAAGAACTATTTATGTTTGGTAAGGAGCTTTTGTAGTGTAGACGAGGCTTTAGCACATTAGGGTCTATTGATGAGTGGAAATATAAAATGATGGAAGGAGCGAATGAATAAGTGAGAAGAAAATAATTATTGAGTGAGTTTGGTAGGAAAAAATAAGTGAGAGGAAAGAAAATAAGCGAGATTATTTTTTATCCTAATGAATAAAAATAAATCCTTCCAAAATTTAATGATAAAAATGAGACAAGAGCATATGTTAGTTCAAAATGCATTTTTCAAAAGTTTTATATTCTTTCCTCTTATCTTTTGATTTCTTATCTTTCCTGCTAAGCATATATTTAATTGAATAGAACTCCAAACATCTTAATGATCACTTAATTAGCATTAGAGTTATATACCAATTAAATTTAACTTTAGCTTTGTAAATAGTATTAAAGTTACATACAAATTAAAAGTTAACATTGAAGCTAATGTATGCTTCAGGGGAGCCTAGTGTGTATCGAGACCACAAGCTCCAATGGTCATATTTATTCTTCTTGTCTTGAGACAAGGGTTATATGTCTCAAGACATGTTATTGCAAGTTACATAAATGTACAAAATAAATCTTCCAATGATTAGTAACACCCTCCAATTGCTCCAAACGTCTAAAAATCAATTGAAGGGTATATATTCAAGTTAAGAACACTTGAAGGCACAAAAAAAAATATCATCCAAGTATTGTAATCAAGAGAAAAACTTCAAATTCTTTATTTCTTCATTCTCTTGTATACATCTCTCTAGTGTTTATTGTTAAATCAATTTATCATTCTCATTTCAATTATTTGAGAGAGCTTAACACTTGTAAACACACACATATGATCGATCTTCATTGTTTATGTAACATCCCAGAATAGGGCTTAGGAGTTGAGGCCTAGCGAGTTGGGGACGTCAGTGGCTTGGCGAGTTGCAATCATTGGTTTGGGCCTAGTAACGGCCTGGCGAGTTGTCATCACTATTTGGGTCGAGAGTCAAAAGTAGGAGTAGCCAAAGGGAAATTATACAAAAGTTAGGAAGTCAACTATTTCCTTTAACAACACCATTCATGCACGTGACTCTTTCCTACTTCTACTGCAACTAGGGCATCTTAGGAACATCTTGTAACAACCCATTTTTCAGTGGTGTTAAAAATAGTGGTTTCAGGGCCACCAAATCCGATGAGTAAGTTCATAAATATTATTATTTAATATTTATGAGTCAAATGTGACTTGAAAAGGTTTTTGATTTAAGCGATTTATTAAGTTCAAGTGGTAAGACCCTAAGTCAAGTGGTTTAGAAGATGAGGTATCGGGACCTTAAAACAAAGCCATAAATATTTTATAAATATTTACGGAGTGTCATTAAGGTGGTATTAAAGTTTCTTTGAAAAATTTTAACGTTTTGATGGTTAATTAATTAAAAAGGACTAAATTATAAAAGATGCAAAAGTTGAATTCCATTAATTAAAGGTGTTACATAGCTAAGGAAAGGTAATTGAATGGACTAATATGGTAAATATACCACATTATAAATGAATGGACGATTTCAAGGTGTAATTTTTAAACAATTTTAGTTTATAAGCAAGGGTAATATGGTAATTAAATAAGTATTTTAACATAAACAAAATGAATTAGTGGCCGTCTTCTTCATTCTTTGTTTTTCATGACCGAATGGGGAGGAAAAAACACCATGTTGTTTATAAGGTTCGACTAGCACATATTCTAATGCATGGTAAGTAATTCTTACCTGTTTTTAATAATTTGATGTTTTGAGATCGTTGCAACTAGATCTAGCTAGCTCGTACCTTCAATTTTGAAACTGTTAAAGATTTGAATGTCGCCATTGATGAACCTTGTGATTTTAGATGTTAAATGATGAATTTGAGATATTAGTTGTTATTTAAAAGTATTTATTAAGTGATTTTGATGAATTTATTGATTAGGAACTAAATTATTAAAATAATAAAAATACAAGGATTTTTGTGAAATTGTTGCATAAATGGGCTGTATGGATGCCACAAGTATTCTTCTAGGCTAAATTTTGGGTAAAAATGGTTAATTTGCATGTTTTGGGCTCAGGGACTAAATTGAATAAAAGTAAAACATTAGGTGTAATTTTGTAAAAAATTTAAAAATGAATAAATTGCATAAGTACATTGTTTTACTGTATATTAATAGATTTAATAAAATTATTAATTTAGATTAAGATCGGGTGGAAAATCGAGGAGAATGAAAAATTACCAAAATGCCCTTATACTTTGACATTTTGCAATTTAGTCAGGTAAGCTCGTATGAACTATACTATGTATAATGTTGATTAAATTGAATGTTATTAATGATTTTATTGAAAATGAATCATATATATGTTAATTATTCAATTATCGAGTAAATTCAACGATGAAAATTCAACGACGTATGACGACTATCTAGCCCTGTTTTAACCTTAGGAATATATAGGATACAAATGACATGTCATTAGGGTTATCGTGTTTCAGGTGCTGGTCCTGAACATCCTATCGGTGGCTGAGTTTCTGATATGTGTTGCGGTTACTTGACAGCTTGTGTGAGTAGCATCGTATAGCTACGTTCTAACCGACAGCTTGTGTGAACATACCCATTTATGGCTCGAGTGAGAGCATGTATGTAAAGGAAAAGGAAAGAAATGGTTTCGACCATATATTAGCACACATGTGTGAGATTTTTGCTTATCCGATATTATTCTAAGTGATTCAACGGGCATACAAAGGGAAGGAACGTAAGTGTTCCAATTGACAATGTTATGAAAGTATGGAAAAGTAAGAAAATGTCATGAACTAAGGTATGTGCATATATGAACTTCTTTGATATGTTGATATATGGAAATTATGAAAGTTGAGATAGGTGACAATTTCTAATGGTTCATGTGGAGATCAATGGCTATATATGTTATTTGTCTATGATTTATACCATGTATGCAACATGTTTGGTGTGGATGCTTAGGCTTATGCCAAGCTTATGGATGTGAATGATGTTTATGATTAGCTTGTACTGCATATGAAATAGGTAAGAAAAGGAATGATACGGTAAGTACACAATTGGGATGTATATGATGTTATAAAAAGGTTTAATGAGATAAATGATGTATTCATATGATAGTAAATTGCTTATGCTTTGAACAAATCTATCGATGTCATGAATAAATACACTAAACTAAGAATTAATAATGTTATAGGCTTATGAAAGCATTGGAACAAAAGGAAAGTAAGTAAATTGAGAGGCGTATAATTATAGAAGGTGATGGTTATATTACGTCCCATAAATCTTTCATGTTCTGAATTATAAATATATGTGACTTAATGAATTTACTCACTACGAGTTGGTAATTATGGTTGGTAATCTGAGGCATTGATAGGTTAGATTTAACTATAATGTTAATTATTGAAATGTAATATTATGCTATGGTTTACGAGCTTACTAAACATTCATGCTTATATGGTTTCTTTCTCTTATTTTCAGATATCTGATCTCGATAGGGTTGAAGCTAGTCAGAGATCTATCACACTATCCATCAATTTATCGGTAGATTTAAATGCTGGTCATGGTTATAATGGCATGTATAGGTGGACTATGTATAATGTTTAATTGATGAGTTTGGTATATATATATCATTTTGGTTGATGTTATGGCATGAAATGTTGCCTTGGATTTGAGGTACTTAAGGTACTATTCATAGCTTGCTGGTTGTGGTTAATATGGTCAAATTGGTGTATGATTGAAATGACCAAATGTATGGTTGTTATGTATCAAGTATGTTATGTTTTGGCATGAAAATAAGTTAAGTGATAATTAGTTAAATATGCACATATATAGGTGTCTTGTTTGATGCAATTAGCCATTATGGTTGGCTTGTAAATAGTTATTCAAGTGAGAATTAGTTGTTATGTTTCATGTATTATGGTATTTAATGGTTGTTAGTTGGTATTTAAGTACTTAAATGATGGTAGTTGAAATAATTACATAAAGGTATGCTATGAAATGTTGGTTGGTATGGAATGAGATAGTGCATTGAGTTGTTAAATGGCTAGTTTTGATAGCTTTGGTTGTGGTTGGCATATGGCCAAGTTGCTAAGGTATTGATTGAGTTGTGTGAATGGTCATATTGGTGGTTATGAGTATGAAAATGGTATGTGAACAATATGGTAAATGTATTATATAAGTTGTTCAATTGTTTAATTGATTTATGGCTAAATTTAGCGAATGTTTAGTCAAATTTTATTGTTGTGTTTGAAGTGCCTTTAAGGCATATTGGTTGTATGACTAAGTATTATGATGTTCTAGCAAGTTTATGCATATTTAGGTGTATCTTGAATGCATGAAAATAGGTGCATGGTTGTGTAAGTAACTAGCTTTGAGAAAAATGGTTGAAATGGCCTATTATCGCTACATGCCAAAGACAGAGTGTGTGTCAGCCGTGTATGACACAGACCAGCAACATGATCGTGTTCCCTATATAAAAAGGGTTGTATCAGGTAGTTGCACGGCCTAGCACACGGCCTGACACACGGGCATGTGGCTTGGCTTTTGTGACCCCAAGTCAGAGAGTTACACAGGCACGGGCTGGGACACAGCCATGTGTCCCTACTTCGAATGCCTACATTGCCTGAAACACAGGTGTGTGTCTCAGCTGTGTGAGTCACACGACCATGTGAGCCTTGTAATTGGAAAATTTGCATATTTTTTTTGAAAAATTCTATATGTTTTTTTATTTAGTCCCGACTCGTTTCTAAGTTGATTTTTGGGCCTCGAGGCTCATATAAGGAATTATATGTTTGAGTTTACATAATTTTGCTATGATTTATGTTATTATTTGAATATTTTAAATATTTTTCGTTGTGAATATGTAAACTTTTGGTAATGCTCCGTAGCCCTAATCGAGTGAACGGATACAGGCTAGGGGTTACACATCAAAACACTTAGTTGCCTATAAATTAAGCTCTTTTCATGAAAATTCATATTCTTTTAAACAACAAAACTCTCTCAAATTTTCTTCATCAATTAGTTCTTTATCTTGTTTTCAAGTTTCTACGAAAACAAGAAACCAAAACTTAGCTTTTAGGAGAAAAGGTAAGACATCGTTTCTCTATTAAGGTTAGATGTATAGAAAGTACGCAACAAAGAAAACTATGTTAGCTAAAAGACTAGCATGTGCAAACCTAAGTTTGTTTGTGTTTATGTATGGAGTTTAATGTGCTTTGACTATTAGTGACTTGTGTTTGTTTGTAAAAATTATGAACCCAATAGAAACCGTCTACAAGCAAAGACAATGGGAAAGCAAGCTTGTTTAAAACTTTCAACAAAATGGTGTGTTTAGGGATCCCACATGTATGTGCGAACCTAGTATTAATCAGGAGCTTGGGTTTATCCTAAGTCCTGAGAGGAATCTTCGTCTATATTCTGTTTTGTGATTGTGATTATATGTGTTGTTTTTTTATGACATATGAACAGTGTTTTGCGAGCTCCTCATGACCTGCGAGCTCTATGTTTATAAATAAAAATAAACTAAGATCGTACTTATAATTAGATATTTTCTAATTATTCTATTAGAATGCAAAAATCAAAATTAGTCTAGTGACATTGCCCCCAGCAACAGCGCCAACAACTTGACTGCCTCTAGACTTACCAACGTTTAGAGTAGAAATCCTGCACAAAATATATGAAAAAGCGGTATCCGCAAGTATACGGGTCAGATTGTAATATAGTTACAACAGAGTAGATGAGTACTCCAAGGATCTTACCCGAGGGAATCAAGCACTAAATTAATTCTAACATAAGCATAAATAGATCTAATTAGTACTTTAAATGAATTATATTAAGATGAAACAAAAAATAAAGGGTTTTTGATCTATACTAATAATAATAAATAAAAAAAAATAAATAAATAAATAATCATGAGAAATCAAATAATAGAATGTATTAAATTTGAATATGGGTGATTAGCTTGCTTCAGTAATCATAACCAGCTATTGCTTCGAGTTTTCTTGTTCAATCAACTAGTCGATATTCCAGTAGGATCTTCCAATCTTCCACTAAAATAACAAGTCGGTAAAAACTACTTATATCTCGACCTCAATTAGTCCAGAACGATTCAGGGTTAAGGTGTTCACGGATAGACCATACTGAATCTAGGTTAATTCCCACCTTAATGACTTCCTAAGGTTGTCAGGCCTAGGGTTTAGGTTCTTCCATTCCTGAACAGCTGATCCGCTAAGAGAACCTACAAAACAATTAATTAATCGTACCTTACTCGCTAATCCCCCACAAAAGGATTAGTTCCTCATGGATCTCATAAACAATATAAACTTGATAGAAAGAGTAGACATGAATAATAATTCAAGAGTATAAAATTTAGAAGAAGCCTGATTTGTATTAAAATTGAATGCAAAATTCTTATAAAGTTTGATTATATTTCACAAATCTGATTTATTCCACAAAAGCAAATAACAAAAACTAAAAAACCTAAATCCTAACAAAAGAGAAAAAAGTAAAGATTAAATCTAAAAAGAAAACTATACAATATCAAAAGTTGTTAATAACATGTGTTAAATGAGCCTATTTATAGACTTTAGAGTGGTTGTCGTCCTTAACCCTAGGTCACTACCGTCATCGTGCTTAATGTTTGATTGTATGGACCAAAATGCCCTTGGCCCGTAATTACTTCCCATAGAGAGGTGATGTCGCGACACACCAGGTCCTATGTCGTGACATCGAGGGCAGTATGCTACATATTCAGGGTGTCTTCAGAGGTGTATCACAACATCCTCAGGCTTTGTCGCGACACTAAAGGCAGTCTTGAAATTTTTCTATTCTACTCTCTATGTTGCGACATTCGGTGCTCCATGTTGCAACACAGCGACCAGTATCGAGTTAGCACACCTTCTAATGGTCTCATGCACGCTCACGAAGTATATTAGCTCACCCTTAAGCTCATTCGAACCCTAAGTTCATAAAAAGACTCAAATTACACACTTTATTGAATTTAACTAAATTGCGAAAACATAATTAAACTTAACCAAAGTGTTTGTGTTCAAGCTCCTAAAGTGCGAAAACTAGTTTAATCTATTACACTAAATTATAGTAGATCAATGCCCACACCATGGATTACCCTAGTGGCTAAGACTGTAAATGTTCTATAACGAGTTGGACACGTATGCAAGGTCAAGATTAGGTGGAACAACAGGAAGAGCCCTAATGAATAGAATATACAAAAATGTGTATGAATTGATAGAGAATATGATGATGAATTCTTGCCAGTGGCCAACTAAACGCTATACATACGAACAAAAACCACCTACGATCAAAGTTGTCTAAGAGGATGATAAATACCAACAGATTGTGGACAGACTCAACCGTATAGAGTCCTCAACCAATTCATCATCAATATATGGAGGAGATAAACCTCTCTTCTATTACATTAACAACCCAATCGAGGATGTGAACTATATCAGGAATAGGGGTGGAAACCTTTATTCAAATACTTATAATCCCAGATGGAGAGACCACCCGAACTTGAGATAGGGTGGAAACCAAAGAGGGTAGTAATTCTAACCAACCTAAAAATGCTAATTATCAACCTCCTTATTTATAGAAGCCTCAGGAAAGGCCAACCCAAATGACCATATTGTATGTGGTCAATGCTTGGATCGGATCGAGGGAAGATGTAATCAATGAAACTGAAGTAAAACAAGTGCAGTCTGAGTGCACTAATACAACGAAAACATTGACTAAGTTGGAAGATCAGATAAGCCAATTGATGAGTATGATGGAAGATATAAAATGGAAAATTAGCACCAAAGTTTCTAGTAATACAGAGAACAATCCTCAGAGAGAGGGGAAGGAGCAGGTGAAAGTAATCGTACTCCGTTTGGGCAAAGTACTGAGTAGCTCGCAAAAACCAACTCAAGAGGAAAATAAAAAGGATGCTGAAGATCTTTAAGAAACCCTCAAGGAGTTGATGTTGAACCAGAACATAAAGTAGCTGAGCTGATAGCTGAGTCGAAATATAAGCCCATAGAGGAATCTGCATTGACAAGGGTACCAT